>NC_040905.2:194468071-194778752 GCF_004126475.2 Phyllostomus discolor | reverse complement strand
AGGAGAGAAGTAATATTAGAGGAGCCAACTGAACTTAATTTTCTACAATGCGCTATTCTTAAAAGCTGTGACCGTGCAGTATCAAGAGGGCTCTGGGGAAAATAAGCGATGCAGCTGATCATTCAAAAGTAGTACTTTTTTCTCCTTATATGTTAATCTAGAGAATTAGGTGAAGTACTCCCAATAAGAATTCATTTGATTTTGAGGTAGCAAACTTTCCATCATTAGAAAGATCAGTAAATGAGGCCAGACGTTCTCCAAGCTACCAGTTAGTTGCCACTTCTCCCCACTAGACCTGCAATCTCAGATAACATTTTTAAATGTCTTCCTTTGAACCAAATGAACTATCCCAACCTTTCCCTTCCATTAACTTTGTCAGGGATTCATAGTCACTGACACCCCCAAAATTCCTCTCTAGGCCAGATAGCATATCACCAACTCGAATGCTCACACGAATGCCTTAGGCAAATCCTTCTTCGTAGTTCCTTGACCTCCTGAAAACCAGAAGCTTTCCTTTCATTCTACTCAAGCCAGCTCCACCCAGCAGATTTCAAGTTGAAAAGCCAAATATGCATACAACCTATTTTTAAAGAAGAGTAATAGTCTTGTTTCACATTCTCAGACTTCCAGAATCTGCATTCCTCCATATCACTGTTTCCCCCTCTCCTCCCACAAACCTGCTGCAACACGGATATGGCGGGAAGCGGGCACTTCCGGGTTGAAGTTCACATCATGGGAAAGATGTAGTACAGTGGCATCTCATGGTCCTGGAACCCTCAGATTGTTTATGAGAGGGGGAAGTACGCTCTGGCTTCTTTCTAATAAATGAAGGAGAATATTTCTACCCATACGTCCAGCATGTGCCCAGTGAGGCTGGCACGCGTGCAGATCTGGACAGTGAATCTCAGTCAGCGAGAAGGTCCAAGTCACTATCAGGCTAAGGTTCTGTGGCTTACAGGGAGTGAGTGTCCAGTTAAACATTTTGAAAAAGAATCATTTTGTTTGTAGAGCCCTCCCCACTCTTTTCCCATCCTCTGTACCATTTTCTCTGACCCCACTCCCGCCTGGAAAAGATGTTAGTCTAGGTGAGTCTGACACACTTAGCACACAGAGAAAAGGCATGTATTTTAAATGAGTATGGTGGGCTGCATAGGGGGACAAGAGGGAATGGTGGGGACTGTGACCAACCAGAAGTCTATACATTATCTAACAGTAGTAACCTCCACTTAGCCATAGCCAACTACCACAATGTAGATATATACATCTTGTTTCCAGATCTTCTAAACTTTCTCAAAGAAAAATCTTTATTTTTGTCTACAATCTCCCCCAAGACAATGGTGTGTGGCTACTAAAATTTTTTTTTAATTTTCTTTTTTTTTTCAGATTTTATTTATTTATTTTTAGAGAGGGAAGGGAGGGAGATAGAGAGAGAAACATCAATGTGCAGTTGCTGGGGGTTATGGCCTGCAACCCAGGCATGTACCCTGGCTGGGAATCGAACCTGCGACACTTTGGTTCCCAGCTCGTGCTCAATCCACTGAGCTACGCCAGCCAGGGCTGCTACTAAAATTTTTTAAATAACCTTATGGATCAGAAGGCCATATTTGCCCCTTCACAACCTCTGGCTTAAGGGAGCAGCTATGATTGAGGTGTGAATTCCACAAACCACATGGATGTTTCATAGTTTTCCTGCAGACTGACACAATGTACAGCACAGCTGGCTATTTAGCGATGGATTTGGGGTGGTAGAGGGGGAGGTCTGGACTTCTTTAAAAGTTGTTGGTTGTTAAGAAGCAGGAGAGGTCAGGGCGTAAGCACATTTTGGGGCGATAGTTACAGGTTTCAGGACAAGTCAGAACAAGCCACTTAATGAGCCTGTAAGCAAATGAGTAAAGGGGGGGGACAGGGGTACTTCTCACAGAACTCAGAGGTGACGGCAGTCCCTGCAGCTTCGCCTCCTTGAGATGACTGGCTCAAAGCCCACTCTGGTGACTGTCTGTAGGATGAACGAGGTAACAGCCAGAAGCCCATATGTCCCAACCGTCAGAGCCTAGGGTGGCAATTCTGCCTCCCAAGATGTCCTTGAGGCCTCCTGAATCTACTCCCCCATTCTCCGGGGCCCCTGCCTTGACCTGTGGCCCTACTTAACATCACAGATACCTTTTCTCCCGGGCACTCTCTTTAGCTGGAGCTAAGGTCCTCTGCGCCAGCAACGTACAAAGATTAACTTGGGTTACACGTGTTTGTCTCCAATAATGCAAATCACTTCCTCCCTTTCAATTTTCCATATTCATAAGCATCATTTGCACAGCAGTCCAAAACCAAACTTTTAGAAAGTGTTTGAGAAGTTAAAACAAAAAGAGTGGGCAGGGCAGAGTCTGGCTCCAAGAAGTGAAATTGATCTCAAGACCCCCACAATCTTCTGGCTCCCAGCCTCCCTCGGAGATTCGTATTTCCATAGAGGACACTTAACGACCAAAAATATTTCACAGATCCCTTCTTCATCAGAAGAATCTCTAATGTTCAAATTTTAGACTAGTCTTGGGAAAAATATTTGGGTACTGGGTAGTCTTTCAAATAACACCAATTTAAAAATGAAGATTAAAATTTCAGTGTAAAGGAGCAGCTTGGCTGTTCAAATATAAGCCTGTACAAAGCCTTTTAGAATAGTGCTGGGCTTTGGCTTCCTGCACTATAATGCAAAAATGTTCTGGAATATGTTTTGCTTCTGTGTCATGTGCCTCTGCCCCAGTCAGCACTGTAGGAGCCGCGTCAGGGACCAAAGCAAGCGCAGGCTGCCAAGACTGAGCCGGGGTGAGGGGAGGACACAAGACTCAGGAACAATCTGAGGCCCGAACCAGCACAGTTGAGGAGGGGAAAGGTGAGATACCCAGAAACCCAAGGAAAATGTGTCGTCTCACTAGTGGCTGGATCAGAGTACAAGAAAGTGAGGTTTGTTGGATTACAAGTCAAGCAAGTCTGATCGGCCCGCCTGTGACCATTTCATAGCTGGAGAGGCCAGAGGAGTTTCATTTTTTATCAGAGTGCTGTTTTTAGTAGAGCTGAGCGTGAAGAGGATGCTCTTCTGAAAAGCTGGACAGTTTTGATTTTATCACACCAGTCACCCATTATACTTTTACAGATCCATATGGATAATGGTTACTTATTGGTGTATCCATCATCTGAAGCATTTTCTTTAGTTTAGACCTTAAGCTTAAGAAGAATTGAAATTTTCTTCAGTTGAAATGCCTCCAATAAGTCATTACCTTTTTTCTTTTATTTTTACACTATGTCAAAATCACAATTCTGAAGACACAGCCACTACTGACAGAGATGTTGACACTCTTAGATCCCTAATAAGGTGGCTATCTGAATAGAAGGAGTTATAGGTAACAAAATATATATGATAAAATATCTTAAACTTATAGTGTATCAGAGCAAGGTATACCTTGACTGTTTTTAATGTATGAGGCATTGTCCAACAATATCATATTAAAATTACCAACAGGGTTGACTATCATTCAAATCAAAATGGAAAGAGCTCAAATGGAAGATTGGTCACCTGTGGGAGGTTTGAATAAATAAGTAAATACATGTGGGTAGGGGGAGCCAGGCTCCTCAGTGTCAGAGAAGGGGGGTAATAAAGAAAGAAAGGGAGAAAACCAGAATGAAACATGTGGTGTCAGATTGGAATTAGAGGGGTTAACCCATGGTTTTTGAATATATATAAATGGATATAGAAATAAATATAGATACAACTGTGGGTACATATAATGTCTATATGTAATGTATACACACAAACATATACTCTCTCTAGCTCTATCCACAAAGAGCATGAATGCAGTGACACCCCATTAAAAATAAGGATGCCAAGCCCCCAGATCTAGATTTCTAGATATCATTCTCTATTAAAAGGGACCAAAGATCCTTGAAGAAATGACCCATTCCAGAACTGGGACTGGGAAAGCACAAGATGAGTCTGAAATCATTTGTACCAGAAAGCAAAGAAGTACTCAAAGAATAATGGAACATATTAAAAGGACACAGAAAACCAACTTGAACTGATCCGGTCTCAGGGGCCAAATTAGGGGCAATAGAAATAATGGTAGAAACAGATTATAACACTCCAAGTAAAGTAGAAATGTATGCGTCAATAGTGATGGAAGGGAAGGAGGGAGGAAAGGAAGGATGAAGAGAGGGATAGGTGGGGGGTAAGGGAGAGAAAGAAAGCAGTTTGCTTGGATGACAAAAGGCCTATTGAGAGGAGAACTTTCATAGCGGAGAAACGTAGAGGATATCACCTCAACAAGGGATCCAAGTGAGCATCACCAGTAAAGGGACAAGCCAGCACCCTGTACCACCTGGTAGGATGCTGTAGAACAAGCATTGTTTCTGTGGTATTCCTGACAAAGATGAATAACCTGTGTTAGTCATGAGGAAACATCAGACAACTTCAGACTGAGGGACACTCTGCAAAATCACTGACCTATAACCTTCAAAGCTGTCAAGGTCATGAATGTCAAGGAAAGAGGGAGGAACTGGTTATAAATGGAAGGAGACAAAAGAGACCTGACAACCAAATATGACTCAAGATTCTGAACAGGGTCTTTTTCCTCCAATGGATATTACAAGAAAGCTTGAATGTGATCTGCGGATTGCATAGTAATCACATATCAAGGTTAATTTCCTAAATTAGATGGCTGTATTATGGTTTTAGGGAAAAATGGCTGTGTAGGAAATATCACACACTTTGGACAGAGTGACAGGGCATTTGGTTGGCAAATTACTCTCAAAAGGCTCACAAAATGCAAGGTCTTTGTAGTATTTCCAACTTTTCTGTTTATGGTTGTTTTATCTGTGTAGTATATTAGACTATATATAAAATACATGGTTTTCCATCTTAATAAACTGTAACAGTTCCCTTAATAAACATATTCATTAGCTTGTATATAAGGTTTTTTGTGTTATACCAGTATGATCTCATCATTTTTAATAACTGTTATTTTTAACCAAAACAACCAAGTTTTTTCTTCAGAACAGAAAACTTGAAGCAGAAATCAAGAACTGTAAAGCTATTTTTATCCACAAGTAACATTATATGTCTCATTCTATAAAGAAATTACCTTTTATAATTTAATTCAGTTGAACACAGGACTTTGTAATCTTGTAATCTTAAAGTGATGTCGGCTAATCTAATCAGCTAAATCGAAAGAGAGAATTTAGGAAATGCAAATTAATTATGATTTACATGAAAAAATATATCCAAGACTGGCATAGAAGGAAGAGATAAAGTTGTTTTTAAACAAATTATTAAATCACTCTAATTTTGTTATTTTTATTATGAATATTGAAAGAGCTATTTCCTATGCTCTTCTTGTATATTATTGTATATTAAAACCTCCAACATATTTAAAAGCAAATTTTTTATTTCATTATCTAACCAAGTTACAAGACTGTTAATGAAACTCATAGTTTAACACTTTGTTTCCAAGTAAAAATGGTAGCAAGAAGAATTTCTTATACGAGTCAACATATTTAAATCATATTCAGAATTTTTTGTTTCTCTTATTTTGCATTTATGGAAGCACTTAATATTTTGAAGTTATTTATTTTAATATATTTTATTGATTATGCTATTATAGTTGTCCCAATTATTCCCCTTTAACCCTTCCACCTGGCATCCCACATTCCCTCTGGCAGTCTCCCCACTTAGTTCATGGCCATGGGTCATGCACGTAAATTCTTTGGTTACTCCATTTCCTATACTGTAATTTACATCCCCATAGCTATTCTGTAACTACCTATTTGTACTTCTTAATCCCTGTACCTTCTCCCCCATTCTCCCCCTTTCCCTACCCAATTGATAACCCTCCAAATCATCTCCATATCTATGACTATTTCTGTTCTGGTTGTTTGCTTAGCTTGTTTTTTATTTTATATTTTTTAAGATTTTATTTATTTTATTTTTAGAGAGAGGGGAAAGGAGGGAGAAAGAAAAATAGAGAAACATCAATGTGTGGTTTCTTCTAGCGTGCCTCCCGCCAAGTACCTGGCCTCCAACCCAGGCATGTGCCCCAACTGGGAATGGAACTGACAATCCTTTGGTTCACAGGCCGGCACTCAATCCACTGAGCCACACCAGTCAGAGTCTTAGTTTATTTTTTATTCAGTTGTTGATAGCTGTGAATTCATTGCCATTTTAATTTTGATAGTTTTGATCTTCTTCTTTTCCTTAAATAAACCCCTTTAACATTTCATATAATAATGGCTTAATAATGATGAACTCCTTTAGCTTTTGGCCTTGTCTGATAAGCACTTTATCTGCCCTTCCATTCTAAATAATAGTTTTGTTGGATAAAGTAACCTACATTGTAGGCCCTTGCCTTTCATCACTTTGGATACTTCTTGCCAGTCCCTTCTTGCCTGCAAAGTTTCTTTTGAGAAATCAGCCAGTCCCTTTTGTCATTTAATGACAAAATTAGAGTGATAGTCTTATAGGAACTACTGTGTAGGTAACTCTCTGCTTTTAAGATTCCTTATTTATCTTTAACCTTTGGCATTTTAATTATGATGTGTCTTGGTGTGGTCCTCTTTGTGTGCATTTTGTTTGAGATTCTCTGTGCTTCCTGGACTTGTATGTCTATTCCCTTCACCAAATTAAGGAAATTTTCTTTTATTATTTTTTTAAATAAGTTTTCAATTTTTTGCTCTCTCTCTTCTCTTTCCAGCACCCCTATGATTCAAATATTGATGCATTTGAAGCTGTCCCAGAGGCTCCTTAGCCTACCCTTGTTTGGGGGGATTATTTTTTCTTCTTACTTTTCTGATCGAATGTTTTTTTTTCTTCCTTATGTTCAAAATCGTTGATTTGATTGTCAGCTTCATCCACTCCACTGTTGGTTCCCTGTAATTTTTTCTTTATTTTATTTAGTGTAACCTTCATTTCTGCCTGGGTCATTTTTATGCTGTTGAAGTACTCAGTGAGTTCCTTGAGCATCCCAATAACCAGTACTTTGAACTCTGCATCTGATAGATTGCTTATGTCTATTTTGTTTAGTTCTTTTTCTAGAGTTTTGTTCTGTTCTTTCATTCAGGCCATATTTCTTTGTCTCCTCAGTTTGGCAGCCTCCCTGTGTTTGTTTCTATGTATTAGGTGGAGCTGCTTTGACTCCCTGTTGTAGTAGAATGGCCTATTGTAGAAAAGCACACTGGTAAATTGGATGGGATGGAGCCTTAGATAATCTCCAGGGAAGGGCAACCCAGGTGACTGCTCTTCGGCTCTGTATAGGCAATGCCACTGCCTGGCCTCTGGAGTTTTACTCGGGAGGAAGCTGTCCCCCAGCATTTGCCCTGATGCCAGATAATTCAGTTTCTCCCCTTATGTCACTACTGCCCTTCCAGCTGCTACCCCAGTGCTGGAGCCCAGAGGGAGGGAGTCTCCATAAGTCCTAAGTCTTTTGCAGGCCCTTTAAGAGAAGATGCCTAAGAATCCCACAGTTTCTTCTACTGCCCCAACCCTCACTGGTTTTTATAGCCAGAAGCTATGGGGACTTACCTTACTGACACTGGAACCCTGGGCTGGGCGGTCTGGTGTGGGGCTGGAATCCCTTGCTCCTGAGGTATTCCTTCTGATTTTTATCCACCACACATGGATATGAGACTGCCAGTTCCACATTTCCACCCTTCTTGTCTGTCTGGATGAACGTGACTTCTTTAATTCCTTGGTTGTCAGACTTCCATACAGTTCAATTTTTCAACTCTTCTGACTGATAGTTATTTTGTAGATTAGATGTAATTTTTGCTGTGGTCGTGTGAGGAGCCAAGCTGTGTTTACCTACACCTCCATCTTGACTGGTTGAAATTATGTATAAAAGCTAACTAGAAAAGGTACTTGTTCCATTAGTTTTAAGAGACTTTATAATCTAATTTATTAGCTCACTCTAGAGGTAGACAAAATATACCTAATTTATTTGCTAAAAAACTATTTCATATTTATAAACTGGGAATTTTTATGCAACTTAGAGGAGCTAATTGTGATAAGCAACAGAATTTAAAGTAGAAATAAAGGAATAAGTATTTATTAAGGATGTTGATAAGCTCAAGAATAAAAATGTGTAATTAATTACCATTTATTCCCTTTGGGAAACATCAATGTTGACAAATTTGTATAGATTTGTAATTTCTCCTCTAAATTTATCAAAGTAATGTTTGTCTTTATTTATGGTATCCATACTTTTTTAAACAATAATGATAATCTCTCTTCAGCCTTATTTTATAAATATTGGAGAGTAATTTTGTCATTATTCAATAGTTTTAAAAAATGAAGGCCAATCATTGAATACTAGGAACTCAGCTTCTTTTTAATTTTGGTGTAGGAACTTTAAAAGATATTGAAATGAATGCTACTTGTTAACAAAAAGTAAAAGTTGATAGTATCCTACACCAATCTCATCCTTCAACCCCTCAAAGACAGGGAAACACAGTATTAATAGAATAGAGTCTATCTTTTCACCTCTTTTTCTCATAAAAATATTTCATCACAATATTTCATAAAAACTGTAAAAATTTTGCTTCAAAAACATTGCAATATACTTACAAATAGATGGATGTTTGATTATGTTATTCAGTATCATGCACCTTGCTCCTTTTTCTTTAGCAGATCACAGACTTCTCCCTCTGAGTCTTTATAATTCTAAAACTTTGGTTTGTTTCTCCCAAGAGAGAACAGCAGCAGTTGGTACTCAGGGTGTGATTTAGAGACACAGAAATAGAGGAGACATTGTCTGAGGTCCAAAGCTGGCATTATTTATCGAGCTGTGAAAGGCTGCTGACTTTCATTCATAAAGCATAGGTGACTATGTTCTTGAATGAAAGCAAAGAAAGGAAATGAATGAATGCTCCTCAGATGGAGTAGATGAATGACAGAATTAAGTAGCCAGTTGGTTTAATTTTAGCTTTCAGTCTTCCCTCAATCTAATAAAAATTACAATTCTTCCACCTCTGGTCAAAAATAATAAGTAGGTTGTATTGTGTTTGTGATTATATATCTGAAATTAATAAAGGGAAAAACAAATAGTAAATTTATTCCTTGGATTTTTTTCTTATGGCTTATACGCAACTGGTCTAATTTGCTAAGGTTCTAATGTTTGTAAATGGTGCTTTGTTGACCCTCAGCATCTGAATTGTGAGGAATGCTATGAACAAATGCAGATTCGTAGGCCTCGTTTAGATCCCCACTCCCAGAATCAAAATATCTAGGGATGGAGACAGATCATTTGGTTTTTAACAAATCTTTCTCCAGGTAATTTTCATGTACACTAACCTAGTTGATAACCACCTCTAGGCCTCCCCACAACTAAGAGATTCACCATCTTGTCTTTAAAGGGTCCTGATTATCTTCTCTAGCCTTCAGATTCCTAACATGACTCCTATCTTTTCCCCTTCTCCATCTACTACCCGCAAGCAGGTTACAAAGGAGGAACCCGACATACTTCTAGGTTCAACCCAGTGTAGGCAGGCTCCAGTGGCAGCTGAGCCCCCAAAAGAACATGCAAAGTGGCTGCTGATTTGATTAGGCCTAACAATTGGCCTTGACTTGCTATGTTCAGAGACAGGAAATATTAGTTCTAAGTCTGCTGGGACCCTCGGAGGTGCTCAAAATAGAATACTTTCCATCTATAGGAGAGACTAGAACAGCATGCAGACACTTTAGTAGAGGTAAACAGAAATGCCATAAGAGCTAAGGAGAGCAAGGATCAACAAGGGTAGCAACTTTGCCTTTTCATCTTCTCACTCAACACCAGCAGCCAATGACTGTTCTTGAATGAGTAAAGGTAAATATGAGAATGAGTGACTGAGTGAATTAGTTTAATACTTTTGGGTGACCAAACAACAGCAGCAACAAATAATTTTCTAAATCCTGAGATTACAGCCCACTTTGAAAAGATAGATGGGTGCTTTCTATTTGTCATCAATCAGAATGTCATCTGTGACTTTTAGTGATGTCTACAGGGAAAACTGGTAGAAACAGATTCAATAAGTTTTAAAACCCCAGAGAGTAAAGTATGGAATTCCCTGGAAATGCTCTGTTGTGAATACAGTGCTAGGAAACAGCTCTGGAGCTTTCTGATACCTACTTCAGGGCCACACGAACATTAACAAAGACATAGTGAAACGAAGAAAAGCCAAGGTCAGAAAGCTGCCCTGAGCAAACACAATACTGCCCCCCAACTGGGTTCCAGGCTACTCTGCCCAGCCTCCAGGAATCCGAGCTCTTCCCAGGTTCTAATCTGACCAGACATTTCCTCCATTAGATTGTGATGAAAGGGGGAATGAAAGAAAAATAGACTCCTTGGAAAGCATGAAAAATAACATTTTATGAGAAAGATGGGAACATTAGCTAAAATGCAGACAAAATTTGCCACCGGGACATCACAGTTTCCTCGAGGATGTAATTTGCCCACTGAGCCTCTCCACCAATATTTCTGAAACTCAGGAACATGCAGCACATCCTTTATGAGAGGACACTACTGTGATTCCCTCAACCGGGGACACTGTCCTTGTGGACGGCTGAGTCTGTTCCTCCTCACCTCCAGAGGTTCCACCAGAGGTGAGGAGGCACCCAGTGATCTCCACATCCTGGTATTCACACTATGCATAATCCCCTTGAGTGTGGAATGCCCAGCAGAACACAGCAGAGGTGATGGGATGTCACCTCTATGATTATGTTACAATCTCTGTCTTGCTAACAGACGGTCTTTATTGATTTCTCAGCATGTGTACTTTGATGACATCAGTGGTCGTGTTGGAGAGGTCCACAAGACAAAGACCTGAGGGTAGCCTCCAGCCAATAGCTGTGAGGGATCTGAGGCCCTCAGCCCAACAGCCCTCCAGGAACTGAATCCTGCCAACAACCTGAATGAGTTTAGAAGGGGGCCCTTCCCCATTTGAACTTTCAGATGAGACCACAGCCCTAGCTGGCAACTTGGTCGCAGCCTTGTGAGGAACCCTAAAACAGACAGGAATCAGCTAAGCTGTTGCTAGACTTGTGACCCACAGAAACTGTGAGTTAACAAATTGTGTATCATTTTAAGCCATGAAATGCATGATGATTCATTACGATGCAATCCTGATCCAAGCTGCCATGGAGGAGAGACTGCCTGGTTTTCACAGTTCCGAACAATTACTCTTACTGCCCTTGCCCTTGCCGGAGTCTGTGAAATAAGACACACTCTTTCAAGCTGCCACTGTCTAGCACATATATGGCAGCCTCCACAGCCACAGCAGGGCTCTGAGAGGCACCAAACGGGAAAGTCAAGCCCATGAAAATATACTTACTGATTTGTTAAAATAGTAACTGGCCTTGGCTGGTGTTCTAAAGGGCCCTTTAAATCTCAGAGAAGAGGATGATAGGTTGAGTGCCACATCTGCATTTTCCGTCAAAGGCTTTAGTTATAAGTAATTCCACGTGCTACGACCCTCAGCTGTGTGCAAGGAGGCTGCCATATGAATAAGCCTTCATTTGCTTGAAGCTGGGATTTATTTCTTCTTTAAGATGAGATCCACATCCATACACACACACAACACATACACACGCCAGGCGGTTTTTGTGGGAGGATGGATTCATTGAACTCAACTTTTCAATTGTGTCAGCTTCCCTTTTAATGTAGTGATGAATGGATTCAATTAGACGGAAACCATATTGGTGGTTGGCGCATCCAAAGTGTTATTTCTTCCCACAGATTTCATAATGTGCAATCACTAAAGGCGCTGAGTTTGTCTGCTGTCTCCAGGTTACGCCTGTAGGCAGCTCTCTGACCAGAAGACTACAGATGATTCTCAGTGAGACACTGCTATAAACAAGAAGAGGAACCCCCTGAGACACTTGCCATGGGATGACGGGGTTCTTTATCTCTTTTAACTTAGAACTCAGGCCTCCCTAGACTTAGCCGACCAATGGAGTGGAAGCCCTGGGTCACTCGGGGTGTCTCTCAAATGTATACACTCCCACCACAAAGTTCATGGGTCCCCAAGACCAGCTTCACCTCTGTCACCACTTGCAAGCTGGCATTGGTAAGTCCCTAAAATCACAGCTCTAAACCATGTGGAGCTGTTGCAAGTTTTTGAACATGGACATATCATGACCAAAATGGTGCTTTAAAGAAATTGAACTCAGGCAGGATCAGCTTCATGGGTGTGCAAACCACGGCAGCCACAGAGAACTCCAAGCACAGAAGGGGCCCCAGGCTCGGTTGAAGGCACTACCACCTTCGTGTTGAACGTTGCACTGATTTTGAAAAAGGACCCTGCATTTTCATGTTGTACTGACTGGAAACTTCAAATTATGTGGCTGGTCCTGAGCTCAGGAGATAGTGGTTACAAATGGTGGAAACCCACATAAGAAACCATAATAATAGTTCAAGTGCAAGTGAGTGAGGACATGAAGTGGGGTGCCCTTTCAATTCTCAGTAGACACTGTAGGTATTTAGGGTCAGAGACATATGAATCTCTCAGCTCCATACTATATAGAATGATTCTTAATTGAATATTTAAGTCAAAATGAAGTCCAAAGTCTATGGGAAGCCACTGAAAAGCTTTATGCAGGAGAACTACCTAGGAAAACCATTCAGCAAACATTTATCGACCACCTGCTATGTGGCAGGCACGGTGATGGGACTGGAAACCTGCTGGTTCCTGCTGTAAATGTCATCGTAGTTGGGAGTATTCTGTTCTTTATAAACAGCTCTGTGGAGATATACTTTGCATGCCATACAACTTATTTTATTTTTTAAATATATTTTATTGACTGTGCTATTATAGTTGTCCCATTTTTTCTCCCCTTTCTTCCCCTCTGCCCTGCAATCCCCCTCCCACCAGCACTCCCCCACCTTAGTTCATGTCCATGGGTTGTGCATACAAGTTCTTTGGCTTCCCCATTTCCCGTAGTATTCTTAACCTCCCTCTGTCTGTTTTGTACGTACTGTTTTACGTACGGTTTATGCTTCTTATTCCCTGTGCCTTCCCCCCACCCAGCTGCTAACACTCCATGTCATCTCCATGTCTGTGATTCTGTTCCTGTTCTAGTTGTTTGCTTAGTTTTGTCTTGTTTTCATTTTCTTTTTAGGTTCAGTTGTTGATAGTCTTAGTTTGTTGTCATTTTACTGTTCGTATTTTTGATCTACTTCTTTTTCTTGGATACATACCATATCATTTTGAAAACATATTTTGGGGTTATGGTCACCACATAATTTGATCACCGCATAAAGTGGCAACTGGGAAGAGAACAGCATGGTTGTGGGGGGAATGGGGGAACAGCACTCTGATCTTCAGAATAAGGTGGTAAGTGAGGAACTGGCTCCAAAAGTAACTTAAACCTCATGTCAAGCAATATGCCATTTCCAAATGCAGTGCCAGCTCCTGGAATTTTAACAAGTCTCTAAGAATATAGTGATCTTTGCATTATGGGTCAGCTGCATTTTTTTTTCATTTTCAGCAGGCACAGCTGGCAGAAATGACTGGCTGAGATCTGGCTGGAAATAGAGAGAATGACTTGGAATCATTCCAGTCCAGAAGGGCTGTTAGTTAGGACTGGAGTGAAGCAAAAGAACAGAACCCTTGCCTGGGTGATAGTGCCGTGTGCTCTCTCTCTGCGTTAGCAAGAACAACTGCAAATGTTCTAAGACCACTGCCTCACTGATACATTCTAATTGGCGTGTTCTTTGGTTTATTTTGCCTACCCCGAGTCAGAGTTCGGGGCCATTGGCTTATATAATAACCTGGAAAAAATGTAATGGAAAGCATTAGGTTAACACTGAGGGGTGGGGGAGAGCTGGCTAAGTCAGCTCTTGAACTTGTGTCACCCTCTCACAAGGGCAGGGCTCACTTTTCTTGCCATGAAACCAGGAGATTGGCAGAGAAGGCAGTGACCGGTGCAAATGCAAAGATGTGGCTGCTCTCCTCGATTTTTCCTCTCCGCCTCAGAAAATAAAGTGAACAGGCATAGCTCACTGTGCAGTTCACCTGATTCGTTCCTTCCTGCTCTACTCCCTAATAAGAAGAAAGTCTTTTCACATAATCATGCATCCGAATTAAGCCTGTCTGTCTGGTAGGTGCCTCATTCGGAGGAAGGCTAGGATCCACCATCACCTTCCCAAGTTGCAGCAACCTCAGACCAAAGGGGTACACGGTGTCCTGGGCTTGGCCATTTGGGGGAGTGGCTGGATGGAGAACCTAAGGAGGTGGGGGTGGTGGGGGGCAGGAGGAGGGGAGGAGCAGAAAAGAAGAAAGGGAGCGAAGCTGGGGAAGGACTCTCTGGGCTCCAACCCAAGGTATACTGTGTGTATATATTCCAGCTTTGGTTAACCCTCTGGGATAGCTGTTGGTTCTGAGAGAGAGTCAGACTTTCCTGGCACAGAGCTGGTCCTGCACACTGTTCTAGCTGTACAGGACATCATGACCTCCAGTGATACAAATTTCATACTATGAAGTCTTCTCGACCTCTAGGCCTTTACATGTGCTATTCCTCTGCCCCCAGTCTGCCTCCTCTGTATTGACAGGTATTTCGTCTTCCTCAAGACCCAACTTCCACTTTTTCTCCTCTTGAGAGCTTTCCCTGACTTCCGCAGACAGCTACACTCCCCTGATCTAAGCCGCCAGGATCCCCCTCATGTATTTATCTGGATATCTCTAACGTGTTGTACAGTCATCATCGTTGTCTGATTGTCTTCCTTCTGTGATTGTGAACTGCTCAAAGGCTGACTTGGTCTTATTGATCTTGCATCTGGGATGCTAGCACCATGCTTGACACCTTATAGATGTTTAACTGGTGTTTAGTAAATGAGAAAAGTCCAAGCATAAAGAAAGAATCAGCTTTTATAAGGCAATTGTACTACCCACTTGGAGATATGTGCTCAGTTTAGAGGGCCTGGGAGGGGCCTAAAAGTCATGCATCCCATGGTGCCTGGTGAAATTTGGGATAAATGGAAAGTGTCAGCCCTGGCTGGCATAGCTCAGTGGATTGAGCGCGGGCTGGGAACTAAAGTGTCCCAGGTTCGATTCCCAGCCAGGGTACATTCCTGGGTTGCAGGCCATGGCCCCCAGCAACCGCACATAGATGTTTCTCTCTCTCTCTCTATCTCCCTCCCTTCCCTCTCTAAAAATAAATAAATAAAATCTTAAAAAAAAAAAAAAGAAAGTGTCTTGCTGAACCTAAGATTGTCCAGGCTCAATGCTCCTCTCCCTAGGGAGCCCCAGTGAGAGAAGATCATTATGAAAAATGGGAATGATGTTGAATGAGTCCCTTAGACTGCCCAGGAAATCTTACCATCCATTCCCAATCTATAGTTTTAAAGATTTGTATGCTCTTTTCTGATAGTTTTCTAGCTGCTGACTTACCAAGGGCCAGCAAAGGGTGGAGATGATCCTTCCCAGGCTAATTAAACATATTCCCATGAGTATCTACAGACAAAATGACCCATGAGTCCAGACTCCTAGGCAAATAACTATTGGGAAGTTGTGCCAGGCACAGCCTTAGCTGTGGCCTTTTCTCCAGTGCGTTGTGCATTAGTTCTGAATGGTTCCTGACGTTTGGGTAGAAGTGATGTAATTGTTTGCAGAGAACGGTGCCTGTTCTCAACATGGGAGCATTTCATCTTTGAAATGATATGAGTTAGAATCATAGTTCTACCCCAAAGAGACACATGGCAATAATATGGACAATCTTCATCTATAGCTCTTTCACATTTCAAAATCTTTTCATATGTAGCATCTCGTTGGTGAACTCACCAACAATCCTATGGAGGTAGCCAGACCAGGGGACTATCACCACACACAAAGGCCCCATTGAAATGACCAAAGAACTATAAAAATAGGGATAAATCACACCTTCCTGGATGCTAAGGAACAGTACCATCAATAAGCCATGAATTTTGAGGAAGTTAAGATAAAATGCATTTAAGAAAGGATAACAAGGGATGACTCAAATACCCCTTCTTTAACTAAATCAATATCCTAGAAATTTTTACTTCTCCATGCTACATAAGGACATGATGAAGAGGATCCCCCACCTGCCCCCAAATAATAACACTCTCCAAGTTCATATTGGCTTTAGAGAAAGCAGCACCTTACAATGACTGGTGGTCATTCTATGACAAGCACCAGCTCTGTTCCAGAATATACCATTCTGTTCCCCCTCAGAGAACACATGGTATGCACACACAACATGCACACCAGACCTCACCTCCCAGGTGGAGGTGGCAGTGTGTGATGACTGTCTGCTGAATCGGACGGAGTGTTGAATGACAGACACACAGACCCACTTGTGTTCCAACCAGCACTCATATGGCCCCAACTGGAAGACTCTATCTCCCAAAGCAAAACTCTGAAGCCTGAAAACAGATACATATTCAGCATATTGCTGTTGGCTTTTAAACCACAGAGAACAAAAATAGAAACAACACTCTGTGAAATGTTCTTCACACTCTGGGTAGAAAAAAATGACGTCGGAGTGAGATGGAGCCCATTCACACTGAGAGAGAGTGCACCCGCCACATGGGCAGTGGGGACAGGGCAGGTGGTCGGGACCATCAGGTCATGGAAAAGGCGAACAAGGGTCCAAGCCAGAAGACCAGGGAGCAATTTCTACTTCCCCCATTTAGCAGCTGAGTAACCTTGGCTGGGATTCTTGTTAAAGCTAATGAGAAAAACAAAGCTCGGCTTCTTGATCAATGAAGATAATAATACCTACCACTGATCTGTGCTGTGAAGGCAAAACATGGTCATGTGTGTGCAGAAGTACTTTGTCAATTATGAAGTTCTGAAACAAATAGTAACTGTTTACGTTTGGACAGGCGTGAGTGTTCTAAATTCCTTTCTTAAACAGCTAAAAGCTGCCTCCTCTATCTCCCTGCCTCCTAGTTCAGTTCTTGATATTTAGTTGACATATATTCAATATCTGCTGAGCAATAGGAAAGTGAGAAGGTAGAAGGGAGGGATGGGGGAAGGAGGAAATCCTCAGTTGGCCCATTGGGATCATAAGTCTAATTCTTCTCCCAGATAAATTTTTATTAACTCAACAACGTGTTTCCTACTTTATTCCAGAAAGGATGTAAGGGAGCTTACAAAGAAATCTGAAACACAACAAAGGAACATAAATTTTCAGTGGTGCGGAAGAAAAGAGAATACAAAGAAAGGGACAGGAATAAATTTGGAGGTGGGATGGAAATCCTCAGCCTGGCTGTAGTGAAGCACCAACTGGTTCTAAGCTTTGCAGCCTCCAACACAAGAAGAGAAACGTGGTCATATATACAATTCCCAACATCCGTGAGGCTAGCACAGGCCTATCATTTAAGAGAAGCACTGATCTTCGTGGTGGTAAACATAAGAACTTTCCTAAGAAGACACGACGGGGAAAAGGGCATGACACCCCCAGCATTGCTCTTCAGCAGACAGAATGAGAAACTTCCTAGGGCTCTACCCATATAGAGACTGAACACCCTAATAGAGACTGAAGGCATCAAATCAAGAAGCAATTTAGTAAAGCCGACTTCACATGTCATCAGGAGCTGTGCAACGCCCCCTCCTGGGTCTTCTGGATCTAGTGTGACTCGAGGATGTGATAGATGATCTGGGGGAGAGAATGATCAGCATGTCTTTCACGCCATGGTCTTCAAAACATCATGGAAATCCCCACAAATGCTTAGTTCTGCTGAGGGGTATATAAAACAAAAATTGTCTAAGTGATCAGAAATACAACACTATGTGACCATTTTTTTTTTGGTGCAGCTTGGAGGGAGAGAATGGAATTGTGAGGCAAACCTGAACTTGCCTGTCAGAAATGAAACTGAAACCACAAGATCCAGTTTCCTGTCATGTGAGAGGGACCCCTTGACCCAAGTGTCCCTCTGATGCTGACGGAATGAAGGGCGTCCATACCACCCCTATGTCTGCCATGGAGTTTTTTGTTGTTGTTATTGTTGTTTTTAAGGAGAGAGAAAATATATTAATTCCACTTATTTATGCACTCACTGATTGATCCTTGTATGTGCCCTGACCAGGGATCGAACCCAAAACCTTGGTGTATCAGATTGATGCTGTAACCAACTGACCTACCCAACCAGGGCCTCTAGCACAGAGTTTTATCCACAGGACAAAGACAAAGATAAGAGGCCTAAAATTAGGAAGATTCAGAGATGAACGCTCTGAAATGCAATTTCCATCATGAAATATATTCTCACAAAAGCCAATGCATAGGTTCCTCACCTTTCCAGAAGAAGAGTCACGCCTCCTCTGGAAGGTGAGTGTGTAACAAGGCTAGCCAATACACCCAGAATTTTCATGACTATGATTGGCTCACCCCCTTTATTGGCTGGCTTTCCCTTCCTTTCCTGCTTACATCAAGGCCAGTGCCATGGGCTGAGAACAGGTGCCTTTATAATTTCCCAATGGGAGGAGAAGCTGAAGCTTGTAAAAGTCAGATAGGCTGTCATTAATGGGGACCATGAGAGAGACAGCTGGAAAAGAAGCCTCAAACCTCATCTCCAGAGAGAAGAATCAGATCAGGAAACTGGCAAGAGGAGGGACAGAAAGCACCCTTTCTCAGGAAAGATGTGGTGGAGAGGGAAAAGAATAATGGTAAAAACAGCTACTAATAACTTACTGAGCACATTTCTATTGTAGACACTGAAACTGACTCCTGTTTGTGAATGACCTGAATTAACAGCAAAATCAACTGTAGGAAGCAGATCCTCTTATTCTCCCTACTTCACAGGGGGTGCAGTTGAGGATGAGAAGTTAACCCTCTCAGAAGCTGGATGAGGGGTGCAAGGAGGCAGATGGACTGATAGCACAGAGTCCTTCAGGGAACACGGAGTTGCTCGGGGCGGGGGACTACAGAAGTCACCCACAGAGGATTTGTAGGGGGCACTCTTCAGAGAGTTAACAACACTTATTCTCCAAGTAAGTTGGATTTGGATTTTAGAGTGCTTTGAATATCACTTATGCTCTAGGGTATGCATTCTCAACATTGATAATATCATTCCCAAGAGGGCAAAAATTCATCTTGGAATCTGTAGTGGGTTGGATGGTGTCCCCCAAAATTCAAGTCTACCTGGAATCTCAGAATGTTCCTGTTTGGAAATAGGATCTTCGCAGATATAATTAAGGGAAGGCATGAGATAAGAGCATACTGGATGAGAGTGGGCCCTAAATCCAACGCCAGTGTCCTTACAACAGACCAAAAAAAAAAAAAAAAAAAGGACACACACAAAGAAAGACGGTTACGTGAAGACTGAGGTGCAGATGGGAGTCTCCCAGCCATGAGCCAGACACTTCCTGGGACCTCAGAGCTGGGAGAACCAAGGAAGGGTTCCCCTCCAGAGCCTTCAGAGGGGAGCACCACCCTGACAACCCTTTAATTTTGGCCTTCCAGGCCCCAGATCTGGAAGGCAATAAATTTGCACTGTTTTAAATCACAAAGTTTGTGTTACTTTGTTATGGTGCTCCTAGGAAATTGATAGAGGAGGTGAAAAAATCTTATCCTTTTTATGTATCCAATAGATATATACATACATTTGTATATATGTATGCATATATTTGTATATATGTGTATACACACAATGTGTGTATATACACATAAATACACAGTAAGTGCATAAACAGATATATCTGTGGTATTAAATTTTCATGGGAGCAGATTAGAAAAAAATCTTAAAACACTCCTTTTGGGGCTAGAATGAAAAAGCCTGAGAAACAGTGCTATAGGCTGTGAAGGTGTTAAAGGAGGCTGGCAGGGGGCCCAGAGGGGCAGAGGGAGAATGTTTAACTCAGAAGTTCCTTTCAGTAGAGGACCGGCTAAAGGAGATGTGGCACGCACATACAATGGGACATCACTCAGCCACAAGAAAAGATGGAACACTGCCATTTGCAACAATATGGATGCGTCCTGAGAATATCATGCTAAGTGAAATAAGTCAGACAGAAAAAACCAAGAACCATATAGTTTCACTCACGTGTGGAATACACAACTGAAAGCAACGAACGAGCAAACAAGACAAAGAGACAAGCAAAAACTCACGCACATGGACAACAGTATGGTGGTCAGCGGAAGGAAAGGGGCTGGGGTGGCGGGTAGTGGGGGGTACAGCGGGTCAAACACATGGTGACGGAAGGTTTGGCCATGTGTGGTGAGTGCACCATGCAATATACAGGTGATGTATCACAGAACTGTGCTCTTGATACCTATATAATTCTATTAGTATCACCCCAATATTAATTTTTAAAAAACCTCCTTTCTACTATTAAAATTGCTCTTCTTGTTCTTGGCATTTAAACTAGCTATTCCCCTTATTTCTTCTTCCATGCTGGCCCAGAGGCCATTATTACAACTTCCAGAAAAACTGTTCTGTTCTCTACTTGCAGGAGGATCTGCCCCCGAACGAGGCAGCACAGTCACCTGTAAGGTGCCACCTTTCAGCCTTGTGTCTCCTTAGAACACATGCTCTGTTGTCATGGTAAGGCAGTGTTGGCGTCTCTGCACTCTTCACCTGGCCCTGGCAACCTCTAGGTTTATCTCACAGCTTTGATGTCTAGAGGAAGGTTCAAGGTGGTTGGTTATTTCTTCCTTACATTTGGTTTGTGCTCAATATTTTTAGTATATCTGAAAGGAAATTGTACATGGTTGCCCACTGTATTGTCCTTGAATGAAAGCCCGTAGTCCTATAAGACCACCGCGGAAGCTGTCCGTTCTGTCCTGATAGGGGCCTCAGACAAAGGGAGTCTGCAGCTGGCGGGTATAGCTCCAGCCGTGTCTGGGATATTGACAGAAACTGTTTGGCAACTGATGCGAAATGGAGGTCTCCAGGGAGTTCCCGATAGATAAGGAACTCTGAGTCCTCAAAGGGTTTGATTTAAGTCTCCAAATTCTTCACAGTGAATATGATATTGGCCTGGTAGATTTTGAGAGTAGGCATTATCTACCCACTTTCACTGCAGTGGAATCTTATCATGGCTCCCCTGGAATGTCTCACTTGGAACAGGACTGTCTCTGGGTGTGGGCGGTGTCACAGGATATCAAATATGACCTCCCCTCTCACAGCAGAGTTTTGGCCGAGAGCAACAGGAGGAGGCCACGAGTGCAGGATGTGCTGAGAAGTATGAGTCAGGCTCTGCAGGCCTGCACTCGTTGCATTGGGGCAGGCTTCAGGACTTGTCACAGAGACTGAGAAGTGGGAAGTTTGGTTTTTTTTTTTTTTAGAAAAAGATTTGTTGCCCTGGCTGGCATAGCTCAGTAGATTGAGCGCGGGCTGCAAACCAAAGTGTTGCAGGTTCGATTCCCGAAGGGTACATGCCTGGGTTGCAGGCCTTGACCCCCAGCAACCGCACACTGATGTTTCTCTCTCTCTCTCTTTCTCCCTCCCTTCCCTCTCTAAAAATAAATAAATAAAAAGAAATCTTTAAAAAAAGGGAACAAGGTTATTGTTTTTTAAAAAAAGAAAAGAAAAAGATTTGTTGTGCTGTGGCACGGCCCCTCCCTCCCCACTGGAAAGCAGAAAAGTTACAAGAAGCTGTTTTCACCTTAAACCACATGAAGATGGATTTCAGATCTCAGAGAGCTTAGCAGGTCCACTTAATAATCGGAAGACAGAGTCTGAAGCTGACCCACACCTAAAATTGTCAAGGTGTGAGGGGCTGGCTGACCAGAAGGGCCACTGGTGGCTACCGGGTTTTTATGAAAACAAGTCTCAGACCAAAATCTTCCACAGGTACAGATATTAATTAAACCAGCTTTTATAAGAAGGCACAGAGCAGATCCTACAGCCACCGTGGATTTTTAGGTGTTCCCTGCCTTGCATGGGACACCAACCAAAGGCACAGGTCACAATAGTCCAGAGGCAGAATTCTGCCACCCTTATTGTCCACAGAAAGCAACCAGAGTCCTCCCATTCTGTGGTCCAACACAGGACCGTTTAGGGAGCAAACCTCAGGGGCCATCCCCAAGAGAACAGGCCACAGGATGTGCTAACAGGGCAGCTGTGTCTGAAATATTATAGCCAATCTACACACTTGAAGGACATTTAATTTCACTAAGGGCCTGTCTCTAATGTCTGTTATACAGATTAACAAGACGTAAGTTCATTCATGAAAACCCATTTCTGATATTCATTAGGTTAATTAATAAAGTCTCTGGTAGTGATTGAGATACGATGACAACGTGAATGCCGCGGCAGCTCTCTTTGGGATACAGCCTTTCTGATTCGATGCCAGCTGACTGCCCTAGGGTGTGAATTTTCGATTAAGGCAACTGACGGCCCTCAGAGAGTAGCTCACTAACTCTCTCTCTCTCTCTCTCTCTCTCACATACACACACACACACACACACACACGCACGCACATACCCATATCTAGGCTGAAGTGATTGAAAGCAAATTACAGACATCATAACAATATACAAATAGGAAAGAGCATCCGCCCAAAGTAACTCTTTTGGTATTGCTATCATTGACATCCATGACATTAAGTTGAAAACATTTAAATAATATAACCATAATAAAATGTGTTGATATTATTCTTATACAACTTAGCCTTTTCATTTTTTTTAATTTGGGAAACATAAAAAGCATGAATTAGGTTAAAATCCACCACAACCCTCTATAGAACTTAAGTTCTAGCCTTTTTCTGCATGCTCACACGGAGACACACACTATTTTACAAAATCAGGTAATCCCGAATACGATGCCTTGAACATTTTCATTTGTCATTAAATATTATTTCAAACACTTGAATTCAGAATTTCAAAAACTGTGTATTGTATCTCATGGCTATACCACAATTTGGTTAACTAACCCCCTATAATTTAAGATTATTTTAGCTTGTTTCTCATCTTTCACTAACATAAACAACTTCTTTGTTTAAAGGGGGGGAGGGAGGGAGAGAGGGAGAGAAACCTCAGTGTGTGTTTGCCCCTACTGAGGACCTGGCCCACAACCCAGGCATGTGTCCTGACTGGGAATCGAACTGGCAACACTTTGGTTCACAGGCCAGCGCTCAATCCACTGAGCCACACCAGCCAGAGCCATAAACAACTTGTTGTACCTACCCCTCTGCAGGACACAGGTGGCAGCACCTACATTGGGAGGTTTAAGCAGAGCTTCCTAAAGGTACAATTTAAAAAGTCAAAGGGAAGATTCAGGACAGGCAACCATGGATGATGCACTGTCTGGTGGCTTGGCATGCTGGGGAGCTGTTACGTGATGGAGAATTAGCACACACCAGAAAGAGAGCATTTGGAGAAGGCTGCTAGACAGGGACAGGTGCTGCGCCAGCAGTAGGGGTGACAGCCAATCCACAAGGACAAGACAGGGAGGGAGCTACTGGAAGAAAACTGGGGCCTCTCTCCACGTCCCCTGCCGGTGCCTCCCATTGGGCAAGCCCAGCCAGAAGCCAGCGGGCAAGGAAGCTCATTGATATCGTGCACAGGGTCCGCCTCCTGGCTGGAATGGGGTAAAAGGATGGAGACGGAGTCAGGAGGGGCAAAGGCACCACACCATGAGAAGTATTTTTCATTTTCATGCAAAAGCTCACCAAAACTTCTGTGTTTAAAGAAAGGTAAGTATATAATAAATAACTTCACCATTAAGAGTCGCCATCTGTGAGCACAGTAAGAGAGCAGTGTCCTCCTCAGGACAGCTGTAAAGGGCCCAGCTGTCTAACCCTCTGATGAACAAAACTACATCTGAACTCCAGAAGCAGGACTGAGCAAGCCAAGTCCCGTGGGAGGGCAGGGAGGAAGTACTGGCGTTTGGCAGGGACTCTCCTGTGCCTGGAGGGATCAGTGAGGCAAAAGCCTGTTTCCAGAAGCTTCTTATAACAATGGCTCCCATTTTCCCCACCCTTACTACCTGCTAGGCCCTCTGTTAAGCGTCCTACACACATCATCTCATTTAATACTCACAATAAAGCTCCAAGCGAATGTTAGTATCCTGTTTCTTTATAGAAGAGAAACTGAAGCTCAGAAAAGTTTGGTGGTATGGCTACGGTCACGCACCAGCTCAGGTCACACACCTCCTACGTGGTGCAGGCAGGATTTGCACCTGTATCCACCAGACCCCAAGGCCAGTCCACTGTGCCGCCCCGATAGACTGCTTCCACCTTCAGCTCCCCTACCCAGAACGACTTCGTGAAGGAACAGCAGTAAAAACTCGGTGAGTAAAGGCCAAGCCAGCCCGGGAACGTTTGTCGAGAATTAAAGGAACAAGAAAACCACCTGAGGGTGCCACTCAGGTTCTGCTCTCATTGTAAACATTAGTAATAATATTGGTAATAATAAGCATTGGTCACTTTTGGAGGTCTTAGGGCATCAATGTACTTTTCTGAAAGTTAATGAAAGGCAAAACCCAAGCATGTAGCCTGCTTTTCTAGTATAAACTGTATTTCAAGTTGTTCTATATAAAGAAATTCCAGATGTTGTGTGCTGAAGGAATGATAGAAGTAGATATAGAACAATACGTGAATGAAACAATGAATCTAGATGATACTTATTTTTGGATACTAAAGTGTTGAGTTGATGAGGAAATCTATAATGGATGGGTCGGGCCGACAACTCTTAAACCCACTGATCATCTTAGCATCGCACAATAACTGGGGAAATGGGACTTTGCATGTCATAGGAAGTATTTAGCAAAATCTATGAAATTTTTGCCAAAATAATTGAACCAGAATCTAACTGAGTCACTGGACATAACTACTAATCTACAGAAAATTCTATAGGGAGAGATACAGGGACAGAAAAACAAGTTAAACGCCACAAGAAACAACTAGCCATATCCAGAACATAGGACATTCTGCAGGAGAAATGACCATATTTCTCTTCCACAAGTAAATGGCATGACCAAGGGGCCAGAGAACAACTGTTAGAGATTAAAAAGAGATTTAAGAGAGCAACTGCTATTCATTTTTCCAATTCACAGCCTTAGAAACCATTACCTTCCCTATGAAAATTCTCTTTTCCAAGTGACCCAGCCCACCTTGAAGCAGGACCCAGCACCTCGTCCCCGCCTGCAGCAGCAGACCCCTCCCCAGCAGGAGTGAGCAAGGGAAACCAAAGGTCTTGTTGATGTGGCGGAGGGAGGATTTCACAGCCCACAGCGCCCCGTCCAACTCGTGCCTTCTTCCAAAAATCATTCCCCTGGGTTGCCCTTATTTGGTCTCTCGCTTTCTCCTGGAATACCAGAAAGCCAGAGGTTATTATCCCAAGAAAGACTTTGCTTTCAGCAAACAAAGAACGTTTAACCATTACCATTCAATGGGAAAGTTATAAATGGTGAATAATTTTTTTCTCTTGTAATTCTTCCTGTTACCCAAGCTAATGCCTCCAGCTCCTTAGATTGCTACACAAACAACATAATTTCCTAGACAAACATTTGAATTTATTCCAGCTGAATTATCTCTCTTTAGTTATGTGTGGAAACTAGAACCAAATGTAAAATCCTGGTCTGGGCTGGAAAAAAAAAGCAGAAAAGGGCCCAAACCTTTGTCATTCTAATAATTTTACTCATGTGGCCCAGGCCCCCAAAAACTTTCGTAGGAGTCGCTTTTCACCAATTATTTATGTTGAGATTCCTGGCCACAGAAATTCTCTTTTCCATTCACGGTTCTCTTAAACCACATCTTTCCTCATCCTATACTTGTGGCATTGTTTTCACGGTCAAGAGTTGAGATCCGCAAGTTCTTCCTATTAAATAAAATTTTAAAAAATTAGTCTGTCATTTTGCTCTCTCAACATTTTGGGCTCTCTGATTCTATTACCCAACTTTTCTATACTCCTAATTCCTCCAAGCATCACATCTGAAAATTTCTAAACAGAAAACAGAATTTCTAGAAATTTCTAAACAGAGCAGAACACTATGGTCTGCCCTGCAAATCTCTCTCCACATTAACTGTTCTCCATTAATCAACATTCTTTTTCTTTTAAAGAATTTATTCATTTATTTTTAGAGAGGGAAGGGAGGGAGAGAGAGAGAGAGAGAGAGAGAAACATCAATGTGCGGTTGCTGGGGGCCGTGGCCTGCAACCCAGGCATGTGCCCTGACTGGGAATCAAACCTGCGACACTTTGGTTCACAGCCCGTGCTCAATCCACTGAGCTACGCCAGCCAGGGCATCAACATTCTTAATGAGTCCTACTGATCACTGCCTTATTTTCCAAATGTTCTCAAGTATGACAGCTGAGTGTTCTTCTATTTTTCCAAGAATCATATAGATTCTGTCATGGAAACCTGTGCAGGGAATACATTACTTAAGAGTGTCACAAGGAAGGACCATATATACATGGTAAATATTTTAATTTGAATATTAAATATTGTAAAATTTGTTCTGACACAAGCTGCGAAGTGTCCCATTCTTTAAGAAGCATGTTATAATAATTATCCAACGGAGGGAAAAGTATTTTAAGGAAGAGGTGTCTTTTGCTAATTCACAAAAAGGCTCTATATGGGCCAGTGCTGGCTCTGCTCAAAAGTGTGTTAGCTCATGCTATTGAACGTGTATGTGTTCCTCCCGAATTCTGTGCGGAAACCCTAAACCCCAATGTGAGGGTGTTTGGAGCTGGGGCCTTTGGGAGACGCGTAGGTCATGAGGGTGGCGCCCTCATAAAAGAGACCCCAGAGAGCATCCTTGTGTCCTGCTGCCGTGTGAGGGCACAAGTGAGAAGACCGCTGTCTGTAAACCAGGATGTGGCTCCTCACCAGGCACTGAATCTGCGGGCACCTTAACCTTGGATTCCCAGACTCCAGAACTGTAAACAAGAAATGTTTTCTGTTCATAAGCCTCCCAGCCTATGGTATTTGATTATAGCAGCCCAAGCGGACTAAGACAACTCACCTCCAACCTGCAGGACAGCCCCAATTTTCTACAACTCCTCATAGGTTACTGACCACAGCGTCATAGAGCTCCAGCTCCTTAATCTCTGGATATAACTCATCGGGGCCTGGCTCTCACTATTTCACTACCACTGGCAGGTTGCAATTCCCTTTTCACACACTCTGTGATCTACCCTTTGCACAGTGCAGACCATATCCTTGAGAGAGAAGATGAAAGAAGAGATTGGAATCATTCTGCCTTCTCTGTCAATCACCTTGGGGCCAAGCTGTGGACGTATCACTCTCTCCTTCTTTTATGCAAACCAGGATCCTTTCCTCCCAAGCTTCCTGTCCCCGGCCTCCTCCCGCGTGTGGTCCAGTGTTCTCTGCCCTTTGTCCAGGGCTTCCTCCCCGATCCCGTTTCACTGATAACTGCCATTGATTTAGCTCCTAGTCTCACACCTGACCCACTGCTGCTGCTTCTGTCAGCTTATTGTGATTTTCAAGCCCTTCCTCCTTTATTGAGTCCAAGGGCGCTTTCTTTCTTCACAACACCTAAGTATGAGTTTTCTCTGAGTCAGTTTCCTGTTCTGGAAAACCTTCCAGGGGGTCCGTCAGAGCAGCTCCCCAGTGGGCCTGTGAGCCACCAGGTGAAGCTGCCTTTCTCCTTCTCCTGTCTCTAGGAAAGCTTCCTCTGCACCTGCCCCAGGCAAAGCCACCGCCACACCTGGTGGAGGGTGTGTACTGAGAAAGCCCCTCTAAAATTTTCGTTGATTTTCTCCACAGAGACTATAAAGCAGTTTTGCCACAAGGTCTTCAACGCCTGCTCCCCTTCTCTTATTTTTTTTTAAATGCATTGATTTGGAAGAAGATAGCTTTTTGTTCCACTTAGTTATGCATTCATTTGTTGGTCCTTGTCTGTGCCCTGACTGGGGAGCAATCAAACCTGCAACCTTGGCGTATGGGGATGACTCTCTAACCAACTGAGCCACCCAGCCAGGGCTTTCCTCCCTTTTCTAAGTCACCTTTTCATTAGTCACTTCCTTGGAGAAATGATTTCTCTTCGAGTTCCCTCTTTCTAGTGTTGCTGTTCACACACCCAAAGCCACGAAGTGCACCCTGCGGTCTCCAGCCCTGCCCTCCTTCTGTCCCTGGGAAACCCCACGCCCTACCCACCAGAACCAGGCCCCGCCCATGGGCCTCATCCGTGATATTTAAAAGAAAAATAAAATGCAGGTGTGGTTCCTGTCTTCTGAAGGGATCCTGACTGTGACGCATTAGCAACGCCATTGTAAGGGGCCCTGAGGTTCCCTCTGGGACGAGCAAGGTGAGTGAACACCAGGGCCCATGTTCCCCGCAGGCTGGATTTCATTTCAGACAGAAATCTATAGACCTGGACAACCTCCACCTTCTTGGGCAACCTTTGCTTGTAACTGACACACAAGGATTAGTTAAGGGGTAGAAATGGTTTTTAACATGGGAGAACATTTTTTTCAGAGTATCCTCCCCCCTGCCCCGCCAACAACAACAACAAAAAAAACATGCGGTCCTGTTGGGCAGATTATTTCACTGTGATCTTGGCTTTGCCAGGCTAGCCTATTGCTTCTGCTAGATTCACTTAGAGATAGGCTTGTCTGTCCTGGGGGCTTCTTCCTAGTTAACAGGAGAAACGCAATGGAACTTCCTGCTCTGAGAACACAATTAACTAGGCATATTTGGCCTTGTGATTTTTTTTCACAATAAACATTTACTCAGCTACAAAGCCACTGGCACCATTAAGTCTGTGTATCAGAAGGGCTCAAGGAAGAGTTTCTGCTTTGTGCCAAGAAAAACAAATAACTTGTATATTATCTCTTGGGTGATGAGAAGAGCAGACACCTCATGGAGACAGCTCTGCAATGGAGCCGTCACTCTGTCAACTCAGCTCATCACATCCCTGAGGTCACAGGACTGCATACCCAAGGCTCCATCCCTGTGTGCTGGCATTAGCGTGCATGGCTAGGGGTGGGGTTAGGGCTGAGGCAGCCCAGCACAGATTTTCTTTGTAGCTTAAACCTGAACTAAAAGCGAGACCAGTGATGAAGCATGGCACATAGTGGCCCTAATCCTGCCCAGAAGTGACGACACCAGGCAGTGCAATGACAACACCTGGTGCACCTCAGAACCTGGCAGTTTGGGCAGCCTTAGAAGACTGACCCCTTGCCACAGGCACCAGCACCCCCTGTGGGTGCTCACAGCCACAGCAGGGGTGAGGAGCCACTTTATAAAGTCTCATGGGCCCGAGGGACCACAAGACTCCTCCGAAGGCAGGAGAGAAGCTCATGGGCAGAGATTAGAGGTGGCAAAGGAATGGACAATTCAATGAAGGAACTCACAAGAGACACACCAGGGGACACCCAAGGGAAACTCCATTAGCTCCGGGTCACAACATGGAACTCAGTGCTTTTCTCCTCCTATGGAAAGAGTATGCTAGGTCCCAAAGATGGGATGGAAAGTCGAAGCCTAAAGAGAGGACTGTGGGAGGACACTGAGAGAGAAGTTAGGGATAAGATACAATCAGCACAGGGCAGCTGTACTCCATGAGGCAAGTGCACTGTAGCCAGCAAGAAAGATGTAAAAACAGAAGCATGATTCGCTATTCCTGCCTCATCTCTGTTACCCACCCCATCATCCAGCTTTGGGCATGGAACTGAACTCGTGCAGGAAAAGAGCTGATGAGATCTCCATCAGAGTCAACTGCACAATCATTCTAGGGAGATGCAGGCAATGACAGGCATCCAGTGGATTAGTAAGCAGAGAGGAGAACTGGCCAGTGGCTAACTCTTCAGCCCAAGAGAATGATGAGGCCAACTTCCCAGGTTCGCCACCTACTCACCCTCCCCTCACTGCCCCCCAGGATCCTAGAGAAGAGCCAGCGACCCCCTGGTCACTCTTCCTTTAAGCCCTGCTGTGTTCTCTCGGGTATTCATATTCCTGCTGAAAAACTGGATAAACCAAGGAACATAATGTTTAAGATCAATCAGTGTTTACTGCAGTATATGCTGTGGGAAAAGCCAAGACCTCATTGCAATCCAAACCACGCCTGCCTGCCATGAGAGTGTGCAGAGGCACGGGAAAGCCGGCCCTGCTTGGAAACCTTAGTAATTGCTATGAGAGCCTGTCAGAGGCCAGGAGGCTGGGGAGACAGCTTCATTAAGTGCAATCTCTGTCGCCTCTGATTGGGAAGTTGAGGACAGAGTAACTGGTGCCATTCGGGCAACAATCTGCTCCTTCTGTTAACACGCAGTGAGGGTCTCTCCTTTTGTCTACAACAAACAGGAAAGCTGAAATTATACAATGTCAAACTGCAGCTGGGCGTGCTATTTTGGATTTCAAATTTTCCTGGAGAGTTTCACAACCGAAAAAGCTGAAGTGCCGCCCCACGTGAATGGTGTCTGTCTCTGAGGTCCTGGAGGCCCTGTGACACTTTCCAGCCCCAATTCCACTTCTCCTGTTGAAGAGAGGGTAGCAAGCCAAACCCGGCAGTTTACGCTGCATATGGCTATGGAAGCCTTATGTATTGGTGTCCTAGGGCTGCCCTAAGAGAGTGCCACAAACAGGGTGACTTAAACAGCAGAAATGCATTGCCTCTTACAGTTCTGGAAGCTACAAGTCCAAGATCAAGGTATGGGCAGGTGGTGTCGTTCTAAGGGCTGTGAGGAAGAATCTGTTCCTGCCCCTCACCCAGCTCCTGGTAGTTTGCTGGCTGTCTTTCACATTCCCTGGCTTGTAGACACATCTTCCCAACCTCTGCCACCTTCTTCACATGGCATTCTCCCTGTGTGTGTGTCTGTCTCTGGGTCCAAATGTCCTCTTTTTATAAGGACACAGTCATATTGGATTAGGCCCACCCTCATGATCTCAACCCACTTGACTGTGTGCAAAGACCCCATTCCCTACTAAGGACACCTTCACAGGTGCTGGGGACTAGGACCTGAGCATCTTTTGGGGGGAGACACAAGTCAACCCATACCTCTTTGATTCCAATGAAATCTCGTATGGATGCCTTCTCTGTGAAAAAAGAGAAACGTGGAGCCTCTCTGGTTGACAAGAAGGCCAGAGTCCCTGTCACATCCTCCGCAAGGGCCCCTCCCACCGTCCCAAGAGGTCTCGGCAGAGCACAGCTCAACTTTCCTGGTGTTACAGCAGCACAGCTGGAACTTGAATTTATTTTTCCTTTTTATTTGTTTAATGGGCATGATGTCAAAGATTTATATAACTCACGAAGAGGAGAACCAGTAAGGTAGGTGTTCCAACTAGTCAAAGGAGCATTCGAAAAACACAAGGCTGAAGAGAATTTACAAATAAATGCAAAACTAGTCAGCATCCACAGTGCAATAACCAACTGCATCTCCGCTGGACAAGAGTCGCGTGCATTTCTGTGAGCAAGAGTCATTTGCATGGCTCGCAGTCTTCTACAATGACAGAGTTACAAGAAAGCTCAGAGGCAACAAAAAGGGCAGGAACCTGGGGAGGGACCATGAGACAAAGCACACACTAGTCTTTTTTGTCTGTTTTCATATTTTTCCACAATTTTTTCCTGGTAGGATATATGCTTCCCAGGTGCTAGGACCACCGCGCTTGCATATCACTAAACATTGAGGGTGTTTACGTTCTTTGGACCGGGGGAGGTTCTGCTGGTTGGAGAAGGGGTGTTCTCCTTCAGGTCTCGGGAGCTATCGGGATGAGCCCTCCTCTCCACCTCACCCACAGCTGCTCCGAAGGCCCTGCGGGCAAGGAGAGAGGACTTCCTCAGTGGGTACAGGGCTCCCCCAGCTCCTCCTGGGAGGCCAGGCTTTCTGGAATGCAGCACCAAGCTCCCACCTCCCATCCTTTGCCTCTGCTGCCCAGTCCTTCCATGCCCTGCCACTGACCCCAACGGCTTTTCTCTCTCCCTCCAGTATACACTGCAGGGGTCAACCCAGCGCTGGACAGGCATGCCGTTCAGCCACGTCCCTCAACGGGAAGCCCGCCAGTCTGGAGAGCAGCCTGGTTCTGTCCTCTCTGGTGGTACACTCCAAGCCTTCAAACTACCAGTTTGGGACCAGAGACCTAAATTTCTCTAATCCACTTAGTGGCTCTGTGACCTCGGTGATATCATTTCCCTAAATTTCCATTTCCATCTTCCTAATCCTCAGCATGACAGTGAGGATAAATAAACAAACGAGTGTAGCAAATGCTTCGATCTTCCATCCAGGTCCTCCTGGGACCTAGGGCTGGGACATTCATTCCCCCAGCTCAGGGCACAGCCACTCCTCGAAAACTGCCCTCTGCCCAAGGGAGCCACTTCACCCAAGGTCATGACCCCTCTCCGGGAGCAGCCCACAGGCAACAGCAGGTCCGGGTGGGGGTACAAAGTCTCAGTCCACTTGCCCCAGTCTGGGACAAAGCTGAAGGGCCACCCAGTTTCAGTCCCCCCACCCCACGCCGCCCCAGGATCAGCTGGGGCCTCAGTGGTACCAAATCACAGCTCCACCCCGCCTCTGCCCAGTCTTTCACTCCCTTACACACTCCCTTGGGTGTGTTTCCAAGGGCACTAATGCAGTGAATTTCCGCACAAAAGCCGTAGAGTCTTAGAGTCTGTTTCCTTGGGAACACGATCCTGCAACAATGAGATAATGCCGAGCATACAATAGGGGCTCAAATGTGCCACTAGCAAGTTATGTGACCTTTATCAAGCCCCTTCTTTATGGCCTGTTAGAAAACGAAGGAGTCCCTGAAATAAGGGTTTCAGGCCAACCAGTCACTAAGCTTCTTTTGAGCAGCAACATTCTAATAGTCACTGACCCTATTGGGTGGACCAAAAAGTCCGTTATGTGTTTTCTGTAAAATAAAAGACGCATTTTTCATTTTCACCAATAAGTTTATTGATTTGGATATTGTGGGTATGTCAGCTATCTCCCACTATTGGCTCGTAGTGGGTAGAGGCCAGGGGTGCTGCTAGCCACCTTCCAATGCATAAGACAGCCAGCCCCACAGCAGAGAATTATTTGGCCAAATAATTCCAAGTACCAAGTACTTGGAACTAAGTACTATAGTACCAAGAAACTTCACAAACCACTTTTGACACTTTCAATCAGTCACAGCACCTTCTCCACGCACTGCAAACATCTTCTTTTTCAGAAGCATTTCAGAAGCAGCGTTTCAGTTGCATTTTACCTTTCTTGAAACAGTAAAGCACAATATCCTGAAAATGTCGCATATCTTCTTCCATTTGCACTATCAAAATGGCTACACAAAAATTCACCAAGTTTGATATGTTTTTTTAAATGCACATTGATATGACAGCTGTCACCATACAATCTAACTCAACTGTTTTGAATAAAGTTAAAGACAACTAAGCACTACTAGAACCATCATACAGAAAAAACTAAATGAACTTTTTGGCCAACCCAGCACAAACCACAGATGGATGTGTGCTTGGGAGCCAGACACCAACCCCACCACTGCCCGGGCACCACAAACGTGCGATTCCACACTGGTGCGGCGATGAGAAAAAAGCCAAACCAGCCCTCGGTAGCTTGGCTCAGAAGTGGAGCAGGGGCGCAGGCGCGTGGCTTCTTTTCTGCCCCCTCCAGTGGAAATCCACACAACAGGGTGGGAGGGGGGACACCCTGAGCAAGGTAAGCCGTCCTGAGATTGTTTCCCTTCCACATCCTGCCAGCCTCCCGAAACCGATATCCCTGGGAAAGGCTGACATCTTACAGAGTTACAGTCAGCGTCATCCTTAGCCGCACGAGTGCCGGGATCTTGTCGGGGAGCCACACAGCAGCAGACACACTGGCGATGAAGTTTCGGTCACTGTGGGGTTCACTGCCTCCTGCTCAGCGATGCCCTGAAGCAGCGGTACATGGTGTAGCCCTCCACCCCTTGGCTAGCATACGTATGGCCCCCGAGCTCACATTTCTCATTCCTGCCTGCAATTGAGAGAGACCTTGGAGACCTGAAAGCCTGTGAACACTGCTGGGACTGTAACACACTCACACATACACACACACACACACACACACACTTCCCACCGCTACCTGAATGAGATTCTTGACACGTTATACCCAAGGAAACACACAATTCAAGCTTACACATATCTGTTTATTAGTTGTGAGACTTCGGGCAAATAAGATGTTTTGAGGCTCAGTTTTCACCCTTAAAATGAGAATGAGTATTAATGTGAGTATCGCAAGTTGCTGCAATAAGTAAATTCCAAAATCTTCATTGGCTTAGCACAATAAAAGTTTATTGAATAGCCCTGGTCGGTGTGGCTCAGTTGGTTGGAGTGTCATCCTGTAACTGAAAGGTTGCAGGTTCGATCCCCGGTCTGGGCACATATAATCCCTGGTACTAGCACATACAGGGGGCAACCAGTTGATGTTTCTCTCTCCTCCCTCCTCTCTCTCTAAAAGCAATGAAAAAAAAATGTCCTCAGATGAGGGTTTTCTGAACAGCAGCTGTCTTCCAAAGTGTGATTCAAAAGCCAGACTGCATCATTTGGCTGTTCCAACATCATCAGGCTTGTCTTCACAAGACAGAGGAGAAGAGAGCAAGGCGGGCAGAGACACAGGAGGAGTGTGTATGCAGGCCTGTAGGTAACCAAAACTCAATCAAAGCTGTCGATTTGGGAAATGGAGTTTATCTGTGTGCCCACAATGGGGAGCCAGCCAGTCGTTGTCACAGGACGATAACCTTAGGGGATTGTTGTAAGATTAAATAAGATAATAAGCACTCCAGGTGCACAGTGAGTGTTCAATCGATACTAATTGTTGCAGATAAAATGCCACAGGGGCACTCAGCAGGCCCCTGAGAAGTGGTGGGCGATGTCATATCAGATATGGGACCCGGGCCAGGGAGGGTGACTTTGTCTTGCTTGGGCCCAGACCACACCCATGATAGGCTGAGAACAATGAACTCAAGCTCACGCTGCTGCTGACTCCCCTTGGGGAGAGAAGAGGTGGTGGGCGTTAGCTCTGAGTTAGGAGGAGGCAGGGAAATAGTGGGTATTTCTATTGCATTCACCCTCTCTCCTCTACCATGCTGTGGCCAGGGTTCCCAGCACACACCAGAAGGCTGGCATGACTTGCAGCCACCACAGCTCAGGGACTCCCAGCCAGGCTGTAAGAAGGATGTATGTTCTCCTGCTCCTTTGACATTGGCCCCATTCCTTGAGAAATAATAACCTTGTCCTTACCTTTCTAGAGATACGTTTGCCTCTTTTCTTCCTTCTTTTAAAAGATCTACCTAGTGTATCAAGTGCCTCTGCCCAGGACACTTGGGACAAAAGCTTCATGCTCAGATTTCTTCTCTCTGACCTCCAAGTTTCTCTCTTAATAGCAGAACAGAGGAGAGGGGTTGTATTAATGCCAACATATGAGGGGAAAAATAAAAAGTCATTACTTGATACCCCCTACTGCCGCATTCTGCACACACACACACACACACACACACACACACCTACAGGCGAGCAACAGGAACAACTTTTAGCTGCATTTGTCATTTTGGCTTGGGGGCTTGAGAAAGAAGAAAGAAATGAGAAATAAAGGAAGTGGGACAAAAGGAAGATAAAATATAATATAACTGGGAGAAAGGGGTAAGTAAAAGTTCTTTGGAACCATGTGTACTGTGAATTGCTGCCCCTCCCCTAGGTAACTTTAGTTCTGACAATCCAGGTTTCTTACAAGATAGTACATCACAGCAAATAACTCTTTAGACATGAAAATGCAGGACAATCAAAGAATAACATGATTTGGTGGCAAAATGCATCAGTCTTTTGGGAAATATTGGTTCACTGGCTTATGCAGATCTTGCAAACGTTGGCTCATTTTATTATATGCTGTCAAAAAATCCGTTTGTTATTATTACTACCCGTCTCATCAGAAAACTCATTAAGTATTATACTGTCAAGCTCATGGTGACAGAAACCAGTTTTCCAAAGTTCTAATTGTTGCTTGAAAACTTGTATTTTGATCATTGGTAACAAACGCTGTCAGCCATTCTCCTTGAAAAGGTGGCAGGTTCATTTTGTTCATTTTCAGGGAATACCTGCCAAGTGGCCGATTCTGAATAATCACAGTTTGTCAGTCAATCATCCTTTTAAATAAACATGATATTTCATTTTTTAAGATTTTATTTGTTTACTCTTTAGACAGAGGGGGATAGAGGGAGAAAGAGAGGGAGAGAAACATCAATCGGCCGCCTCTCACACACTCTCAAGTGGGGACCTGGCCTGCAACCCAGGCACGCACCCTGCCTGGGAATTAAAACAGCCAGGGTTGATGATTCATTTTAAAAAGTGATTAATTGAGCTCTCAACTCAAACACACCAGTGCTGTTACTCAAGACAACCGTCATACCTCAGAATGCAGCAAAGGTACTTCATGCATACCTCACGAGAAAGGCAAATAACACCTTAATGTTATTAGATAAATAGGCTGACTCCCAGGACCCCCAGAAGGGGTCGTGGGTACTCTTAGGGGTCCTCAGAGCACACTTTTGAACAAGACAGATCAAGCTGAAGTCCTCCCCATCGTCCACTAATCCTAGACCCTCCAGCATAGCCATCACCCTGCAGCCACCAAAGTAACCACCATTATAGGATTGGTATAGTATCCTTAATACGTCTTTTTGCATACTAATCTGTCCATGGCAAATCTATAGGTGATTTACTATTTTTATTTTTTAAGTGTATTGTATTGATTATGCTATCACAGTCATCCCATTTCTTTCTCCCCTTTACCTCCCTCTGCCCTGCAACCCCCTCCATCTACAATTCCCCCCCCCTTAGTTCATGTCCATGGGTTGTACATACAAGTTCTCTGGCTTCTCCATTTCCTGTACTATTCTTACCCTCCCCCTGTCTTTTTTGTGCTTACCAATTATGCTTATTCCCCATACCTTTTTTCCCCATTTTCCCCCTTCCCCTCCCTACTGATAACCCTCCATGTGATCTCCATTTCTGTAAATCTATTCCTGTTCTAGTTGTTTGCTTAGTTTGTTTTTCTTTTTTTTTTTAGGTTTAGTTGTTGATAGCTGTGAGTTTGTTGTCGTTTTACTATTTGTATATTTGACCTTCTTCTTTTTCTTAGATGAGTCCCTTTAATATTTCATATAATAAGGGCTTGGTGATGATGAACTCCTTTAACCTGACCTTATCTGGGAAGCACTTTTTCTGCCCTTCCATTCTAAATGATAGATTTCTGGATAGAGTCATCTTGGATGTAGGTCCTTGCTTTTCATCACTTTGTATACTTCTTGTCAGTACCTTGTTGCCTGTAAATTTTCTTTTGAGAAATCAGCTGACAGTCTTATGGGAACTCCTTTGTAGGTAATTATCTCCTTTTTTTCTTGCTGCTTTTAAGATTCTCTCCTTATCTTTCATCTTGTAATGTAATGATATGTCTTGGTGTGTTTCTCCTTGGATCTAACTTCTTCGGGATTCTCTGAGCTTCCTGGACTTGCATGTCTATGTCCTTCACCAAACTGGGGAAGTTTTCCTTAATTATGTTTTCAAATAAGTTTTCAATTTCTTGCTCTTCCTCTTCTCCTTTTGATACTCCTATGATTCAGTTGTTGGGACATTTAAATTTGTCCCAGAGGTTCCTAAGCCTCTCCTTATTTTTTCAATTATTATTTCTTCATTCTGTTTCAGTTGAATGTTTATTTCTTCCTTTTGTTCCAAATCATTGATTTAAGTCCTGGTTTTCTTCCCTTCACTCTTGGTTCCCTATATATTTTTCTTAATTTCACTTTGTATAGACTTCACGTCTTCCTTTATTTTGTGGCCATATTCAATAATTTCTGTGAGCATCCTGATTACCAATGTCTGGAACTCTGACTCTGATACATTGGCTATCTCCTCATCACTTAGATCTTTTTCTAGAGCTTTGATCTGTTCTTTCATTTGGGCCACATTTCTTTGTCTTGAAGCATCTGCTATATTGTAAGGGGAAGAGCCTTAGGTATTCACTAGGGCAGGGCAACCCACATCATTGCATTGTGGTGCTGTATGTGGGGAAGGGGTCCGAGAAGGAACAATGCCTCTTGCTTGGCTCTAGCCCCACTTTCAGTGGCATCCCTCGCTTACCACAAGTGGGTTGTGCCCTTTCAGGTGCTGATTCCTGCAGGGGTGGGCTTGTGTATGTTCTAGAGTCCCATGGGCCCCTCCAACAGTCTCTCCTGTGAGACTGGGAGTTTCTTCCACCACTGCAACCCCCACAGATTTTTACAGCCAGAGGTTTTGAGGCTTTAGTTTCCCATACTAGAACCCTGGATTGCACAGTCTGTCTCGCTCCCCAGTTGTTCCTCCTGCCTTATCTGCATGTGAATGTGGGACTGCCCATCTGCCAGCCACCACCTTGCCCACCTGGTCTACTTCCTTGCCACATGTCCTTCCTCCCCACCCTCGCTGCCCATCTCCACCCCCCTACCAGCCTAGATGAATGTTTCTTCTTTAATACCTTGGTTGTCAGACTTCCATACTGTTTGATTTTCTAGCAGTTCTGGTTGTTTTTGTTTTTAAATCGGTTGTCATCCTTCTTTCGGCTGTGCGAGGAAGTGAAGCATATCTACCTTTGCCTCCATCTTGGCAGGGAGCCCCGGTTCATTTACTGTTCTTACATTTTGGTAATTGTTGTGGTGTGCATGTCATTTTGCAATGTGCTGTTTTCACACTTTAATCATATATTTTTGAGCTTTCATTGAGTCAAATAGATCTAGCCCACCCTTTTAACTGTATGGTATTCCACAAATGGTATTACCCTGTTTTATTTATTCAGCCCTCCATTCAGAATTTTTTTTTCCTTTCCTTTTGAAAAGTACCAGTCTTAGTTTTATTTGTCTACATTTTAAAGCCATATAGTGTGGAATGAATGTATCATGAAATGTTCCACACCTGTAAAAAGCTATGGATACAACATGCCTATGGTATAAAGCGTCACATGCATGTGGAGCCCCACGGACAGGGTGCACACTCACACCCCTGACGGGGCCTCATGTTTGGCAGGGACCAGTGCAGACCGGCCAGGGTGAGCTGGGTCTGGTTTCTCACTCACGAGTTTTGGCAGAGCGTCAGGCATCCATGAAGACATGAAAAGACATCATTCTTGTAGGTTAAGATGAAACTTGCTGTTTCGCTCAGGGACAAGCCCCCCCCTTTTTTTCTGGGGCTGAAATATACAAAGTTTCCTTGTTTCCCTAAAGCAGGGCCCACTCGGGTCAGAAAGACAGGTCACTTTCCACGCTTTCCTCTCAGCACAAGAAAGCACAATGAGTTTTTTAAAAGTAACTTTAACAATTCTGGGGTGCCCAGGGTGCACTGTGACAAATGATTGCCTTTTTTGACAGTTACGTGACCTTCCAGCATTTTTTATTTTTAAAATGCAGTTACTATGTAATAGTTGTGTTTTTTTATTTTTTTTTTCCAGATACTTAAATGGGGCAGGATGATCTGAGGCTGCAGCTGAGTTTCAGAGGAAGGAACGTGGGCTTTGGGGTGGGGCAGGGATAAGTACAGCTCGCTGCTCCGTCACTGGGTAACTGAGGGATATTGGGCAGATCCATTAGGGCCGCTGAACGTCACTCTCTGCATTGGTCAAAGGGGCACATTCCTCACACCGTCACCGTATCACACAAAGCAATGGGGGCAGAGTGCCCGGCACAGTGTCAGTGCACAGCAAGTAACAGCTATGGATGATCATTCATCAGCCACGAGAGTTATAGCTTAACTTTCTGGTGGGTCATTTTAATTATCAGAATTATCATGGACACGGACAATACTATGGTGATTGAAGGGTTGTGGGGGATAAGGGAGACAACAGATAAACCCTAACTGTATGTCACGTATTATACTAAACGCTTTACATAAAACGCATTTACTGGTCAATCATGATCGCTGGCCACTCGCAGATGAGGAAATTCGGGCTTGCAGAGGGGGAGTGGTCTGCCTGTGAGCACACAGCTTAAAACATCCAACGTGTATGATCCTAGAGCTCATGCTCTTCACCGCTTCCCTACACTGATCATTATCATCTTCTTATTGAAAAACTATATGTTAGGCCTCCTTGTCGATTTCACAACAAAGCTTTCCTGGCCTGACATGACCCCCCACTCACCCTCTCTGTGACCCCTCCCCCACAGGAACCCTTACTGCACCTGGACACACCACTGGCTGCTTCTCACCCCAGTGCCCTCACTCTTTGTCCCGGCTTTTCTCCCACATGCCCATCTAACTCCTCGTCGTCCATCACACAGCTCACCAGTCACTGCTCCAGGTTAAAGCTCCCTTGGCACCACGTGTGCAGGCACGTCAGAGCATGAATTCCACTGCACTTCCCTATGTCCCCACTGGGGTGTCGACTCTACTGTCTTCTTCCAACTACTGTGATTGAATGCTTTGTTTCCCTTCCAATGTTCCCGCTTTCTGATAAAAGTCTCTGAAACTATAATTTTCCCTCTGGTTACTGCTTTGGCTGTGCCTCATGAATTTTGATGTATAATGATACCTTTAACCCAAAGATTTGGGGGACTGTTTTTTGTTTTTTATGTGTTTTATTGTATGTTGGTTTCCAGCCAATGGAAATTTGTTTAACTCCTGTATTGCTACTGATTTTTAACTTTATTGCATTATGATCACAGAACACAGTATGCATGATATTGACTCTTTGGAATAGATAGGACCTTTTCCTATGGCTTGGAACATGCTCAGTTTTAATAAATAGACAATTATGATCACAGGTGCATATTCTATTTGCCAGGTATAAAGCGTAGTGTGTATCTCTTTTCAGGCTTATTAGTCTAGTTATTTAATTCTTTTATATCTTTGCTTATTTTAAGTCTGCTCTGTCAGTTGGTGTTCAAGAGAGCTGCATTAGAATTGCCAAATACCCTATTCAAAACTGTACTCCTAGCATTCAGTGCAAGCACCAGAGGCTATATAGTTAGTAGCTGAATAAATAAAGATACACCATAACTTTCTCAGTATCTAGGACTCACCTCGTTAGAAACAAGTCACGTAGAACCCAGCTCAACCTTCCTCTTGCTCTGAGTCAACATGTCCTTGGCCACTGCAGTGCCACTCCACCAGAGGAGATGGGGCACAGCATGGACAGATATGTGGACAGCGTGGACAAGGCCAGGGCCTTGCAAAGGGCCCGTGCAAGAGAGGGGTAGTGGTGCTGAAATTCCATTAACTTTTCTGCAACTCCCCTTGTGAACGTGCTTTCTCAGGCCTTAACCATCTGACTTTATCTTCATGCCAGGACCACCAGGGAAGCCAGGCAGGTTTTATTATCCCCAGCCTACAGCTGAGGGTCTGAAGGGCTTGGTCGTACGGCAGGGTCACACAGTTATTGACAGAAAATGATAGTTAATGAGAGAAAAGCCCAGCTCAGTGTTGTCTTTGCAGAAGCATACAGAAGGCCACTCATCTTTTTTAAAATTAAAAGTCATCTTACTTTGAAAGGTATTTGAGAATTTGATTATTTCCCTTTAATTAATTCCTTATTACAAGAGCGTGGTGAATCAATAACAAGCATTGGCAAGTATGTGAAGGAAACTGCTGGTGGGAAGGGAAGATGGAAAAGAGTCTGGAAGTCCCACAAAAACCTAAACACAGAGTTAACATACAATCCAGCGATTCCACTCCTAGGTATAGACCCAGAGAACTGAAGACATATGTCCACCCAAAAACTGATACACAAATGTTCATAGCAGCATACTCACAACAGCTTAGAAATGGCAACAACAAAAATGTCCATCAATGGACGAATGGATAAACCAAAATGGTCTAGCCGTACAATGGAATATCGTTCAGCCATAAAAAGGAATGCAGGGTGGATATATGATACACCATGGATGAACTTTAAAAACATTAGCATGGTGCAAAAAGCCAGACACAAAAGGCCACATATTGTCTGATTTACATGAAATGCCAGGAACAGGGAACCCATAGAGATGGAAAGGGAATGAGAGGCTTTCTGGGGCGGGGAGAGGAGAGAATGGGGACCAGCTGCTAATGGGCGTGTGTTCCTCTCTGGGGCAACAACAAAATTCTTGGATTTCACAGTGACAATGGTGGTACCACCGCATGCTTATACTGAAAACCAGTTAGTAGAAGGATGGGTTTTATGGCATATGAATCAGATCCCAATTGTTTTAGAAAGGGCCTAGCCAATCAGGAATTATGAACCACCCCCCACTGCTCTGAATCCCAACAGAAAATTCCTAGGAAGCAGCACAGTGCACAAGAGCATGGACTTTGGGGGCAAAAGGCACATATTTAAATTCTACCCTTCCAGTGACGACTGCTAGAATGTGGGGATTTTATTTAATTTCTCTAACCTGTAAAATGAGAGGCAACATTACCTATTTCACGGAGTGGTTGTAAGGACTAAATAAAACCATCCAGGTAAGACGCTCGTACTGTACCACACACTTACTAGCTATAAATAAACAACCGCCACGATAATGATTACTTTTATAATTACTGTTATCATTTTCACATCTTTCAGACATTTCACATCGATTAATATTTTTAGCATTGTTCTTTTTTTACACTTCTAAGAGCAAAGATATGAAATGTTTCCAGTTTCTGTGAGCATAATCTTGGCAAATTCTTTAGAAGGCATGGTTTAAAGAAAAATCTATTTTTAGTATACTAAGCTATCTACTGTGCCTGTTCCATGAAATAAGTAATAATTAGCAAAACAGCTGCTGAAAATCATGTCATACGAATCCATTCAATACTTTGTTATAAATGGAGCAGTAGAAATGCTTTGCCCATTGCGCCCCCTTGTGAGAGTTTAGGGGAACTACCTGTATTCGAGACTACCTAGCTTTAAAGCCTTGCCATTCAAAGTGTGGTCCTCAGATCAGCAGTACCGGCAGCACATAAAACTTGTTAGAAATTTAGATGTTGAATTCCACCTCTTAATCAGAACCTACATTTTCACACTCTCCCTGGGAGACCTGTAAGCACATTAAGTTTGAGAAGTACTAGCTTAGAGCATATAGTGAACTTTATTTTTATTTAGGAAATATTATCTTACTACTGAATGTCAGGCTTGGTGCCAGGAACTAGAAATACTGAGGTAAATATAATTCTTTTTATAAAGACATGTGGGGTTAAAAACCTGTAATAAAATGAATTAATTAGGTACTTTGAAAGGTAGGTTTGCCCTGACTGGTGTGGGTCAGTGGGTTGGGCATCATCCAGCAAATGCAAGGATCACTGGTTCGATTCCCAGTCAGGGCACATGCCTGGATTGCAGGCCAGGTCCCCAGCTGGGGGCATGACACAGGCAACTGATTAGCACATCGATGTTTCCCTCCCTCTCTTTTTCTTTCACTTCCCCTCTCTCTAAAAATGAATAAACTATTTTTAAAGGTGGGTTTTATGGTATGTGAATAATATTGCAATTTAAAAAATAAAAGAGCCATGGCTGGTGTAGCTCAGCAGATGGAGCGCCAGCCTTAAAACCAAAAAGTCACTGGTTTGATTCCCAGTCAGAGCACATGCCTGGGTTGTGGGCCAGGTCCCCAGTTGGGGGTACATGAGAGGCAATCAATCAATGTATCTCTCACACATTGATATTTCTCTCCCTTGATTTCTTCCTCCCTTCCCCTCTCCCTAAAAATAAATAAATAAATAAATAAATACTTTAAAAATAAAAAAACACCATGGCAAATCACGAATCATAGATCACTGCTCTAAAACCCAATTTAAAAAAGTTCCAGGAAAGCAGCACAACAGACAGGAGTGTGGCCTCTGAAAACACCTGAACCATATTCAAATTCCACCCGTCCGATGCAATGAGCACTCTAGCAGGGTTGCACACAAAGTCCGGCGGTACACAGAGAAGAGAACAACTAACTGCCTGGAAAAACCGAAGGGAGGTTCTAGAAGAAGGCGGCATCTGAGGACTTTACCGGTTAGAGAATTTTGACCAAGGAACTCTGGGCGGAAAGAAGGCCTGGAGCACAACGCACGCGCATTCACAGGCATGGGATGTGTCAGAATGCCAAGTCCTTTGGTGTGTCTTTGGTGGGCAGTGTTGGTAATACCTCGGGGAGACTGAACTATGGGACACTGTCACTTCTCAGGTGCACATTTCTGTAAGTCTGAAAAGTTGACAAGGAAAGACAAGAACAAGAAATGTCTCAAATTAATTACCTAAACTTCCACCTTAACCCAGAAAAACAAAGTAAATGCAAAGTAAGTAAAAGGGAGGAAATAATAACAATATTAATAAAGGCAGAAATCAATGAAATAGACTATGGTCAAACAAAAAAACCAGTAGAATTGTCTCCCCTCATCTGTGTGAGATACATTCAACAGCCCCCCGAAACCGCGTATAGGACTGACCCCTATGTGTACTATATATGCACACCTATGATAAAGTTTAAGTCATGAATTAGGTGCGGTAGATTGCCAACAATAACCATGATAAAATAGGGCCATTATAACAATATGCTGTAATAAAAGTGATGTGAAGGTGGTCTCTCTCACAATATCTCATTGTCCTGTACTCACCCTTCTTCTTGTGACGATTGATGGGAGGAGATAAAAAGCCCACGTGATGAGATGAAGTGAGATGAGTGACATGTGCACGGTGGCATAGCCTTAAGCTACCGCAGGGCCACTTGAGCACAGGCTCTGCAACGCCGCTGCAGTCTGGTAAGCGAAGAGTGGGCGGGAGCAGAGCGGACGCAGCGGGAGTGCAGGCGGTGTGTGGCGTCAACAGCGTGGACGTGCGGATGAAAGAGCGATTCCCATCCAGGGCTGCGGGATGGAAGAGAGGATCGCAAGGTTCCGTCACACTGCTCAGAACAGCATGCACTTTAAATTTGTTTGTTTCTGGAGTTTTTCATTTAATATTTTCAAACTGCAGTAGACCTCAGGTAACTGAAACGGCAGAAATGGCACCACGAATGAGGGGAGACTACTGTTAACCAGAAGCTAATTCTCGGGGGGAAAGGTATCAATAAAACTGATAAATGTTTAGCCAGACTGACCAAGTTAAAAAGAGAAAACACACTTGCCAGTATCAGAAACGAAGAAAGGACACTGCTATCAAGTTTACGGTCATTAGGGGGACAATAAGAGGACATTATGAAAAGATGTTTACCAATAAATTCAACAACTTAGATGAAATAGATAAATCTCTTGAAAGATACAAATTTTTAAAAATGCCTCAAGTAGAAACAAGAAAAAATAAACTTGTAATTTAAAATCTGACAACGAAACCTCCAGACCCAGATATCTTTACTGACAAATTCTATCGAGCACTCGGGGAAGAAATAACAGCCATTCTAGGCCAACCGTCCAGAGAAGAGAGGAAGAGGGACAGCTCCCAGCTTGTGGTGTGAGGCCAGCACAACCTCAGTACCTGAACCGGGCAAACCCAGCAGCAAGAACTGAGACACAGAGACCAATATCCTCCATAATATAAATGCAGACTCAGGAACCCCACTTGAGCAGTTGAAGTCCGGCAAGGTATAAGAAGGCTAGGCCATCATGGACCAGGTGTCTGAATATTTAACATTTGAAATTCAGTGGTTATCTTTTACCATATTGACAGATTAAAGGAGAAATTCTGTGTGATTTTTCTCAATAGATGCGAAAAAAGCATTTGACAGAACATCAATTTCTTACAAAGTTAAGTGCACACAGACTCCGCAATTTCGCTACTTGGTGTTACACAAGAGAAACTAAAACATGTCCACCCAAAGACCAGGATGCAAATGTTCGCAGTAATTGTATTCATGCTACTTGAAAAGTGGAAATAATTCAAATGCCCGTAACAAGGGAATGGATGAGCAGTAGTGTATCCATACAATTGAAAACTACTCGGCAATGATAAAAATGGCCTATGGTACATCCAGTAACCTGGATGAACCTCCACATGAGTGGAAGAAGTGAGACATAAAGGATACATTCTATATGATTTCACTTACATGGAATTATAAGAAAGACAAATTTGATCATCTGTGACAGAAAGCAGATCAGCCAGTGCCTAGGACCACGGGTGGGTGAAAAATTGACTGAGAAAGGACACAGGGAACATTTTAGGATGATGGAAATGTTCTACATATTGATTGTGATACTGGTTGTAACAGGTGTTAAAATGTGTCGAAGGTCTCCAAATGCACCCATAAAACAGGTACATTGTAATGTGTTATCCCTCAACAAAATCAAATTTTTTCCCAAAAGCACATTCACAGGGTTTTCATTGGAAGTAAAGGAACTGCCCTTGGAGAGTCTTACAGTTGCTGGGTGTCAGTTTGAAGCAGACCATGGAATGTTCTGGCGCCACTGATGAGGTCAGAGAAGGCTGGTGGCAGTTTGAACCCTAACGGTCGTACTGTGCAGCGGGCACAGACAGGCTCGCCCCTCCAGCTCGGCGACCACGTCACGGTCTCACGGCACTGAAGGCTCTGGTTCACACTCCCAGAGGCTCCCAGAGGAGCAAGACCAGCCTGGCCTCATGGACGAGGGCATCAAGTCTCCAGTGACATTTCTAGGACCCCCCCTCCCCACTCAGGTGCTGGTGCTGTCCCTGTGGCGAGGAGGGACAAAAGGAGGAGCATCCAGAGGTAAGGAGAACATGGCTTTAGGAGCTGAGAGTTGAGACTGGAGGCCCAAAGCCAGCTAGACCAGACTGTGCCTCCCCTAGGGAGGAAGCAGAAGGGAGAACCAGGGTGTTCTTCCTGCTGCAACGTGGCCACAGGATGGGCTAGGGGATGACAAGGTTTATTTTCACAGTCTCAGCCATGCCTGGAAGAGAAATTATAGGAAGGTACATGTGCAAGGGGCTTTGAAACTCCAAGCCCAAAATGTACCTTTATCTAGAGCTTACACTCTTCCTAGGGAACCCCAGTAACCATCCGACCCCTTCCAATGCCACCAACCCCTCCCTCCAGGTATGGGTCATGGGCCACAGGTGCTCAAGCCCTGATTACTCCTGACTTCATCTGTTTAGACTTTGCTCACCATGGTGTCATCTGCATAAAGAGGCAACTCAAACTTGGGCAACCAGAGAGATGGTCGGGCCATCTGTCCTTAGCCGAACCCCTGGGGTCATATTCCACCATTTCACTTCACTTTCCTTCTGTGGTCACAAAAAAGCCAAAATTGTATAGCCTTCTAACCAGGCACCTTTCATATACTTACTACTAAAACCCAACAAATGTCTGTATTGTGCGACTATAGGTTTATCTTACGATTGAGACTATTCTTCAAATAATATCAATAGTGGCTAGTTCTTATTAAGCACTTACGTCGTCCCAGAAACTGGGCTAAGTGTGTGAAATCTTGTGGCAGGATTTCACTAGATCCCCACAACATTATATGAGGTGGTTACCATCATTCCCATTTCACAGATAAGCAAACTGGGGCTCTTTGAGTCATTTGCCCAACTAGTAAATAATAGAAGAGGAATTTGAACCCAGGTCTGTCTATTGCTCTAGTTATTATTCCCACCACCACTGTATCATCACTGGTTATAAAGCCAAAGGGAGACCTGGCTGGTGTGGTTCAGTGGACTGAGTGCCAGCCTGAGAACCAAAGGGTCACAGGTTCAATTCCCAGTCAGGGCATATATCTAGATTGCAGGCCAGGTCCCCAGTAGCAGGTGCGAGAGAGGCAACCACACACTGATGTTTCTTTCCCCTTCTTTCTCCCTCACTTCCCTTCTCTCTAAAAATAAATAAAATATTTAAAAGAAAAGGCCAAAGGGAACCTTTTAGCCCCTGTGCTGTGGGTACAACTTTTGGGTGACTGAGACACATATCTGCTATCAACACACAGTCAGACAGATGTCCTTCTCTGTGTTGACAATGTAGCCCTACCCTTCGGGTCCAAGAGGAGCTTCAAGGAACAGCTTAGCCTGGTAGGAAGGTAACCACCAGAGAGAAGAGGAAGTGAGTCCTTTGGTGGAAGGAAACACATGGATATTCTTTATCGGGCTCTGGTTTCCTGAGGGATGGTGGTAACAGTTCCGTTTGCCAGGTGATGCAAGTGCCTGGGATTTGATCCTGATGGCCGCACCTGGGCTCAGTGCCCAGCGAGTCACTGAGGGTCTAACAGGGCAGAAGGGGACTCAGAGTCTCCCGCCTCAACTTTCCTAACCATGCTGGTTCCCGGGCTCTCCGCTGCGAATCCCGGGGCCGCCACTGGCATGCTTCTGTGAGCACCTAGGAGAAAAGTTTTAAGCTCTTTCCTGAGAGCTTTTCCAGTCTTCAGTCTTCCAGCATCCATCGATGAGGCCAGATTTGGTGGGAGCAGGGAGTGGGCAGTGGGGGAACAGGATTTTATTACAGCAAGACCAATGAGATACTTCCTTACTCAGAACCAGGAGTCCTACTGAACGGTCTAGGGTCAAAATTTAAGGACGGAGGAAATTCGGGGAAGGAGAGGCGGTGTGAGCCCGGGCAGCGGAAAAGGCTTCAGAAACAGAGCGCCAGCAGCAGAGGGGCAGGGTTCGGATGAGAAGCACATGCCTGGCAGAGAGCAAATGAAAGCTTAAGGGCTCCTTCCTACAAAATTGTCCTTCCCCGCCCCCCAGTTCAGACACCAACTGCAAGCCCTGGTTGTCCCCTGTGTGCCTGATGGCGCGGCTCTAGGCAGCAGGGTTCCATGACCCCTCCCTCGGGTTCAATCAATCTGCTCAAGTGGCTCACGGAAACCAGAGAAATGTACTTACCAGGAGACCCGCCTGTTAGAAAAGAGTCCAGCTCAGGGGCAGCCAGGCAGGAGAGAGGCCGGGGCAGGGTCTGGGGGAAAGGCACCGAGCCCCCAGGCGCTCTCCCAGGTGATGTGAGCACCAGCCTGGAGGCTCTCTGGACCCCGGCTTTTTGGGGTTCTGTGGAGGCTTCATTTCATAGTCAGGATTGATGAAGTGATTGGCCATTGGTGATGGATTCAACTTCCAATCCCTCTCCCCTCCTGGGAGGTGTGGGGGGGGGGGGGGGGTACGGGGGGGTGGGGGCTTGGGGAACCTGAAAGTTTTAACCTTCTAATCACCTGGTCGATTCTCCTGGCAACTTGACCTGCCCCTTAGAAGCTTTTCAAAGGTTTCTCTTTTTTAAGATTATTTTATTTTATTTTATTTTATTTTATTTTATTTATTTTTAGAGAGGGAAGGGAGGGAGAAAGAGAGAGAGAGAGAAACATCAATGTGCGGTTGCTGGGGGCCATGGCCTGCAACCCAGGCATGTGCCCTGACTGGGAATCAAACCTGCGACACTTTGGTTCGCAGCCCACGCTCAACCCACTGAGCTACGCCAGCCAGGGCCAAAGATTTCCTTCTTTCTTAACACAACAAAAGACAGCTCCGTCACTGTTGTCACTTAGGAGATAAGAGGTAAAGTTGATTTTCTGAGTTCGCAGGACTAGGAAGCCAAGGGACAAGATTCTCTGTCTTACTCTGGAGCCCCCAGCTCCTCATTCCTCCGCTCCAGCGCTGGGCTATCCAACGTGGTATTTGCCAGCCGCTGAGGTCACTCTTTGGGTTTCAGTTCAAATGAAGTAAAATCAAGTAAAATTACAAATCCACTTCCTTCATCATCATTGCCAATTCCAAGTGCCCAACTGCCGCACGTGCCTAGGGGGTAACTTACCACAGAGAGCGAACTTGGAGCCCTTCCCCCCTCGTGGCACGTTCCCCTAAACAGTCTGTCCCTCTGACGCGTCTCACGTGTACATCTGGACACGGGGCAAAGTCACTGCCTCTCTGTTCACTTAAATAGCTCCGAATGCTTCTTCAGGGAAGCGTGACCCTGACTGATCTTTCTTTCCTGCCCGCCAGCTTTCTCCAGTCTCCAGGAGTTGGGCAGGAACCCTCACCACTGAAACGCAGGAGAAATATTCTGAGAACTCAGTCAGAAAAACCAGCATCCACGCACCTACACTGGCTACTCATCAGGAGAACTTCAGTGAGTGAGGTCCCTGGCCGTGGCCCCAGGCAAAGGGGTTTCTGTCAGTCTCAGCCTGGACGTCGCTGAAGTCTCTCAGGGACCGGCGTGTCCTCCTGACCCCCAAGCTGTGTTACGGCCAATTGTCCCTAGAAACAAGGAGCCTCTCTACTAGATCCTGTGGGGTTAGAGGCCTAGGAGAGCCTAGTTTTCATGAAGTCCTAAGTTCCACGTAGCTTCTCTACACTCAGAGCTTGCATCTGGAAGAGAAACCTCATTCTCTGGTTAGCTACCTGGTGCTTTCTTTCTACAAATAAACTTTGCTCAAAGACGGTGCCCAGACCCCGGGACCCTGAGCAGCATGTAGGCTGAGCCTCCTCTACCTGCAAAGTCCCAGTCCCCAGGGTGTACTAGTCTCTTCCCCCCACGAACCTTCTGCTCTCAGGACCCAGCATGGACGCTGGGCCCTCTTCCCCATCCTCTGCCTCAGCAGCCTCAGCCCCATTTCACATCCTGCTAATATCTGGTCCAAAGACAGCCTCCTGCCACTGCATTTTTTTTCCTGCTAACTGTGCTTCCTGTTCAGTTTGTTCCTCTGTGACCCACCCCCCAACTCAACACAGGCAAGAAGGGGGGTGCAGGCTCTGCTGCCCTGCTACATGCCAGCAGCCCCACGAGAAAGCAAAAGGCAAGATGCCAGAGTCTCCTGAGCCCGCGATGAGGATGCATTCCACGCCCCAGGCTGTAGCAACCTGCCGGGTGGGGCATCCCGACCACGAGCTTGTCTCTTCCTTGGATAAGTCTCCACCAGAGAAACTGGCCGTGGCCCCTGCTGCAGTTTTGCTCTTCAATGTGGGACTCAGCCTCAGACAGGAGGTTCCCAATGGACACATCTTCCCTCCAGTGAGCTCCTCAGGAAAGACACTTTTCCTTGCGACTCTGTCCCTCGCTCCTCAACCAGGAGGTTGGTGCACGCCTTGTCATCTGGACCTGCAAGGAGCGGGTAGTAAGGACCCCTTTCCTGTTTGGTGGCACATAAAGGCTTGTAGGAGCAGATGAGGACAGCATGGGAAGAAAAGGTTAAATGGAAGAAAAGGTATTTGCAAAACCCTTGCTGCAAGAGCCACTGTCGGTCTCTGTTCATAGCTGTTCTGTTAACTGTGGAAGCAGCCCACACACACTAATAAGAAAAAGGTCATTGAAATGTTTGAAACCTGGGCAGAGTGAACAAAAGTATGATTCTCACATGCACACACACATGCACAAACATGCACACAAGGTCATTAAAAATGTCTAAGTGGGAATACGTTCAATTTCACTGATAGCTGGGGACATAAAATTCCAATAACTGTGAGAGGCCTGTTCTCCCCCATTAGATGGGCAACAATTAAAAAGAGTGATCCCTCCCAGGGCTCACTATTGACCCAACAGGATGTCCCAGGCAGGGTGTTTGGTTGAGAAGTGTGAGGGCTGGACTGATATCCCACTTGCCACCATTTCTGTACTTTGTATATGTGGGGGCTGCGGCAACATGAGGCACTCGGGTTGGAGAAAAGAGTTACTGATTGATTGAAACAAGTCAACAGCCAGAGGAAATTGGCAGCATCGGGCCCCAACGCACAGGCAGTGCTATGATGGCCCATGGAAATTCTCATCTGAGTGGTAAGCTCACTCCACAGACAGGAGAGTTTGTACAGAGGAGAAAGAGAGACACCCCCCTCCTCTCTGGAAAGGAGGGAGAAAATCCTTTGCTTCTTGGAGGTATGATGGGAAGGATTCTGGATTCTCACTTTAACCCTTTGGAACGTAAGAGCATCACTCCAAGGGCCCATGAAGCCCCAGAGCCTCGGGCTTTTGCAACCAAGAGACATCTCAAAGATAGCGCCACAGTATCCCTGGCACTGTGGAAGCTTAACCTGGGTATCTAGTCCAGGTTATAATCATTTGTCCCTCCTGGGAAGATTAGAGAAGTTTGATTGCCCCGTTGGATTAGAGGATTTAACAAATGGCTATCGATCTAATTCTCATAGTGTGTGAAAAAGCAAAATGTGCCTCGAGGAGGGAAAGCAGACATCTCTGTCTTTGTACCGTGCACTTTTCTCTGGGAAGCCAGGGCTTTCACGGGCATGTGGAGAAACCCCGGGAAGGCCGCTATGCCTGGCAGCAGAGGGGAGGCACATGCTTGCACTTTGCTGGCAGAAATGGGAATCGCTACCTAGCTCTTTGGGGAAGGAGTCTGGCGGATGTCTTCTGACCACACACCTTAATTCTCCAGAAGTTCCACTTGATGCAATATAGCAAATAGAAACGAAGCAGGGGATCCAAGGAATATCTGTAGAAGAATGCAAATTGCAGGATTGATAGAAAAGGCAACAAACGGAAAATAATCAAAATGCCTATCAGTAAGAAATGGAGTGTAAATTGCTGAAACAGTTATACCATGAGGTGTTATGCTGGGTGTTTTTAATATTTATTCTACAAGGGAGGGGGGGACCCAAAAAACCCGGAATTTATTTATAAAAAAGATGTGTATCTATCCTTACATGTTTAAATTTCAGGCGCCTTCAAAGGACTCCCCCACTGAGAGGTGCAGTACACCTATTGAGACCCTTTATTCCACTGCTCACAACAGTGTTTGAACGCCTTGATTTCAATGCCTTTTAGTGCTTCTGGCATTTTTTGTTTCACCTCTTCCACATCGGCAAAATGTTTCCCTTTGAGGGCTCTTTTTTTTTAATCTGGGGAAACAAAAAAAAAAGTTGCTCAGGGTGAATAGGAAGGGTGGGGCATAGGAGTCCAGCTGTTTTGGGTCCAAAACTGCTGAACATTCAGCACAGTGTGGACAGGTGTGCTCATAAATCATCCATCATGAAGTGGGCAAACGCATTGAAAAAAATTAAGTGAAGCTGAACACAGCTTCCCATAATGCCCGCTGGTACACTGACACCGATGGGTTCCTGGAACACTTACCTAGCGGGAGAAGCCTGTCCTACAAGGGGCCTGCCCCCAGGAAGATAATTCCTGGTTTTTTAGGGTCCCCCCCCATATGTCTTGACCTGGAAGAATTTCCTTTATATAGGCAGTGAGGAAGACAGAAGGTAAGAGATACATAAAGTACTATTTTGCAAAACAATGAAAAAACTTACATGTATATACAGTGTATACGTACATGGTATAGACCATGGAGAAAGATGTGGGAGAGTAGACTTTTAACATTAATTGTCTTTGGGAGAGGAGAGATGGGAAAGGAAAGAGGAAGGTAAGATTTTAAATGCAGCAAAAAAGAAAAATATGCATGGCTTAATCTCCAGGGAAAAATTAGGATACAGAAGTTCCTTTGTGATATTACTCAAGTATATGCAACTCGAATCTGTTCACGGACAAGGACTGGAACGGGACATCGACAAACGAAGATGTCTTCTCGGGGTTACCGGTTCACTCGGCAAACACAGTGAATGTCTACCGTGTACCAGGCACGGCTCTCGCCTCTGCAGAGAAGACGGTGCTAGACAGCGTGCTCACTCGTGGAGCTGCCTCCCCCTCGAGGGGAACAGATAGTGGCTCACGGTCAAAATAAACTTAACGGGAAATGTCAGGTGGTGATCGTTGCTATGATGGAAAATTAAGAAGGACCAGAGGTATGGGGCTGCCATTTTAAATGGAGTGACAAGGGATGGCCTCTCTCTAGAGAAGCAACCCCTGAGTGGGGACCTGAACAAAGGATAGAGGCCATTGCAAGCTTCCCCTTTCCCCAGCTCAACCCTCACTGGGCTCTCAGCACCCCCGCTCATTGAACACCTTTTGTCCACGTCTCGGAGGAGTCCAATGATTGGAGCCCTAAGCCAAACCCAGCCCTCTTCCCTGAGGCCTGATGAGTGTGGGGTAGAGGCAGTGAGTACATCCCCGCCTTTCTCCTGGAAACCCAATGTGACGTGCACAATACGATCGTTCTGCGGGCGGTGAGATGTCCCAGTGAAAAGTAAACAACCTGCAGCCTGGGACTCCAGATTCAGCTCCTGGCTCTCCCAGTTGCATGACCTTGAGCAAATTATTTAACCTCTCTGTAACCTCATCAATAGAATGGGGGACGATCTATTGCCGTAGCGATAAGACATTTTAAAGATCTAAACAATGGTACATAATAAAATCTAAAAACTAAGAGCTCTTGTTATCGTCTCTATCACTACTTCATATTGTTATTGCTAGTGCTACCAGCTGAAGGGTCAGACTGTTCTTACACTCTGAACTGGTGAAACGTCGAGGGCCTGGTTTAGACGTACAAGAGGTGGAGACAATCTGGGTAATGGGACACAGCTGCTTCTGAACCCTGCAGTCTGAGCAGGCCTCTCGGAGGAGGCAACATCTGTGCGGAACACAGTAGGCAGACAGCATTTTTATCATTAGGGAAATGAGCTTATATGAAGCAATAGGTACCCAACTGGAAGATGCTTTGGGATCCACTCTTAACCACCAACTCAACAAAAAGTGGAGAAATTATTTACATCTGAAATACTTGCCACATGACAAAAAATTATTTTATTTGTGTTCATGTTCTCAATCTTTTATCAGAAATAACAGGTAGTGATCATTTTTGGATTATTGAAATATATGATATTACAACACATTGGTTCATAATCAGCAAACCTTATTTTTTTTATAATGTCAGGTTTTCTAAAGAAAAATCTCTGAAAATTTTGACACAACCCTGTCACAGAAAAAAAGATTCCCCGCCTATTACTATGGTCACTCATTCACATTTTAAAACAAAGTTCGGAAAAATTATTTTTTTAGATTTTGTAAAAGAATAATTCGTGATTTGAAGAATTCCCCCAAATTCCCAGAAATTCCTCATTTTTGTTCTTATATGCCTAAGGTAAATAAACATCTACCAGGAGTCTGGAAATGTTACTCCCTAGAGGGAGGAAACAGGCAATAACATATGGGGAAAACTGAGTAGGTAAGAAAATGCCAGGTGGTGTGAAGAGCCATGAATGAAAAGACAGAGCTAGGCTGAGACGGGGCTGGCTGCTTTAAACAGGGTGGTCGGGGGTGAGGAAAGCACGAAGACTGAGAAAGACAGGAAAGAACAGGACATCTGAGGGAGGTTTTGAGCAATCCGAAAGGAGGGAATGACGCTGGGCCAGGGACCCCCGGGGGAGGTCCTGAGAACACTCACGTTTGGGAGATTACTGCGAGGAGGCACCAGGACCTGCGTGTGTAGAGGGAGGGAAACAGAAGTGGCCCGAGCACATTTAGAAATGACAAGGAGCGGGCGTGGCTGTAGCACATGACAGCGGCAGGTTGCTCTAGCTACGGAGGGAAAACTGGGACAGGTACAGAAGGCATAGCATCCTTGAGAGTTTAGCTTACAGGAAGCCAAGGCCAAATCCTGGCTGTGATCTGGTTAATTCTGTGGGAGATGTCTCCCAGCATGGCAGCGGGGCTGAGGGACTGAAGTCTTCCTTCCCCACGCCCGCACCAGGACTGCAGCAAAGACCGCAACAGGCGCATCCTAATGCCCTGATTCCCCTGCCTCTGCCTGCACACTTGAGAGTCAGCTCTTTCTTGCAGGCAGCATTGACAGCGACCCTGGTTGCCTATCCCAATATCCACTTCCTGTCTTTGGCTTAGTAATAGAGCTCCCAGCTTCAGCAAAGCACAAAACTACTTGAAATAAAAACCTTACCGCCCAGCCTCACTCATGGCTAGAGAGCTAAGTTCCAATGTGAGACATAAATAAAAGGGTTGTGGGAGCTTCCTGGATATCTTAAAACACCCCTGGACCATGCCTTCACCCTCTTTCTCCCTTTATCTCTTCTTGCTTCCTGTTAAAGAGGATGGTGGTTATGACAGAACGTGGGCCCCATCGCCTTGGACCAACATGATGGTAGAGGAGCCAAGAGCAAGCTGGGTTCCCACTGATTGCAGGGATGCCTTCCAGCCTTAACTTCTTCCCTCTGACCTTTATGTAAAGGATAAATAATCTATCATAGAGTTAGATCATTGTTATTTTGAGTTCTCCATCACTTGCAACCTTTTCCTAGATAGGGAAAGGATGTGCAATTTTTTTGGCTCTGTTTTTGTTTTGTAAATATGTTCACATTCCAATGTTGCTGCCCTGGGGAAAGAACAGTTCATTCCAGCAAGCTGAAAGTTGAGAGGAGGCCAGAGCCCTCCCTGGCATCAGGTATGCCAGGCACACCTGGCAAGGCGTACCAGCCAGAGCCGCCCACAGCACTCCCACAGTCTCAGTCCAACTGGTTGCGTCTCCCTTGTTGTGGTTTATTGATTTCACAAGGGCTGCCTTACTTGCCTTTCGGGAAAATGTGGAGGCAGGATTGACTTGAGAATTATGGTTAACCTTTTATGCATTCACTGTTTAGTGAGCACGTACTCTGTGTCTGTCCCCATGACAGCCATGTTTAGAACAAGGAGAGCAATGGATCTGCTGTGATCTATGCAGATCGGACCACTGAGGAACAGTGGGTTCTGCTGGGGGTAGAGGGTCATATCATTGGCAAACTCAAACATATCTAGAGGGATTCCAGGATGGTAAATGTCTGGGCCACACCCTTATCCCACATTTTTCAAAACTTAAGGCCTAAAGGTAAGGCCTTCAGGGTATGAGAGATTCTAACTAGAATCCTTTGCATCCTTATTCTGGTAACCAATTACCCTGCTTTGTGGAGAAGCTACTCCTTCCCCATTCCTTGTGATTCTGGAGGGGCTCTCAATTGTATAATTGTGACCTCCAGCCACAGGGGCAGGCCAATCAAAGCCCTTCCCTGGGGCTTTTGTCTTTTTCCCTTTGGCTTGCGAGTTAAAGGATATGTTTGCAGAGATGGTGGCACTCGTATCCCCAGCCATTTGGAAGAACTTGAAATAATTAACCAAACACACAAATAGAAGACAAGCTGAGAAGGGCCGAGATGGAGTGTAACTGGAGCAGAGGCAGTCACGCATCACTAAACGACAGGGACACATCCTGAGAATGTCAACATCAGGCAGTTTCGTTGTGCAAACACCACAGAGTGCACTTGCACTCAAGTCAAGCACAAGAGAAAACGAGGCGATCAAGAGACAAGGCAAACAGACGTGTGAGGCTGCTGCTGGCACTACACGGCACACTGATCTACAGCAAACTTTTATAAGTAGCAAGAGTACACTCTAAAATAACAATAAAAAGTATAGTAAATATATAAACCAGTAACTGAGCCGTTTATTACCATTATCAACTATTATATACTGTACACAATTGTACATGCTATACTTTTATACCACTGGCAGGGCAGTAGGTTTATCAATATCAGCATCACCACAGAACACAAAATATCTTGTACTATAGCATTAAGATAGCTATGACATTACTGGGCAATAGAAATGCCCAGCTCCATTATGTTATGGGACCATCATATATGTGGTCCTTCATTGACCAAAACTTTGTTATGTGGTACATGACTACAGACAAAAAAGAAATGCACTCAGACTTATCAAAGTCTTGGGTTGGAAAAGTCACTATTGCAGCCAACCAGCCAGCCAGACAGCCAGCCAGACCGAGAGCCATCGTCCGTCCATCCATCCATCATCATCTATCTATCCATTCATCCTATAGTGAATGAATCCATCCATTCATCCAACCATCTACGTAGCCATTCAATAAACATCTATCTTTACTCGGCTCTCGATTTGTACTAAGTGTCGTGTCTATAAACACAGGAGAACTTGGGCCTCATTTTTAACCTGAGAAAATATAAAGGTCTTCAGAGGGAAGCAGATAGATAATCCAAATAATGCCACAAAAGGTCAGAGGTGCTGGGACAAAAGCGTGTGCCTCACTCAATGACACCATGAAAGAAATAATAGCATATAATGGGGGTCTGTTAAACACAAGTGCAGAGTGGAGACAATACCTGAACTAGAGAGGAAGGGGGTACTGGGCGGGAAAAAGGCAGATGGGGTGGAGGTGGAAAGTTAGGTCAAAGAGCACCAAGGCATGAACCACCATTGGCCTTCAGAACAAGGTAAGTAGTAGTAGAGATTGTCGAAATGTGATATCAGAATGAGGTCAGAGGTTCAACAGAACCCCATGTAACTAGATGGCAGACCAGGGCTCATCAAAGGATTGTAATTAGAGAAGTAATCTAACCTAAATTTAAGTTTTTAAAAAATTTTGTCAACAGCAGTATAGAGGATGGATGTGGAGGTGGCGTACTTTTCAGCCTACAATCAGGTGTACCTGTTTTCATCGGATACATCTGACGCTTTGACGCCCTGGTGACCTCCAAAGAGCTAAAGCTCTGGAGTCAAAGGATCTCAACCAAGGTCCGTGCTCTGTCCATTTCTGGCTGTGAGATATCAAGCAGTTCATTGAACTAGTTTGAGCCTCAATTTCCTCGACTGTAAAATGAGATAATAACCCACTGTGGGAGGTTGTTACAAGGACTGAACAAAATAAACTGTATGACAGCATCTAGTAAACTTCGCATAACCAAACAAATGCACAGATGTGTTGTTTTGTCCTGAAGGGCATTTTTGTCAAGGTATTATCAAATAAAAGTTATAATGATATTTCATGTATGATGTATAATATGGCATTTGGAGATAAGAGGGGTTTCTTTGAGGTGACAAGATGGACCAGATAGAGAGAAGGCTGGGCATTAAATTTTAAACAGACCCAGATGACAGGCCATCATTGGGCTCCAGGAAAGGGCTGGACCTACGAGTCCAGACCGGAAGATCAGGAAGAGAGAGAAGGCGGAAGCAGGAAGTAAGCACCACAAGCCAATGTCCAAACCAAGTAAAAGGTCCAGGTGCCCATCTAGATAGCAGGAAGTGGTGATCAGCCAAGATCCAAGTGGAAACCACAGGGCAAGAGAACTAAGCCACTTGGGCAGGTTGCATGAAAAGAGTTTGACAACTCCTTCTACAAAGACTTGGGCTTGTTCATTCAACAAACATGTATCTACTACCAACTACATTTTAGGGTCTAGGAATACAAATTTAAATAAATGAGGGAGCTATCTGTCCAATGGGAAAGACAGATAATGCTAGTACAACCTGATAAGAGAAACAACAGACAGGAAATGTGGCGTATCTTTGGGGCAACAGGAGGGGCATCTAATCCAGGCAAGGTTGTGTCAGGGCCAGTTCTGGAAAAGGTAATGACCGAGTGGGGTCTTTTTTTTTTTAAGATTTTATTTATTTATTTTTAGAGAGGGAAGGGAGGGAGATAGAGAGAGAGAGAGAAACATCAATGTGCGGTTTGCTGGGGGTTATGGCCTGCAACCCAGGCATGTACCCTGACTGGGAATCGAACCTGCAACACTTTGGTTCTCAGCCCGTACTCAATCCACCGAGCTACACAAGCCAGGGCTTCCGAGTGGGGTCTGCAAGGAGGAATTAGAGCCAGCCAGGTGAACCAGATGCAGATGGAGGGTGAGGGCATTCCAGGCAGCAGGAACAGCGTGATCGATGGCCGGGAAGCAAGAAGCAGGAAATGTAAGCAGTCTTACCTGCTGTGCCATAAATCAGGGATGACAGGCAGGGCAGGGTAGCTGCAGGTGCCAGGAGGGGAGGCTGGAGGGGTTGATGAGAAAGCTCCCTGGGCCAGGCTAGGAAAGCTGGGACTTCATCCTGAAGGCCATAGGGAGCCACAGAAACAGGTGATTGATAAAACGAGAAGAGGAATACTGAAAACCAAGTTGCTGTGACTGAGGGGACAAAGCAAAGGACTTGGGTACAGAGGAGGTGGTGGAGCAGGAACACACAAAGGAACAAGGCAGGAATCTGCATTAGGAGTCTCCAAAGAAACAGAACATCCATGTTAAGGAACTGGCTCCAGAAAAACAGAATACATATTTCAAGTTTTATTATAAGAAAATTGGCTCACATAATTATGGAAACTGAGGAGACCCAGACCTGCAGCTGAGAAGCTAGAGACCCAGGAGAGCTGATGGCACCAGCCCAGTCCGTGTCTGGAAGCCTGAAAACCAACAGAATCCACGGAGCAAGTTCCATTTCAGGCCTGAGTCCAAAGGCAGGAGGAGATGGTGTCCTAGCTCAATGACAAGCAAAGAGAGTGAACCTTTCCTTACTCCACACTTTGTTCTATCAGGTCTCTGGTGGATTGGAGGAGACCCATCCACATTGAGTGGGACCATGTGCTCCACCAAGTTCACCGATTCAAATGTTACACGCATTCAAAAATGCCCTCACAGACACCCCCAGAATAAGGTTTAACCACATAGCTGGGCACTCTGTCGCCCAATCACAATGACACATAAAAATTAACTATCACAGAAGCGTGGCCAGAATCGAGGTCACACAATAGGGCAGCTCCTGCTGCTGGCAGGCTTGGGTGCTGAACCTCTGTGCTGATACATGGAATGAGGCCAAAGGGGAAGAGGACCAGGACCTGGAGAGGGAGCGAGGAGTCCGGGAGTGGACAACCAAACTATTTGAAATTGTGATTAAGATATAAATCTGTATTTATTGACAGAAAAACATGTCCACTAAATAGTGTCATGTGAAAAAGGATTAAAAGATGGCATTTCACAACATGTGTGAAATGACCTCATTTAAAGGTATGCTGTGTGTGTGCACATGTGGGTGGATGTACACACACAGAGGAGAGTCTGCAAGGACAAACACAAGTATGTTAATTACACATTTTCTCTGGGCATGGGAATTCCAGGTGACTTTCACTTTCTTTGTTATATCTTTCTGAATGACCTTGTTTTAATTTTCACAATTGTCATGCATTACCTTCATAATAAGAAAAATCAATAAAGCTATTTCCATTTTGAAAAAAAGTATATTTAAAACTCCAAATGAGAATCTGGCCAAGTCACCCTTGGCTTTCACTCTTGGATGGTTCCTCCTTGATCAAGCTCCTTGACAGAGCCCACAGGGTTTTCCATGCCTCGGTTGCTACTGTAGGAATATTGGCCAGTTATTGGCTGGAGACCACTACTCTAACACAATAGCCTCCCCACCTCACACTCCACCAACACTGAGCCAGCACATTGTTGTCTGCCTCTGTGGATTGTTAGTTCCCACCCTCCCCTTTCCCTCCTAATTCTTTTCTCCTTTTCCTAATGACTGATTGTTCTCCATAAGACTCAGCCTGGGCCCCTCTGCTCCCAGAAGCCATAGCTAGGTCTCCTCAGTCTGTCTTTACTGTAACTGCCACTTCAGCTTCCGGCTTATATCTGGTGCATATCTCTGTCGCAGCGCTGCCACACTGGATTGTGGCTGTCTGCGGGAGGTGAGTGTGTCTGTCTGTCTCCACCACCGGAAGGTGACCTCTTTCCTCTGTCTCTCTCTGGGGCTGTGGTCCATGGCCACACTCAAAATTTTCTGGTTGACTAAATGGATTTTATTGAGTGATATGTAAGAACTGGGATCCAGGTTGCAATTTATCATAGCAGTTAAGAGTGGGCTAGCAAAGATTTAGAAAGGGAAGACGTTAATACTCTGATTCACAGTAGTAGCCCTCCTCTCTTCTCTTTCTTCTCCTGTGCTGTCTCCTGCTTTCCTTTCCCCTTCCCTCTTGCAAGCCTACACGCACCTTCTTCCTTTTCTCTCTAGACTGTTTCTCAAATTTGGGGGCACGAAAGAATTGCCTTGGAAGCCTGCTAAATGCAGAAACCAGGCCCTGGCCACAGTCCTGATTTCTGAGGTCAGGAGTGAGATCCAAGAATCTGCATCTGTGTTTTGTTTTGTTTTGTTTTTTTCATTTGTAAGGCAAACTGTTTAATCATCCATTCAATTATTCTGTAAACCTTTCTTTTTTAATTTTATTTGTTAAATTATAATTAGCATTCAATGTTATTTTATATTAGCTTTAGGTATACAGAATGGTGGTTAGACATTTATATAATTTACAAAATGATCCCTCCAATAAGCCTAGTACTCATTTGGTACCATACGTAGTTGTTAAAATACTATTTTTAAAAAAGATTTCAGCTCTGGCTGGTGTGGCTCAGTGGACTGAGTGCCAGCCTGCGAACTGGAGGGTTGCTGGTTCGATTCCCAGTCAGGGCATGTGCCTGGGCTGCAGGCCAGGTCCCCTGTTGAGGGGACGTGAGAGGCAACCACACAGTGATGTTTCTTTCCCTCTCTTTCTCCCTCCCTTTCTCTAAAAATAAATAAATAAATAGAATCTTTTAAAAAAAGGCTTTCCTGAAAGTTTGCAAAAGATTTCATTTTATTTATTTTTAGGCAGAGGGGAAGGGAGGGAGAAAGAGAGGGAAACATCAATGTGCGGTTGCCTCTCAAGCGCCCTCAACTGGGGACCTGTCCTGCAACCCAGGCATGTGCACTGCCTGGGAATCAAGCCTGTGACCCTTTGGTTTGCAGGCCAGTGCTCAATCCACTGAGCCACTCCAGCCAGGGCTGTTAAAATATTATCAACTATATTTCCTATGCTGTCTTTATATCCCCATGACTATTTTGTAACTACCAGTTTGCACATCTTAATCCCTTCACCCTTTGAAAACTTTGATCTCTCTGGAATTAATTTTGTCCCCCAAACTCCCTCCCATCTGGCAACCATCAGTTGGTTCTCTGTATCTACGAGTATGTTTCTGCTTCGTTTGTTTATTTTGTTCTTTAGATTCCACATATAAGTGAAATCATATGGTATTTGACTTTCTCTGTCTTATTTCACTGAGCATAATACCATCTAGGTCCATGCACATTGTCACAAGTGGCAAGAATTCAAGAACCTGCATCTTAACAAGTGTCCCAGAGGACTTCAATTCCACTTTGAAAAACACTAACTCACAAAATATAGTGTTTTCCATTTTCTTTGTGTACCAACATTCCCTGAGGGAGGTGTGAATGATGTTACCTACAACAATCTCCATTTCCCCCATCACATTTCCTGATCCTACAAACTCGAATCCATCTCATTGATTCAGACCTCACACATGTTCTGCGTGGTTTGAGATATACGCCGTGGCTAAGTAACATCTTCCCAAGCCTTCAGTGCACCTGACTCACAAGTGTGATGACTTTGTCTCATTACTTATATAAGAACAATAATTATCACCATCATCGAAGCCACAGTAACTGCCATTTCTTAAGTTCCTACTACATGCCAGCCGCTGAAAAATACTTTACTACTGTTATCTCATTTAATACAGCAATTCCATGAGGCAGATACTATCATATGCCCAGTATCCCAATGAGGAAGCTGAGATTAGGGAGGTTATACCCAAGGTCACGAACTTGGAAGTGGTGGACTCATTTGAACCCAAACTGACCTAACTGCAAATGCCATGGTGCACCCATTGAGGCGCCCAATTTATTCTCCTACCAAAGACTTCCAATAATAACAACAACAATAATAATATACTATATTACTACTTCAAAATTAATTCCAGAAGGATCTAAGATTTAAAAGTAAAAAGGTGATATGGGGGGATAAATGCTCATGGGAGAAATAAAATAAAAAATACTTTTAAAAAGGTAAAAAGATGAAACTTAAAATGTATTAGAAAAATTTTCGGGGCTCAACAATGTGGCTAAACCCCACAGCAGCTTACCTCTCTCTAATCTCTAAATACCACAAAAGCTATGTAAAAGATACCAAAAACAAGTACCTGAAAACTCTAAAAAGTAAACAAAAGCAGAGAGAGAAGGGGAGTGAAAACATGGAGCAGCAAGCTGTCCAGGGATAACTTTTTCAGGGCTTTCCCCTTTTCCCCTGGGACTTAGAATGGAAGACAAGCTCAGGAAAACCTAAAATAGACATGTTCCTGCCACCAGGAGGAGAAAGGAAGGTCCAAGAGAGAATTCAATTGAAGTTCTAAAAAAATAAAGCTGCCTTTGCTTAAGATATCTGAATTTCGAGTCCACAGAATTCACACTCACTACCGATGTTTGTTGACTGAATGAATGAACAATTTGTGTTGGGGGTGGATCAGTGGAACTGTAAAGCTGCAAGCTCTTGGTAGAGCAGTCTCAGCTATTCTCCAAGAAACACTAATTACTAAAAAGAATATCTGCTTTCTAACTCTTGCTTGGCCACTTATTATCTGTGGCTCCTTGAGTAAGTTGCAAGGCTCGTTGGGACTCAGTTTTCTTGTCTGTAAAATGGGTATAATGATACCTGTCCTGCCCTCCTCACAATGTTATCGTGAGGACCAAATGAGGTAACCTACCTGAAGGTACTTTATACAGGATTGTAATAAGAGCATGTGGATCACCCCCCTTCTGTGACTCAAAAAGCAAGAGAAAAGTAAATGAACTCAAGGATCAGAGTTCCAAGGTACCCTTCCTGCCAACCAAAATGTTCTAGAACTGGCAAGGAAGAGCAACGGAGTTGCTCTTCCATCCACCCTACATCCACGCTAACTGATGTCTACCAAGGACTGCGTGGTCAGCATTAGCAGGGCACGCTTCATTCTCAGGGCACAAAACAGATTTCTTTTCATTGTGAAATTGTCTGTCTGCTGTGCAACAACAAATTAAACTCTGGGTGACTATTCCCGTAAAACATGTCCTGTGCTCAGCACTGCTATTATGGGGTGGATAGACACGGCAATGAATCAATTAAAAGTCTGACACATTAAATGGAGCTGGAAGACCTGTTTCACAGGTTTCCCCAGAGCAGAATAATCATGTTGCATTATAAGTTGGAATCCGATCGCGGCAAGATTTCTGAGTCAAGTTTCTTTACAAGGCAGACTTTAGTTTTTCTAAATCATATGTGAAGGGCTTCTTAAAGGATTACAGCATTCGGATTTTCCACTTGTCCAACAGCATCATGGTGGAGCAAGAGGGATTACCATCCGGCGAGCATCCTCCAGAAAACTGTAAGTTCCCTTTAAAAAGTCATTTAAAGGAAGGGTGAGCATACGGCAGTGCTTAAATGTATATTAAGCAAGTAAAATCAGAGGGATATTACTACTGAATTTCCTCTTTATTGTTACAATAGGGTTCTACCACCAAAAGGGGCAGGTATTGCTTAGTCTCTGTTTTAAAGGAAGTTCTAGAATTTCAAGCAAAGCCTCACCAAAAAAAATAAAATGAATGAGAGTGTTAACAGTGGAACGTGAATGATGTTTGTGGTTACACTGCTTAAACTGTGCTTCCCTGCCGGCAAGTAGGAATGTTAACGACAAAAACAATGCGTTTTTCTGGGCTAATTCGGACATCTGTGTAAACCATCTTCAGTCTCAGTGCCTGAATGACTCCTGTGCCTCGACCTGAATAAATAGAAGAGACTTTGAGGTTCGTGCAGTATATTTTCACAAACGTCACCTACAGATGAGCTGCGGCAGAAATAAAGAAGTGAGGAAGGCCACTCACAGCAAGACGAGCGTCAGCAGTGGTCATTTTGGAGGGACAGGTCATGGCCTGTCGGCGTGACGGGCGTGTCAGGAAATGGTCTGGGGGACACAGCTGGCCTCAGATTCTGCAGGCTAATTCCGAAGCAAAGAACTAGAGAGCAAAGAAAACATGAGGGTAGATTGTAAATGTCACGCTTTCAAGACGTTCCAGGGTGAATGTGGAGGGGAGGGAGGGGGAGGGAGAGAGAGAACCGAGACTGAGAAAGCAAGGACAAGGCTAGGCCTGCCCACTGAGGTGTTGGGCTGTCGTACAGAGCAGGGCATTTTCAAAGGAAATGCTGTCATGTGGCAGGAATCTGTTCGGTTAGGAAAGTGAAAATGTTTTAACAATTCTGTTCACGAAGTCAACCTGCGACACCTTTTTAAGGAGGCGGAGGTGAGAAGGAGTCTGGGGATTCCCTTTTTAACCGAGTGCACTAGTCGCCTTCATTTTTCACATAGACCTTCTGTTCTTCTCTTGTTTAATTTGCATCTAACTCCTTAAACTTTTCTCCATTGCTTGGGAAAATACTTTTTTGCAGAATAATATGTACTTGTGTATGTTGATGCCTTCTTAATCTCTGTAGAACAGAGGTCTCTCAGAGCTACCAAGGGGCACTCGAAATGTGCTGGGATCTTGAAGTCTTGGGGTCCTGCCGGGGTCCTGCCAAGGTCCTTGGGGCTGCAGGGACAGAAGGGGACCCGCCCTGCATTCTGCCCTTGCCCTTAACCCTCTCCCCTCAGATGCATACTTCAGCCACATGGGGCTTTCACCTGTGCATTCATATTTTTTAAAAAAGTTCCCGTTGCTTAAAGCAAACAAAAAGCTTGACTATCACGAAATGACTCAACCTTTTCAGAGAGAGGAATTGAACTTCCTAAGAATTAGAATGGGTTCAAGATAAACTAGCAATAGAAGCCAATTCTATGGGTAACTGGTTCTACCACTCTGGTCTCCCTTTCCCTTTGTTCAGAGGAAACAGGAGGGTCTTCTCTACCTCACTCACCCCCTCCCTCCATTTAGCTCGACGCTCCTGTTCAAAGCCTCCCCACATACGCCACTTTTCCCTCAAGGGTAAAACTGTGTATACTCCCTGTACAGTCGGTCCAATTCCACAGACACTTGTTGGGACCTTCTCTGGGCAGCCCTGCCCCAGGTCCTGCAGAGTCAGAGATGAATGAGACGTAACTGCTGCCCTCAGACACATATAGGCTGTTTTGCTTAAAGGGCACATTATAATTGCACTAAGACAGAAAATCTCTGGAATATATTGTAGTATTGAAATACAAAAGAAAGGAGAGGAAAACAGTTTGGTGGTTCCTCAAAACATTAAACACAAAAGTACTCTATGGCCTAGCAATTCCACTCCTAGATATATACCCCTCAACAATTAAAACAGGTACTCAGAGAACTACAGGTACACACATTCACCATTCACAATACTCAAAAAGGCAGAAACAATCCCCATGTCCATAAACAGATGAATGGATAAAACAAACTGTGGTATATCCGTACAACGGAATATTATTCAGACATCAACAGGCAGGGATTCTTAATACTACCACCGCTCAGATGAGCCTCAAAAATATTAGATCACATAAAAGGAGTTCATATATTATATGATTGCATACAATGATTAGGAGATCTGAAATGTATCCATAGTGACAGAAAGCAGACTGGTGGTTGCCAGAAGCCAGGGTGGGGGAGGGGGTGGGGAACGACTGCTTAACGGGCACTTGGTTTCCTTTTGGGGCAACGAAAATGTTCTGAACCTAGACACTAGTGATGGTTGCACAACATCACAAGTGTACGGAATGCCACCGAGTGGTTCCAGTCAGAATGGGGTTGTATGTTCTGTGAAGAAGCAGAGGGCTCTGAAGAGGCCGGGAGAGAGCCAGGTAGTGACTTACAGAACCACTGGAGCATCGGCGCGTGCAGGCCTGAAAGGTCTTTGGACTCGTGCTGGGAGAGGTGGGATAGCCTGCGGGGATTGTTATGCTGGAGAACGACTTGTTCAGATCTGTGTTTGAGGCTGGACACTTTGAGCAGAGGGCTGACAACAGTGGGGAGGGCCTGGGTCCGTGGAACCTGGACACTGCTGGCCACTGCTGGCCCCGTGAGAGATCGTAAGAATTGCACTAGGATGTAAAATACCTGCCTGGTCACGTTCAGCGGAGTCACTGTAACCATCCCCCACTAAAGCTGAACTCAGAAATAGTAACTGGGGTGAAAAATACCAGCCATAACTCTTTTTAAATCAGTTTTTAAAACAGGGTGAACCCCCAGTTTTGCACCAGCTTTGACACCCAACAGAGTTTTTCAAGAAAAATTAACCTGCTGCCTCTTTCTCTGAAGAGTACTCATAAAGATGTGTCTTTGAACAAGTATTGAATACTTCCCCAAGGAAGAAAGCCCAGCGCTGATGAGAGCCAGCCTCAGCCCGAATACAGGCTTTTCGAAAAGGAGCTGTGACCCAAAAGTGATACGTTTATTTCCTGAGTCTCCATCTGGGTCACAATGGAATGTCAAGAAATGCCGCACACTGCAACTTTTTAAAAGTAGCCAGAGGAATGACTTTCTACAGAGAATAAAAATTGGAATGAATCCAGAATGAAAATCTGACCTGCTCCACATTTATCTAAATACTAAATGGAAGGTAACCTATGGCAACCATGCAAAAACCATCGAACCAATCTGAAGACAGAATTCAGACACTCAGGACCTTGTAGTCAGTATACCTGCCGGTGTATCTACCCCTTGTCTTTCCAGAACGACCAACTGTTCTGAGGAAACCCCCAGAACTGAGGGGTTTCCAGGACTTGAGACATTCCGCTCTAACCCCAGAACACTTGGGTTCCTGGCTTTCACCTCTGCCTCCACCAAACCCCGTCCAAAATTCCACCTTCAGTGCGAGATCAGTTTCATTGGGAAAAAAGGAGGGGGGTGCAGAATGGGCAAACTTTGGCATCCATCATGTGGAAAGAAATACATTTGAAGAACAAGAATGCATTTCACATGAGTTCTCAGACCCACAGCTTCAGACCTGGGTGCCATAACAATGACGTGGCTTTCAGGCAGGCTGCAAGGGACTGCTTTGCACTTTCCAGGTCATTCACTCAGCAAACACCTACTGAGGCCCTCCCATTGACCAGGCCTGGGATCAAGTGCTGGGATCCAGAGATGAAGATGTGCCAGCCTGGCCCCAGGAGACGTCCGTGGGCTAGAGGCCTAGGAGAGGAGATGTACAACCAAACCTAACACTATGCAACTAATAATTAGAGCTCCCAGGTCTCACAAGCCAGACATGTATATGCATTATCTGTCATTCCTACAACTATACCTAAAGTAGGTATTATTATGCTCACTTTAAAAATAAAAAAAATAAAATAAATAAAAATTGAAGCTCAGCCCTGGCCAGTGTGGCTCAGTTGGTTGGAGCATTGTCCCTTAACCAAAAGGTTGCATGTTAGACCCCTGGTCCAAGTGCAGGCACACGCGACCCCCCACCCCCAGCCCAGATGTGAAGGGTTCCAACCCCACCAGGTGCAGATCCCCAGCTGCACATCCCCAGTCAGGCACAGCCAATTGATGCCTCTCCCACCGACATTTCTCTCTCTCCCTTCCTCTTTCTCTAAAAGCAATGAAAAAAAAAGTCTGCAGATGAGGATAAATTTTTTTCTAATTGAAGCTCAAAGAATTTGTCCAAAATCACCCAGGGGGCAGTGACAGAGGCAGGCTGTAAGCCAAGGTTTTGAACAAGCTCCACTTGATTCCAAAAACTCTGCCTACTCTATTATTCCCAGGACCCTTGCAGCATGATCGGGGTTAAGGTCAAGGTCCTTGAGATTTCTGCACTTACTCCAGCTTGTCTTAGCCTTTCATCAGAGAGCAACTGTATCTACACTCTGAATTGGGGACAGAATTGCCAGGGTGTCAACATTCACGCTAATGATGGGGCACAGTGGGGTGGGAAAAAGCTGGGTGTTTATGTGTAACTAGCAGATAACTGTAAACTGCTATTAGAGGCTAGATCGAGACGGCCTACGGAGAAGAAAATGCCAGGCTTCGTGACATTGGAGTTGGCACTGATACCCTTGAATAAGGCACCAAGAGCACAAGCAACAAAAGAAGAAAATAGACACATTGGACTTCATCAAAATGAAAAAGAAAGTGAAAAGGCAGCCAACAGAGTGAGGGGAATATTAGCACGTTACATATCTGATAAGGTGTTAGTATTCAGAATATATAAAGAACTACTAAAACTCAGTGACAAAAAATAACACCACAATTCAACAATGAGCAAAGTACTAGAATGCATATTTCTTCAAAGAGGACACACAACTGTCCTAGAAGCACATGAAACACTCTCAACATCATTAAACATTAGGGAAGTGAAAATCAAAACCACAATGGGATACCACTTCCCATCCATTAGGATGGCTATCATCAGAAAAACTAAAATGAAAGTAAAAAAGAAAAGAACAAGCGTTGGCAAGGATGTGGAGAAACTGGGACCCCTGAGCACTGTCGGAAATGTGAAATAGTGCAGCCACTATGGGAAAGAGTGTGGCGGTTCTCAAAAAATCTGAACACAGAACCAACGTTATGACCCAACAATTCCAATTCTGGCTATACACCCAAAAGAATCAAAAGCAGGAACATGAAGAAATACTTACACACACACAAGTTTTATAGCAAGATTATTCACAATAACCTAAAAATAGAAGCAACCCCAGTGGTCCCTGAAGGATGAACGGGTAAACGAAATGTCGGATGCACATACAATAGAATATTATTCAGCCTTTAAAAAGGAAGGAAGTTCCAGCACATGCTACATGAATAACCTTGAAGACATTACGTTAAGTGAAATAAGTCAGTCACAGAGCAACAGATACTGTATAATTCCACACATACAAGGTACATAGAGCAGCCACATCCACACAGACAGGAAGGAGAATGGTGGGTGCCCGCACCCTGGGGGATGGGGTCGGGAATGAGAGTTGGTGTTTAATGGGTACAAAGCTTTAGTCTGGGAAGAGGAGAAAAATCTGGGCATGGACAGTGGTGATTCTTCCACAGCAATGTGAATGTGCTTAATGCCACTGAACTACATACTAAACATGGTACATTTTGCTTTGTATATTTTTTTAAATGGCCTACAGAGCAATGTATCTACAGACCTTGATTTCCACGTAAAATTCCTTTTGATGACAGGAAAAAAAAATGTTTTTAAAAACCCATTACCTAGAGAGCTGTTTCATTGGTACAGAATTTCAGTTTTGCAAGATGAAAGTAGTTCAGGAGACGCAGGGTGACTGGGGTGTGAATGCATTCGACGCTGCTGAGCAATGCACTCAAAAATAGGCATGGTGGTAAATTTCATACTGTATGTGTTTTACAATTAAAAATAAAAATAAGAATCCATTAAAGCACTAGAAAGGAAGAAGGGATGCTATGAACCCATCACAAAATGTGAGGAATTTCTGGGTGCTAGAAAGCAGATGGAGTCGGACTGACAGGCAAATAGGAAGGAAGAAACTTCAGCCTGACACCCAGGCAGACCCCGGAAATACTGTGGGCCCAGCTGCAGACCCCTGCGGTGAGGCGAGTCGCAGGCGTGCCTCAGCGATATTGCAGGCGGGGTCCGGGGTCACCGCAGTAAAAGGAGTATCACAATAAAGCTCGTCATCGTCTTTGTGCTGGCGGAGAGCCTCACATTCCATTTCTTAAAAAAAAAACCGCACACCTGTGAAGTGCAATAAGCAAAGTGCAATAATACGGCGAGGTGTGCCAGTACTTGCAGGAATCCCTCTGTGAAAAAACGCCAAGGAAGAGAAAGAGTGATTGTCCGGGAAATTAACTGGGGTGCTCTGACAGAGCGGGCGCCCGTGTCAGCTGGAGGGCGGGCTCAAGCACAGATCGCTGCGCCCCGCCCCAGAGTTTCTGATTCCATGGATCTGGAGTACGGCCTGTGGATCTGCATTTCTGCTAAGTCTCCAGGTGATCCTAATGCTGCTGGTTCTGGGACCGTGAGTTAAGCGCCGCTTTGAGGAGCCGCTAGACCTGCTGGCCCTCCCCCAACTTCTCGAGGAGAGACACCCAGCAGCATCTCTCTCAGGTGCTAGTACTGAGTGTAGACTCTGTGGCCCCAGATTTCTACAAAACTCAAGGCGTGGAGACAAGGAATCCCCATCCTGAAGCCACCGGCGCAGAGCCCCCTCCGTGACAGGAGGCAGTGCCTGGGACCACACCAAACCCCCTCGGGGCTTACCAGGCATCCCCGAAGTCAAAGAGGAGAAGGCAGCCAAGAATTGCCAAATATCTGAGGACACACCAATACTGCGGGAGAAAAGCACCGATGTCAAGAATGAGGATTAATTCAGAAGGAAGTAGAATTAACCAAACTAAGAGATGCTAAAATATGCATCACTAATGCTCTCAGGCAGATTCTATAATAGGCACCCACATGCACCAGGAAGGAGGAGGAGAAGAAGATGAAAAGGAAGAAGAGACTGTTATAAACACACACACACTCAGAGATTTGAATATTTTAGGCATTATATATACACATACATATGTATATATAGTTCATCAATATTAATAGCACAGATCACTGAATTTTTATATTTGCATATACCTTTGAAACCACACCCAGACCAAAATAAGTCTAAGCCCAGCCCCCCAGCAGGCTCCCTTCCCTGTCAGTAGCTCCCACATGTCATCGGCAGTCGGCGGCCCTTGGTCCCACAGGTGTTGGGTGTCTTTGAAAAGCCCCTCCATGTGATACTCATGGACAGCCAAAAAATAATCCTACACACCCCTTGCACTCTTACACAGCAAGTATTCTCCTTGTCCACAGGCAGACATATTTTTGCACAACTGTATTCCCTGTGGTGGTGCAACTTCGATTTTACTCTTTTACTTACCGTTCACTGTAAACTTCGTGCTGATACCCCTACGTAGGGAGGCTGTTTAGGGTAGTGGTCCTAAGTGTGGATTTTGCAGGCACACACTGGGCTCTCCAGAAAACTCCTCCACAATGAGTTCACGTCAGAGGTTGGCACTAGAAGACAGGAACAGCGGGACCTCGGGTTCATTCAGAGGGCCCGCATTTGCAGAGCTGCAGCAGCAAAACAGGCTTCAGGCTTGCAGTCAGGAGAACTGTTAACATCATTGGAACAAGTAGGCTCATCCACCGAAAGGGATGACATTCTAGGGCAGCAAATGTAAACAGACAAGAGGCCGGGAGAGGACCCCCTTCACGCCCAGCAGCAAGGACTCAGGCACCCTAAGGGAGTGGCCGCTAGGAGAAGTGGCTGTGCATGTGTGCACACACACATCTGTGTGTGTGTGTGTGTGTGTGTGTGTGTGGTAAAGAGCTGGAAGGCCGGGCCTCTGTGGGGTGGAGCTACCACAGTGGAGCATAATTCTGGGAGTGGAAGGACTCAAGGGGGCCCCTGCATGCCTGTTTCAATGGTCGCCCCACAACACGAACAAGAGCCGTAAAGAATGGAATGCACAGGCCATTGAGCAAATTCTCTTGTCTTCTCCCCCTGAGGCGGGAAAACCAGGCGGACTGCCAGGAGGACTGAGGGAACATCGCTGGGGGTCACTGACTTGTCATGGAAGGTCAGGCCCTGTGGAAGGAGGAAAAGCATTCTTGTGTCACAGGATAGGAGTATCGGGCCATTTAATTTGACTATAAAATATAATAATAATAATATAAATGTATAGAGAAGTACTCTTCCAGGCACTTCCGTTCATTTGACTAAATTAAATCATGTAATCCTCATGACAATCTTATGACACAGGTATTGTTATTATCCCCATTTTACAGAGGAGGAAACTGAGGCTCAGGGCAGTTGAGTACACTTGCCCAAGGTCACACTATAAAGGGTAGATTCAGAACTGAAAAGCCAGACACCTCACTCCTCACCACCAGTGTGCCCCACACAGGCAAAGTGAGACATATTAGTTATAGTACAATTAATTTTAAATGGGCTTCATCAAACACCTTTTTTATTTAGTACTTTTTAAGTTAGTATTTTTATTTAGTACTTTCTGCTTCTAGCTGTAGTAAACATCTTCATGCATACAGCTTTTCACTCCTGTCTAATTATCTCCTTAGGGGCATTTAAATGCCCCGTGAGTGGCATCACTCAGTCCAAGGAGATAAGCAACGACACAGGCGTTGCCACGCACTGGGAGGTGCGCCAACTGGCCACACCCGGTGACGGAGTCCCCACCAGGGTGTGAACACACCACTTTCACCAGCACCTCAAGCAGCACAGGTGGAAGTCTTTGTACAAGTTAATACATGTTTATAAACATACTTTTTTTTTAGCTATGGTGAATTGTATTTTAATTTTAGTATTTTATTGAATTTATTTGTTTTATTTTTATTCTTATTTTTTCAAGATTTTATTTATTTTATTTTTAGAGAGAGGAAAAGGGAGGGAAAAAGAGAGAAACATCAAAGTGTGGTTGCCTCTCATGTGGTCCCTACAGGGGACTTGGCCTGCAACTGAGGTATGTGCCCTGACTGGGAATCGAACCAGCGACCCTTTAGTTTGCAACCTGCACTCAATCCATGGAGCTATACCAGTCAGGGCCTATAAAAATGGTTTTCACTTAATAGCTACAAAAGCTGGAAATTGGCACCACCAGACTTGCCGGTCAGCTCTGCTTGGGGGTGTTTCCCTCACTGAAGGCCCCTTCACTCGCCTCACCTGGAGTTCAACTCTTGTCCTCCATCAGGCGGGGCCCTGGACTTCCGAACCACTGGGAACCCTGGGAGGTGAAGGGCTCACACTTTGTGCCTTTCACGTACAGCATGCACCAAATGCCACAGTATTCTGGCTAGGTTTTCTTTTCCATTTTACCAGTTGGCTTTCCTGCATGAGTTGGAATGACATTGAAGCCAGGCACGCTGTCCCTTGGCCACTGAAATCAGGCCTTCTCGGACTTTATGTGCCTCCAGTGCACTTGGAGATCTTGTTAAAACGGAGATTCTGATTCAGTGGGTCTAGGGCAGGGCCTGAGAGGCTAACCCGCTCCAGGTAATGCTAATGCTGCCGGTCCTGAGACCCTCAGAAGCCTTCATTTCTCACTTAGACCCACAGGCAGCAAAAAAACAAACAAACAAACAAACAAACAAACAAACAAAAAAAAACAGAGAATCCCCTTCAGAACCCTCTGATGCCAGCTCTGCCCCGGGCATCCTCCAGGACCTTGGTGCCGTCAAGCCCTCTCTGAGCCTCAGTGTCCCCCTCTGTACAACGAAAGGATGAGACTAGACACGCTCTGAGTCCCTGCTGTGGTTTCCCTTTCCAGCTTAGATTTCTTTAGCCCATTTATACTATTTTTACATAACGTTTATTCAACAAACAACACTGGAAAGGAGAGGATAAACAAGATAGACATAAACTCTGCTTTTGTGAGAGCACAAGCCTCCTAGGAAAGACAAACGAATCAGAGTTGGAAAATAGGAAGAGCTCAGGGTGCTATGGGGGGGGGGGGCGAATAACAAGGGGATGCCACCCAGACCAATGGGAATCTGAGGAGACTTGCCAAAGGTCGTCCATCCTAAACCGGCCCCTAAGGATGAGAGGCATGAACCCGGGGAAGTTGGACGAAGGAAATGGGACTGTTTTCCAGGCAGAGGGGAAGGCACAGCAAAGGCCTAGGGCCAGAAAGAAGCTGAGAGAGGTCCATGCAGGCAGATCATGGAGGAGAGTGGTGACAGGGGCAGGAGATGCCGCCAAGTCCTGAGGGTCGTGGGGGCCCTGAGTGCCATGGACTTGGATGTTTTCCTAAGGGCAATGGAAGCTCTTGAAATGCCTAAAAAAATTCATCAGAACAGACCTGGATTCCATGAAGATCATGTTTATAAAGCCTCAGTATGAAGGTTAGACTAGAGGGGGCAGATCGAGTGAGGAAGGAAACCAGCAAAAAGACTTCGGAGAGTCCGGGTAACAAACGATAAACACCCAGACTGGGGCCACAGCAGCGGGAAACAGGGGCGCTGGGTGTTTCCAGACAGGCGTGCGAGGTGGAACTGATCGGCCTCACATGAGTGTGGAGTTGGGGTGAAGAGGTAAAAAAAGTATAGATATCTTAGTGGTTTACAATAACAAACATTTATTTTTTGCACATGGGTCTGTGGGTCAGCGGGGCTCCATCTAGCTCAACGGGCCTCAACTCCAGGCTACAGGTCAGAGGGGACCCACAGGGGCCCAGGCTGAAGGAACAGTAGATATCCGTGACATGTGGTTCTACCTGTGACACGATGGACGGCAGGAGCCCCGGGAAGAGCAGAAACGCAGATGCCTCCTAGTGCAATGCCACTGGGGCCTCTGTGAGGAGCGGCCATTCCTCTGTTCAAAGTGAGACCTATGAACAAGCCCGAGGTCAGTGGAGTGCGGGAGTAGTCTCTGCTCCAAGACAGAAAAGGGAGAGTATTCACTAAGCTGTAATGTAGTCGACCCCAAGGAATTAGGCCTGAGCTCCAGGTAGGCGGTGGAGCCATTCACTGCAATAAGGAGCACGAGTAGGGGAACACGTGCTTGGATAGGGGTGGGGAGAGAAAGTGGCTTCCTTCTGCCGACGCGCTGAATGGACTTACCACTAAGATGTGCGCACAGAGTGTCCAAGGAGCAGTTGGATCAGCGGTCCACAGCTCCGGAGAGAAGTCAGGGCTCCGGATTCATCCGTGAGTCATCAGCACAGGGTTGGTCACGAGGACAGATGAGATCAGCCCCGGGAGAATCTGCAGTTAGAAACGGGCAGAGCGAGCACGGGACACGCAGAAACTTCAAGGACTGGTTCTTGGAAGAAAGGCCTTCAAGGGGGATGGAGCTTCAGCCAAGACAGAACAAGAACACTGAGCCCTGGAAGCCCAGGGGCAGGAGTATTTCAAGAAAGGGGAAGAGGGCAAGAGTGTCGAATGCGGGAGCAGTCCGGCGGGTCTGGGGAAGGACATAGATCTCCGCAGAGTCGGGCGATCAGGAGCCAGACTTGAAGACAGCAAACAGAGATGGCTCTCTCAAAGGAGCCCAACCACCTGTCTCCTGCCTCTACCTCTGGAACAAGGAAGGCATGAGGAGACATATCTACCAGTCCTCTCAAATAAGATTTATGTAAGCCTTTTAGCCGAGTACAACGTACACACAGAAAGATGCACAAATCACAAGGGCACGTGAGAGTACGTACGACTCAATGCGTTTTCTCAGGATGAACACATCCCAGGGCCTGAGCCCCCAGCAGCACGCGGAAAGCCCTCCTCTTGCCCCCTTCACAAAACCCCTTCCCCCACTCCGACTCTGAAGACGCCAGAGCAGCATGAGATCAGCCGAGGACTTGGCTGAACCTGAGGTTCGCCAGTTCCGGACTCAGCAGCACTTCGCCTCCTCACTGCTCCGACCACCCCCGCCTTCCTCCGGAGGGCTGGCTGGCTCTTTTGTTTCATTCATTCTTCCCTCCATTCATCAATCGTTTAGTCAACTCGAGTTGAGGGCCTCTGCGCCATACACTCCACTGGGGGCCCTGGAGACAATACAAAGGTGAGCAACATCAGGCCTCACACTTTGAAAGACAGACACATCAACAGGCGATTACCATACAATGTGGTAGATGTAATAACAGAGGCAGTGCTGTGTGGGGGTGCAGGGAGCGTGGGCACACATGCACTCGGGAACAAGCCCTTCGGAAAACAACTAAAATTATGTGGGCAGGACCCGTAGAACTTCTAAGTCTTGGCTGGGTTGGAACAGGGCTGGCTTTTGCGATATGTCACGGACTTCTGTGGTTGCTCTTGGTTACCCACCGCTTAATTTCAGGCACAGGCTGCCTCTCCTTCCAATCTAATCAACCATACCGCTGTCAGTGCTGTAATTGGACAGTAGAGGGCGCTAAAACACTGTGCTTGGTACAAACTGCCCGGTGCTTCCCAAGCCAAAAGGAAACACTTTCAGGAAAGCTCTGGAAGGAAATAAATGAAACCCAGACAGAGGAAGAGATGTGCCCAGGATCACAGGGCTGCTCGGCAGCAGAACAAGCTCATTCCACCAGGCCCATGAAATTTACTCTGTAATGTCCTAAGTTTTCCAAAGCCTCTAACTTTGTATAATTTAGGATGCTTCCAGAAACATTACTCTTTCTTTAAAAAAAAAAAAGGTAGTGTGTTTGCTTTTGCCTTGTGCGGGCATATTTCTCTTTATAAGTGTCTTCCAAGCCCAAGACTGGGCAGGCCTTTCTCTTTCTTCCCAAACCGGAAGTTGGAGCTCAGGCCGTGAAAGAAGTCTGGGTGGGAACACAAGCTCTGCCTCTTTTTCTTGGTACCCACGTGACCTTGGATGGACGCCTTAACCACTTCGAGTCGCTGGGCCTAAGCGGTCAAATGGGGCGATGAGTACACACAGAACCTCACAAGGCTGTCGTCAGGGCTCAGCGAGTTGATGATGCAAATGCAGAGCTCTGAACCACCCCTGGCGAGGAGCGACTGCTCCGTCAGCGTGTGCTCTGGTCCTCAAGCTCCCGGCTGAGCAGCATTGGCCAGCCACTCCGCGCTGCGCAGTGCGGTCGGTGGAGACGCCCAGCCGCGTATCCCCCAGTCTTTGGAATCAACAGGTCTGTTTGGTTTCGCATTCCAGCTCTGCCCTGGCACTTACAGGCGGAGTGAGCATGAGTAAGTGCCTGACTGCCCTGGGCCACAGTTTCCTCATTCCTCAAGTAACACCGATAATTCGCTGCTATTGTTATTACTAGGTCTTCTAAGGCAGCAAGAATTCCTTCAGTTCAACAAATATCTTCTGACACCCCTATTATGCCCTAGACCCAGGGCTGGGTACTAGAGAGAAAGAGCCGGATAGGTAAAAGCCACGAGCTTGAGGGGCTGGTAGTCAAGTGGGATAGATACGCTAGCAATCACACAAAGTACCAAAGACTATGATGAACATAGAGAAGGAGCATTAGTTAGGGAGTTCCAGGAAGTCTTCCTGGAGGAGGTGAAATCTCAGTTGGCTTTTGAAGAATGAATAAGAGTTTGCCAGACTCGTCTCTCTCTAAAATCAGTGGCAATAGTTTGTGGAGTCAATGAGCCCCAGATGGGAGGTCTTTGGCACATTCCACCCAGAGCTTTTCTTTTGTTTTAACCTCATGGACCCCAGGTCCACTGCTCCATGCAGTCCCCCTCTTTTCTTTCAGACACCCTCTGAGGGTGGCAGGAGTGGTAGGCTGGTGAATGGGGCCTACTTTAGAAAGAAAGGAGCCCAAATTATGGCAGCAAAGAGAGGGTGGAAGGCCCACAGATCCCTTGGATGGGGTGGCGGGGTGCACCCTGACTAGCACCTGTCCCAGAGGAGCCGTGCACAGCCCAACGCTCTGCTGATCCCTCTGCCTCCCAGCAGAGCGGGCGCGAAGATCCCAGCCTCTATCTCACCTGCAGGGAAGCCGCCCCCGGCACTAGCATTCACATCTGCGTGACTCTGTCTCTGCCTGGATCGCTCTTGCTCTTTCTTTCTCTGCCTGCTCAAATTCCACCTGCCACCTTCTGTGGGAACCTTCGTTGCCTGCCACTCCAGGTCTCCCCTGCGTTAACCCTGAGTTACCCCACCATCACCCTGTATTGTGGGCCTCCCCCTCCCATTAAGCAGCAACTCTCTGCAGGATGGTCCTGGGCCCGGATCACTTTTTGTATTCCCAGCTCCTGGCACGGAGCCAGGCTCAGAGGACCTCGCTCGGTAAATGTTTGCCGAATTGAACTGAACAGAACTGAGCACAGAATTTCTGGCTCTTTCCAGGCAATGGTTTTGTTTCCCTGTCTTGGCAGGAAGCAGAAGGCACACTCCAAGAGGTCATTGGAGAGCATGTAATGAACAAAAGATTGGGAGGCCTGGGTAGGGTTAAAGGGAATTAAGATGACGATGCACCCAGAGACTGGCTGCTGTGGGAAGCTGCCACCCTCGGCCTGAGGGACAAAGGAAGGGAGCGAGTGCAGAGCCTGGCGAGAGCAACAGCCAGCCCAGCGGAGAGCGCGGCCCAGCAGGAGCTATGGATGCAGCTCCAGCCAAACCACAGCCCGGCAGGGGAGCCAGGCCATCAAAGCCCACCTTTTTCCTCCCATCCAGCTCCTGCTGTTGCCTCCCCCTGGCTGAACCCAAATAGAAGCCAGAAACTGCAGGAGCCCAGAGGGTGCCAGCCACAGAAGGCAAGCTTCCCTGAGAGCAGAGCAGAGCGAGGAGAAGCAGAGAGGTCTGCATGGAGGAATGGGGGCTATCCAGCACGAGTGGTTTTTCCCAAACATGGTCCATCCTGCATCTGCGTCAGAACCACTTCAGGGGCTCGCTTCAAAAGCAGGCTCCTGGGCTCCAGCCTAGACCTGCTAAATCAAAATGTCTGTGGTGCCTGGGGATCTGCATTCTCAGGAAGTTCCCCCAGGTGATTAATCACCTCAGAGTCTCCAGAAAGTATGAAACGGTGGGGATTCTGAACTTGGTTCATTCATAATTTGAACCTATAGAATCATTCCAGGTATGGGGGCTGACTACGTTGGTGCTCCATCTATGACTTCCAAAGGACCAGGGGACAGCATTCATTCATTCATCCATTCATCCACCCACCCATCCAGCATTACTGGGCCTGTGCTAACATGCCAGCCCTGTGTTGGTTGTGGCAAACAAAGGTGAACAAAAAGGCTCTCTGCCTGGGATTCCCTAGAATAACCTCTTAGGTGCCCGGTAGGGATTCTTCTGGGGCTCCAGAAGTCATCCCTACCGTGTGGGCATGACTGTTTAGCGCTTCTGGAGGCACCAGCTCTGGGCAGGCAAAATAACAAACCAAACCCATCATTTCAACCGCCGTCACATACCAATGACGCCCAGATACATCTCTCCTGAGTTTGGGTGTATAGCTGCCTGCAAGATACCCACTTGCAGGCCCCATGGCCCCCCTTGATCCACAAGACCCTAAGGGGACTCATCTCCCATCCCCCACCTCCACAGCTCCCAACCTCAGTGAAGGGTGTCAACACCCACCTGTAGTTTAAGCAGAAACCTGAGAGCCATTGTCACCATCTCTCTCTGCCTCCCTCAGTGGCCAGGTCCATCCATGTAGCCCCCTACCTCTCCCCTCCCTTCACTTCCTCTGCATCTTCCCCCCTTTCCACTGTAGTGACCTGACAAGCTTCCTCGTTGCCAACTCATTGCTGCCAGAGGGATCTTTTTAAAAATGCAAAACACAAACAGGTCAGTCCCCTGCTTGCAGCCTTTGGTGCCCCCCAGGGCCCTCAGGAGCGAGTCTAGACTCCTGACTGCAGCACACCTGGCTGGCCTGCGTTCCCACCTCACTGCCCACCACTTCCCGTCCCCCTCCCTGCCCGTACGCCCTCTCTCACCCTCCTCCTCCCACCCTGATGCCCTCATAGATTTCACGTTTGTTCATCTTCTTCCCAGAATGTTCTTCCCTTCTGTACCTGCCGCCTGATCCTTGCCTATCAACTCATCTCAAGTGTCATGTTATCCTTGCAATCTTCTGACTCACCAAAATGGATTCGTCTGTGCTTCCTTGAGATCTTGTGCTTATTTCTCTGATACAGTATATCTCACCACCTTGGAATAGTCTATGTGTCTCTCCTGTTCCTCTGTGATCTTTATAAAGACGAGAATTAGTTATGTCTGATTTGCCTGTATATCCCAGCACCCGGCAGAGCGCCTTCCAGTCCAGTGAGTGGGTGAGTGGGGAAGTGAACAGATCAGTGGAACTAATAACAGTCTCTGGCATGGAAAGGATCTTCCAAGAGAGGACCCAGGGCAAGCTGCCTCACTGAAGTCACCAATTTTGACAGTTTCATCTGGTTCCACAACTGGTGGAGTATGCCACACACTGTCCCGGGCTCTCTGCCAGCACAGCGTTCAAGGACAGTCTCTGGCTTCAGGACCTCAGGATGGTAGGGGAGACATTGTCTTAGTTCGGCTCTTTCAGGTTGCCAGGGAAAGGCATAGGTTGCTTAGATACTGATGTAAATGTCTGGACTAAGATACTTCCCCATGGAAGGGTTTCTTGTAAGGAAGTAGGGAAATGTGAGACCCTCCCACCCCCAGCAGCAGCCTAGTCCCTCTGGAACACACCTCCAGAGCAAGGATGCCAAGTAGCTCTCATGGAGGATAGTACTTGAGTCCTTTGTATTGGTCAGCTGTTGCCCTGATAATGGTGTATAACAAACAACCCTCCCAAACAACAACCATGTATTCACAGTTTGGGTCTACTTCATATTTTTCTCATTCTTCTGGGACCAGGCAGTCTACCTGGGGCAGTCTTTTTGCAGCAGAAGCAACAGGGTCAGGCCTAATCACAGCACATTTCGAGCCTCTAATTCCATCCCATCAGCTAACACCCCATCCACCAAAGAGAGTCATGTGACTGTACCCAAAACTGAGCAGAGTGAAGTCTACCTACTTCTAGTATAAGGAACTTCAAGGTCATGTGGCAAAGAGCATGGATGCAGGGAGGAGAGAACTGGGGCCAGTGCAAGCTGCATAATCTCACACTCCTCGCTTTTCAGAATTGAAGTCATCATAAAAGCAGGTATCTATGACTCCCTTCTTTGACTCCTGACATATAAAATTCATAAAATCAAGGACTTCACGCTTTCCCCAGAACCTACAGCTGTGCAAGGCACATAATTGGCACTAATCTATATTTGTTGAATGAGCAAATGCCCCTCGCTGCCTCCTCCCGGCATTCTCACTTCCCAAGAGACGGCATCTGATTGGATAGGTTTGTTACCATCAAACATGGTACAGACGAAGGAGTTTGGACTTTATTCAGTAGGTAGGTCGTGGGAACCAGTGTGAGTTTTCAAGCAGAGGAGTAACTTGCTCAACCATGTGCTTTAGCAAGATTAACCTGTTACCAGTGTTCCAGGGGGGGAAAAAAATGAGAGGGAGCTGGGAGACCAACCGCCAAGCTACTTGCAAGAGTTCTGGCGAGAGCCGAGGAGGTCCTGAGCCGGCAGGGGGCGTTTGGGAAGGGTGTGAGAAATACGGGGGCAGTAGAAGGGAGAGAACGTGTCACCCCCTTTGATGGCAAGAGAGAGGGATGTCTTGAGGCTTGGAACCCAGGCGACTGGGCATACGGTCAGTGGATAAACAGCAGGCTGCGGGGCGGAGCTGCTCTCTTTGTCTGGGCTTCGTTCAGTCTGAGGGGCTTGTGGGACATCCCGCTGGAGGGATCTAGCTGGCATCAGCGATCCAGAGCCAGTCTCAGAAGAGATTTCTCATCAGTACCTCAGTCTATTCATTTATGTCCCATTTACATCGATTACACTGTTACATCTATTACATTTGTGTACAATACCCACGTAGGCAAACTCTTCTAAACCTGCTGGATACCCCCACCAGCTAAAGATCAAGCTAGCAGCTTGCTGGGAGTTGTTTGGTTTTCATAAGTCTCTGCCTGGAGGAGAAGAGGGCAAAGGACACAACAGGAAATCAGATTCACAGAGACACGTGACCACTGCCAGGCTCGAGTACTTCTCTTTCCCTAGAAGGTTAAACCCCGCCCAAGGCAGCCCCAGACTTTCATGCATTGAACCCACAAACGTTTATCCACGCCTTCTCTGTGCCAGACACTGTGCCCAGGGCCTGGGGGACCCAGGGATGAACAAGGACACGCCCCTGCCCTTGAGGTCAGGGAGCAAGGTGGAGACTTATGGATTCAGATAACTGCAAGTAATACAGGGGTGTGGATAAATGTTCCATGGGCATTGAAGACCGGGCCTTGCCCTAGCTGGTGTGGCTCAGCAGATTGAGCACGGGCCTGAGAACCAAAGGGTTGCCAGTGTGATTCCCGATCAGGGCACATGCCTGGGTTGTGGGCCAGGTCCCCAGCTGGCACAGGGGCGGGGGGGCGGTGGTGGTGTGAGAGGCAGCCACTTGATGTATCTCTCACACATCAATGTTTTTCTCCCTCTCTTTCTCCCTCCCTTCCCCTCTCTCTAAAAACAAAACTAAATAAAATCTTTAAAAAATAAAAATAAAAATAGGGGCTGGTTGGCTCTGTCTGGCTAGAGGGTAGAAGATAGCAACAGACACCAGACATTTGGGAAAGGTCCAGGTGGATGGGAATGGACAGCAATGAAAAACATTCCAGATATAGTGCCCAGCTGGAGCCAGGGCTGGTGACAGAGGTGGACAAGCATTCGTGTCCTGGAAGAGCTGACACTGGACGGCAGGAGGAGGAGGAGGGAGGCGGGGAAGGAGAGACCAAGGTGATGCGGGACGCGCAGGTCACTTAGAGCCCTGGGCCCCGTGCAAAGGAACTGGAAACGTGGCCAGGGTTTCCAGCCCTCGAAATATTCACACAGGGGGTCCCGTAGGTCCAGCCCACCCTGCCTTAAGAGAACAAGATAACTCATAACAAATCCTGATCGACCATCTAAAAATAGATAAAATATTTTAATCCCGTGCATGGCATAGTTATGACCAAATGATGACCAATCACGTGCACAGTGTTTTCAGTTTCGAAGTGCCATCCCACACCTCACCTCACTCCGTCCTCACAGCATGTGAGAGGCAGGTGTGACCCGGCGTCTGATTGACGGATGAGACATTTCGGCTTAGCAGGAGGACCTAACACAGGCATCTCTCAGAAGTCACGGAAGCCTTCCTTCAGAAAGCCTTAAGGATTAGCAGGGGAATGTCTGACTAAGGAGGTGTATGCTCTCCGTTCTCAGGAATGAGAAAAGTGTGTTTGGTTCCCAGTGACTCTCAGAGGATTATGTGGCCTGCGCCAGTGGTTTCCAAATGCCCTTCAGTCTGCGAACCAGCTGCACCCAGGAGTTTCTTAATAACACAGATTGTGAGTCTCCACCCCCAGGGCTTTGCAGCTTCAGTAGGTCAAGGGGAAGGACAAGGAGCTGATATGTACAAGCTTTCCAGGTGATTCTGACGCACAGCCGGCTGAAAATTGGTCACCTGGCCTTTTTCGGTCACACGGATAACCCGAGGCCCTGATGGTGAAGATGTGTTCCATACGGCGCTTGCCATGACATCACCCAGGTGGCTTCATGGCGGCGCGGTTTCCCGGACCCGACGCAGACTTGCCAAATCAGAGCCTGCGGAGGTGGGCCCTGGAATCTATATTTTACACAAACTCCCAAGATGTCCTTGTTCATTTATTCATGAATATGTCTTACATTCTCGCTGTGTGATAGACGCCATTCCAGGCACGGGGGCGTGATGGTGAGGACACTCCCCTGGACACACTCCCTGGCAAGCACTTCCCTAAGGACACTCACCCCTTGGTTCAGCTCAAAGGCTGTGGTTTGACAAGTCCCGCCTTAAAATATCGCAGGGCTGAGTGAAGGCAACGAGGACCAACAGGAAAGATGGAAATCTCAGAAAGTCCCAGAACACTCAGCTGGGATCTGCCCCACCAGAAATAAGAGCAGTGGGGAAATGGGAGGGTGCGAGGCGGAGGCCTTAGCAATAGGAATTTCTGTTGTGAGTCCCCAGTCACCTATTGCTGGCAACAAACCACTCCCAAGACTTGTGGCTGAAACGAACCTTGTGGGTTTTGGGTTTTGTTTTGTTTTAATTCCTCATGATTCAGTGTGTTGGCTTGTGGTTCTTCCGCTCGTCTCCTCTGGGTTCAGTGGAGACAAACCGGGACCTGTCTCCATGGTGTCCTTCATCCAGGCGTCCTCACAGCGCGGTGGGCTCAGGGTTCCAAGCGGGCCAGCCCCCCCCCCCCCCCCCCCCCGCCCCGCCCCGTGTGCACGTGCTTCGGGTCAGACCCCGACCCCGAAAGTCTCTTCTCTGAGCGTGATCAGCATAACATTTGATCACAGTTACTCGGGCTGTCTCTTGACCTCGGGATGCTTTTTGTGTGTCTTCTCACCTTTACCCCTGTGTTCTCCAGTTTAAATTCCCAAATGAGGGAATCCGTTTGACCTTGCTAAGCACTTCCGTGGCTCCTGAGCTTCCTGGCTCACGGGACTCTCAGACTCGGCCGGACTGCCAGGGCTGGCGAAAAGAAGACGAGGGGGTTGTGGGTGTATGAGGTTCCGTAGTTAAACCTTCTGCGGGAAAGTCGTGAAACTGCTGTGGTCAGTGCTGTAGCCACGCTATGAACATATCCTTATACAATTACCTGGGAGCAAAGTTGGAGTTTTGTATATTCTATTGGTTACATAGATTTTAAAAAATATTTCCTTCTTATTTTCTTTTTTTTAAGATATTATTTATTTATTTTTAGAGAGGAAAGGGAGGGAGAAAGAGAGAGAGAGAGAGAAACATCAATGTGTGATTGCTGGGGGATGTGGCCTGCAACCCAGGCATGTGCCCTGACTGGGAATTGAACCTGCGACACTTTGGTTCGCAGCCCGTGCTCAATCCACTGAGCTATGCCAGCCAGGCCCTTCTTATTTTCTAAGTGCCGTATGTATGTTGTAGAAGCTCTGAAGAATACGAAGAAGAAATTTTAAATCACTAGCTGCAATAAACTGGTTGTGTCCCTCCCTGCCCCGCAAAATTTATGTTGAAACCTAATCCCTGACGTGATGGCCTTTGGAGGTGGGGCCTTTGGGAAGTGATAGGTCATGAGAGTGGAGCCTTCATGAATGAGATTAGGGCCCTTATAAAAAGGGCCCAAAGAAATCTCCCTCACCCGCTTCAGCTTGGGAAGTCAGCATGATGACCATCTATGACCTGGAAGCACATCCTCACCTGTCACTGAATCTTCCAGCACCTTCACCTTGGACTTCCCAGCCTCCACAAATGTAAGCAATAAATGTCTGTGGCTTGTAAGCCACCCAGTCCAGGTATTTTGTTACAAGCAGCCAAATGAATGAACACACCAGTCTTCGATTTGTTCATCATCTAGAAATAACTACTTTTTATATTTTAATGTACTTTCTATTGGGCTTTTCACCATGCATAAACATGTTTTTCTTTACAAAGTTCTGCTATGAAAATAGCTTTATGCCTTACACTTTTCATCTAAACTGCATCACTAGCATTGTCCCACGAGCATTACAAACTCTTCGTAAAATCATTTGGAGTTATATAATAATCAATGGGACATACACATTATGTATTCATTCAGACCCTTATTTCATAATTTTAGCAATGATCAATATGCTAAAATAACCCATTTCTATTCATAAGTCTTTGTCTACATTTGGATTTTTCCAGTAGATTGGATGCACATTTTTTTTCTTATACAGCACAGTTTTTAAGATTACTTCACTGTTTCTTAACAAAGAGCTAAAGAGGTACTTTTCCTCCTGGATGGGATGGACGTTTTTCTCCACTCCCCATGCCAAGGCGGGCTTCGCAGAACGAGCCTATTTCCTCTTGCTTGACAGTCCCTGTCTATCCCCACTTCCGTGCGGGTGCACAGGACACACGGCTTTTCAGTGACTTCATGTTCCCACGGTCGCCTCTTTATCCAAACCATGGAAAACTGGCTTTTGTTTTCATAACTGGCACAGACTGTGTTTGGGTCAGGAACCCAACATTAACAGCAAAGACTGACCTCCACCCAGGGAACTTGAGAAGAAAGTAGATAACACTGTTGGGAAAATTGTTCCCCCCTATAAATTGGCATATGAATGACGTACAAATATTATGTACATTTTTTATGCTGCCAAACCAAGTGTGATGGAAAAGAACACACCGGCCTTAGTATGTTGAGGGACTTGGCCTGAATTGGGTGTGTTAATAAGGCAATGCAATTTCAACTAATTTTCTCACGCATCACACTCTTAGGAAGTACCAGATTCTGTCGAGGTTCCCAGCATAAGAAGAAAGAATGTGAGAAAATTCACAGTTGAGATAGCAGACTTGTTCAATTGTATATAATGTATCAAGCATGAATCTAGTGGAATCTAAACACAAAGGGAGGGGGCCTCTGAGCCTGCCGAGGCAGTGGGAGAATGCTGGTTACTCAGGCTGCACAGGACTGGGAGGGATCTGAATGAAGGCTGCCCTCAATGCGTATATCCTGTAGTGTGAGGATAAGATACTGTCACAGGTGCTGACAACATTGGGCCAGCTTCCCCTGGTGGAGCCTGCATGTGACGGATTGCAATGAAATTGAAACCATGAGACACCAAGAAGGGTTTAGCCCTCCTCTGTTCCCCAGTCGTGTCTACGATGAATTGTACTCACCCTGTGATTCTTGGTCCTGCTGTCAAAAAAAATGGTTGTTGTGGGCCCCAGAGCTGGTGGGGAATTAGCTCACTCAGCACAGCAGGTAGATAACAAAGGGGTGTGTCCCTGACCTATAGACCTTCTTCCGGCACAGCTAGGTGACTCACAGGTGTGGAAGGGCAGAGGCCATATCCTAATTCCTTTCGTTGTTTCACAAAGAAATTAAGAGTGCATAGTGATATCTGGTCACAAAATTCACTATACTTTATTTGGGACACCACTCATCACATTTCTCCCTTATTGATCTCTTATACTTCTATCTCTATCTCTATCTCTTTTCTATCTACCTATGGATGGATCAATGATCGAGCTCAAAAGCAAAATTCCAGAAGGAATTCCAGAGGGACTTCAGATACAACACAACTCTTTCTTGCTCGCTGCAGAAAGGCCAGACATTTTTCAGAAGGGGCTCAGAGCCCTTTGCATACCTTGCATAGAAATAATTAGTCATAGCCCGTGGCATCAGGAAGATCTTTGGCCCCATCCAGGGGATTTTCCAAGACCCTACCACAAGGGGCATGTACCTTAATAATCAAATGCAAGTCGAATGAGGTGAGAAGCAGAAAAGAACAGACCAAATGTCCTGGGGTGTAGGGATTAGAGCTCTCATATCCAGCTGGGATAATCCAGGAAGATGTCACTTGTACCTTGAACCTTAACGCATGGGTAGGATTTCAACAGGCAGAGATGGTAAAATGAGTTGTCTCAGGAGGTTGACACGGGTGGCCTTTATTCTTCCAGGGGAAGCCACAAAGAGGTTTGTGCCGGTGCTTAGGCCAGATGAGCAAGGCTGAGCTAGCTGGTAGCATCCAAGACCAGACTGAGAGAAGCCTAAGAAGGTGAAGAAATGGGGAGGGAGTACAATTGTCTGATACAATAGCTGGAGAACTTCCCCCTGGAAGGGGCCATTTGGGGTGAAGAAGAGCAGTATCCGTGCAGGCCTTGGTGGCAGCTGCATGAAGTCATCTGCTCGGGTGTCTTGGCGGGAAACCACGGGACCGTCAGCAACCGTCCCCCCTCTGTGAAGAGGACACGCTGTGTTCTGGCTGAACACAGACTCCTGTAGCTTCACATGTGACTCATGTTTACAGAGGCATCGGGGGACACTCTGTTTGGACGGCGAGGCAGTGACGATGTGTACCATGGAAAAAGTGAGAAGGACGTCCCAGCAGGACGCCAGGGCGCAGTTGAGGAAATCCTGTGGTGTGTCATGCATGCAACACTAGAAGGTCACCAGAGCATTGGGCTGGCTGAACAGTGTCTCCGGTTCTTGAAATGTCACCAGGGCTGGAAACACAGTTTTCTCCTGGGACTCAATCAAGTTTCCAACATCGCAGGGATGGAACGGTCAGCCAAGCAAGAACAGGTTTCAGATGACGGTCTTCTCACGGCTGGGACTTCCGGTCCAGGCCCAGGTAGACAGAGTTCTCCATCTGATGGCTCTGGTCATTTTGTTACCAGCTGCGTCAGGAAAGCATCATTCTTGATCCTGAGGTCACTGAAACGATTTTTCTTTCTTTTTCATCTTCATCCAAAGCCCTGTTTCCCATCCCATCCCTCAGTCATGCGCATTTCCAATAGGAATAAGAGCTCTCGGCCTATGGCTGTTTTCTTCCAAACATGTTATACAACAGCTGTGCCCTGCTCGTAGCGACAGCCTTGACTTGTGAAGTAACCCGGGCTTTGCACTTGGTCAGCAAAATTTAGAGGGAGCCAAAATGTAAAACAAAGTAATTTTTACAAAAGAGTTTACGTACATCATTATTCTCTTTCCAGAGAGAATTTACTTCTAAAGAGATTGCGCCTCACAGGGTAGATGTATAACCCTCCCCTGCCCCCACTTACTCAGTTCTTCTTCGGGAGGCGATGGACTTTTCAGTTTCAGTTTTGTGTGTACTCTGTGCACCTCGATGTGTTTATTTTAAGGTCTGCCCCTCTTAGGAAACATCACCACCCCTGTGATCACCACCGTGACCACCTCCCCTCCAGTGACAGGCTCAGCTTGCCCTTGGCCCCAGGAGAGCACCATCTGATGGATGGAGTCAGAGATTCAAAGTCAAGAGCAGAGAGCCTGACAGCTCTCTTATTAGGGGGTCTCGTTTTTCGGTAGGGCGTGCCCTCCCTCCATCTCCTCTTCCCCTCCCCTCAGGCCCCTTTACATGTGCACTTTCTTTAACAAGCTGATGCTTTGGTGCTTAACCCTGTCCACCCAAGCATCAGTGCTATGTACAAGACCATGACTGTCTCTTGATAGAATTTCCTGTCCTTTTCGTTGAAAACTTGGACTGTGTTCTTGGTGGACATACAGTGGAAACTGAAGGACAGGAGTTATAAAACATCGGTGTGCCTAAGATTCTTATAGCAAATTATAAAATGCAGGTTCCTGGGTCCCACCCTCAGAGACTCAGAAGGTCTGTACGGAGGCCATTTTTCACAAGGACTCCATCCCCCAAGGTGATCTTGATATGCGGTTCCTTAGTCAAACTTTAAGACATGCTGTTACCTTCAGGATTGTTCCCGACTCTTCCCCCTAGAATCTTCTTTTAAGGACCATTAAGGGTTTCCTTTATCGCTGCTGATTTTTCAAAGCCACGACCTCTGTATAACTACACTCATTGCCTGTTCTCCTTCTCTCTCTTCTCATGTGGACGGTGTGGTTGGGGGGCTTGGCAAACCCACCCTCCCTTTCAGGGAAGGCCATTGCTTGGAAAGGCTCTGCCACAGGACAGGATGCCAACTTGCTTTCTTGGCATTTGTCATCATTTCTCTTCGCTTCTAGAGCCTCAGTCATCTATTGGTGGGAACATCCTCAATACATTGAGTTTCTGGAACAGGATCTCAGAGTTCCTAGACTTACATTTCTGTTTTTCGGTCTACCCATGTGGTGGTCCGTGGGCCCGTCGTGGTCCATTTGGTTCTGTGCTGGGAGAGAGTCTTTGAAACTCAGGTCTGTATGTCCCTGAGGGTTCACTCAAATGTTCCTGGAGGTCTGAGAACCCTCTGAGGTCATTGTTTCATGTTATCTTTCTATTTCTATGATAATAGTAAAAATACATCTAGAGTCTGGATCACTTGGCTGATTCCCTTATAATGAAAGGCTGCTACATGGTTTTGGTTCCCTTATTGAAATCTGCGGCGCTCACTGTCAAGTTGGCATCAAGTGGCCATCTGAAGGAGCAGCATTTTAACTTTCGATGTGTTGTCAAGCACATTCGGCAGCTGTTACGTGGGCTTGACTTCCATCCAGCTCAGGCTGAAAGGCTGAGTCCTTCCTAGGGCTGGCAAAGCAGAGGGCAGGAGGGCTTGGGTTCTGGCCCCTGCTACCTCTTTGGCTTCACTCTGCAGCTTTCCCCCTCGCTCCATCAGCCCCCTTAATCTAGACGTGCTCCCGTAAAGGCCTTGAACTGGTGATTCCCTCTGCCCAGGTTCTTGCCCCGGATATCCGCATGAATGACTCCCTTGTCTCCTTCAGGTCTTTGCTTCAGCGTTTGCTTAAGTGATTCAATTTCTCAATCCTGTTTAAAATTGCAACTCCCTCCCCCCTCCTCCATCATTCTCCCTAGCACCCTTAACCCTGGTCTCTTAACATAAAATGTGATTCATTTATTTATAATGTTTGTTGTTCAGTCTGGCCTGAATGCATACCCACAAGAGCAGAGATTGTTGTTTATTTTGGTCACTGATGTCACCCAAGTGCTTACAGAGCTGCCTGATACACAGTAGGTACTTAACAAATATCTGATGAATGACAGAATCGACAGCAATTACTTCATCACTGCTTTTGTGCTCATGTTAAATTTAAATTTGTTCGTCAGTTTTGCAGACAGAGAACTCTTGCAGGAATAATTTGCAATGGAAAAACATTTCTCTCTTAACGGATAAAACTTTAGGCTTAAAAATTTGTGTTTCTCAAAGTAAGACCCATGAATTCCTAGATTCTTGGGGACACAGGTTGAGGGATGAGGAGTTTGGAGCTGGACTAACACTTTTCTTTGTTTTTTAAGATTTTATTTATTTATTTTTAGAGAGGGAAGGGAGGGAGAAAGAGAGAGAGGGGGAGAGAAACATCAATGTGCAGTTGCTGGGGGCCGTGGCCTGCAACCCAGGCATATGTCCTGACTAGGAATCGAACCTGCAACACTTTTGGTTTGCAGCCCAAGCTCAATCCACTGAGCTACGCCAGCCAGGGCTGGACTAACACTTTTCCACGGGCTTCTAATGTGACCACTGGCCATTTCTTCCTCTGCCTCTTCCCTGGGCCAGGAACAGACACCCTGTCGCCATCTGCCACTGCTGGACAGGCAGGGCGAACTTCACCCTCTGTGATAAGAACCCCTCATGTTTTTGTACAATTCCAAGTAGCTATTTTACCTCTCTTTACATCATTTTCTGCGGTTCATCAACTTTTGTTTCATTGTTCCTGATAACAAAAGAACCACAAATGATCTGAGAAACTATCAGACATAGTAAGAAAGAGACTTGAAATTCTCCTGACTTCTAAAAGATACCTTCTGTATCTTTTTCCCTGTCTGTAAAGGTAATACTCAGTCCCCATCAGTATTTTGGTGCAGTTCTTCCTAGTCTTTTTTTCTTTGTGTCTGTATTAAGTTGAAATATAGGAAGCTACCAACGTTCACCCGTTGTAGACCTACAAAATGACAGTTTTATATGGTTTAACCTAGTAATTCATACAGCTGAAGCCATAACAGGCAAGTTTTCTTTTCACTTGTCATTATAACAGCACCCCTTGCCCACGTGTTTACGGATTCTTGGGCCCTTCATGAGCTTGCATTAACAGCACAAATAATTGATGAGCATTAGCATCTCAGCTGGGAGCCCTGCTCTGTAAATCACTGAAACAGCCCTGCCAGTGACCAGACTTCCTGAGTCTTGATGTGCATGACAATCCTCAGTGATTCTTCCAGGAAACCCTCCCTGTAAATGCCCCCAGCCGATTGCCTGTGTGCAGCACTTGGCACCAGAACTCTGCCCAAATGGCAGCTTCTGGGAATGCTGCTAATAACTGTGTTCAGCTGCTCATCTGTCGTTGCTCTTGTACGAATCTGCTCCATTACCAGGGATGCATTTTGGGTTTGTGGAATTTCTTCCTTTCCAATGAAAAGAGCCTCGTTGGCTTTGTGCATTTGCTGTTACTGTTTAGTGATTTCTGGACCAGGTACAGTCAGTCTACTAGCAGTGTTTTAAAAAAAGAGAGCTGACTTTTTTTAAAAGCTTTTCAACAGTAGGAAGGCTGCTTTTAGGGCTCTGGCTTTCTCTCTGCAAACATCAGAGATGTTTTTACTCTCCCCATCATAGCAAAGTCCTGAGGAGTCCATGGGCCATGTGATTCCATTATACAGTGATTCTGCCCCAAAAATGATTGCCAGGGACAGTAATCTATGTGGGTCCTCTCTGGACTGGCCTCGTTATCCCAGACTTGGTAGGTCCCTATTCCCAATGGGCACTCTATTTGCTATAGATACGGCTGGGTCCAACCACATACGCTAAGATTATGTGCCCATCCAAAAAACCCACTTGCATAAGGTTTGGGAGTTTGTGATATAAGAACATCTGTCATTCTAGGTGCAACAGCTTAAAAGGATGGACTTTTACTGTTTTGGCCCCAAGAATAAAATAGTAACAGAAGATTAGAACATTTTAAAGGTAATCCATGGCCTGCAAACACATCGAAGGGCAGAAAAAATAAGGCAAAAAAGACACAAAAAATGAAATAATATGTGATATATTTCATTAGTAAAACATGGCAAGCTACTACGAGAGGCAGTATTGTAAAACCTAACGTGCTGACTTTGAGGCCACACCAGCTGGTGTTCGCATCTGGGTGCCCTTCCTTACCAGGTGTGAACAGCTCTTGATTGTTTCCCTTCTGTAAAACTGAGCTGAAATACCCACTCTGCAGAGTGACTGCAAGGATTAAAGACAGCACAGAAGTAAAGTATTGATCATACTTGAGCTCGATAATAGTGGTTATTATTATTTGGCTCACACATTATTTAGCTCAAACTTTAAGAATCTTTAATTTGATCTTTTCAATTGTTGCAATTGCCAATGCAACATTGTGACATGAATAGATAAGCTTAAAAAGGAAACCCACCCCCACGACACCCCCAAATCAAACATATTTCCACATTTCCTTCTCAGTCTTGGTGAATGCACAGGCAATTTTTATCCAGTGCATTTGTGTTTTCAGCTCTTTTTTCCCACTTAGCATCGTGTGTAAGTTATCCCCTGTGGCAACATGGTCTAATTGTGTGTAAAATAGTTATTATTTCAACAAATGTACCATAACCTAGTTAATCATTCCTCTATTTTTAGACATTTATTTGTTTCCAGTTTGAGGGATATTCTTTCCTTTGTTCCCGTTTCTGTTATGGTCATTGGAAATGCACAATTTTACAAATATTTAGGACTTTTTTTCCTGAGTTATAGACATTTTTTTGCTCGCCTTGAGAACATTGTTTCAACTAATGGCTGTTGACTACGAGGAAAGAAAAGGTAGTTTCAATCTAGTTTCTTATGGAAGGCAAATTAAGACAACTCCAAGAAATTCCACGCCCATTTACTGCAGTTTTGTCCTCATCTGCGTGCAACACCGATTTATTGTTCCACCCATCCATGGGGGGCAGGGATTGAATGAGATCAAGAACGTGAATATGCAGGAGTCAAACAAGTTCACGTCCTTGACTTCCTTCGATCCCTGCACACAGGCCACACCCAAGAAATAGGTATTCATATTATTTGAGGCACAGAGAGGTTAAGGTGCATGACCGAGGTCACACAGCTGCTGGGAGAGGATAGAGAACGCCTTTTGCAGACTCTGAATTCTCAGCTTTCCCACTGAGCTTTGAAAAAAAATGTCCCCACACACCACCCCTCGCCTAAAAATGGGTAGGATCAGACTGGGGCTGAGGGAACGGCGGGGTTTTTCATTGCCTTGCCGCGGTCGCCTGCCAAGCTAGGCGACTCCTCCTCACTGGCGCTCGGGTGCAGCCGGCTTTGAGCATGCCCAGTGCGCCCCCGTTCCGTCCCACTGGTACCGGCCGGGCGCCCCAGCTCCAGGTTTTTCGGACGACCGGAGGTTGATGAGGGGCGGGGCGGGGCGGGGCGGGGCGGAGCGCGGGGCGGGCCCTCTTCTTGGGTCTCCTAGGTTCTGTCGGAATTCCCCCGACGCCACTCTCCCGCAGCGCACGCGGCAGTGGTGATACCCCGGACGTGCAACTCGGGGATCGAGATCGAAGTGGGGTACCTGGTGCTGTCGGCGCCCACCCCATGGCCCTAGGCCTACTGGCCCCCTGGACCTCAGGCATCAAGTCCGGACAGGATGTTTCCAGCCATCTCTACATCTCTTCATTCACATATTCATCCAACAGACAGTTTTTGAGCACCTACTGTGTGCCAGGCGCTGCTGTCGTGTGTGGGACACTGCAGCCAAGACAGGCACCATTGCAGTCCCACAGCTGAAATTCCGGAGGCGAATAAAACGCAATAAGAAGTAAGCAAATTAGAGGAAGTCAGTTATCGACCTCATCTCCCGCTCTTCTGCGCTCCTTGACATTGCCTAATCAGTCCTGCTCCTTAGGGTCTTTGCACTGGCTATCCCCTCTGTAGGGAATGCTCTTTCCAATTTGTCTGCGTGGCTGAAATGTCACCTCCTCGGTGTTACCTGACCCGATCACCTCATTGAAAATTGCACTCCCTCCACCCCAATTCTCCTTACCCTGTTCTATTTCCCTCACAGAACTTCTCACCTTCCAATATATGATACAGCTTGCTTACTTGTATGTTATTGTCTGTCGCCTGCCTCTCCCCTCAAACTCCACCAGGCGACGGGATTTTTGTCCATTTGGTCACCACGCGTGAAGAACCGGAATAGCTGATCAGTAATTATTCGTTGAATGAACTGGATAATGGATAAATAGTGATAAGTGTGCAAAAATAGAGCGAGGAAATGGAGAGGACAGCAGGAGGAGGGAGTTAGTTTACTAAAGTGGTCAGGGAAGTCCTCTCCCAGGAGTTCCTTTGAGCGATGAGACGGTGGCAGCCACTTCAAAAGCTGGGCAAAGACGTCCCACAAAAAGGGAAAGGCGCGTGGAGGCTGTCCAAGTTCTGAGTGTATGTTGGTCAGAAAGGTGCTCCTGGGCTGCAGTAAACCAGGTGTGAGCTGAGGTGGAAGAGATGAGGTAGGGGGCCCATAAATCTTGGGAAGGTTTAAGTCCGGAAGCTTACTAATGGAGGGCGTGAGCACTGGACTGGGAGTCAGCAGGACCCTCGGGGCAAGACTCCTCCTTATTTCGCAGATTTGTTAAGCAGACTGCTTGGCGTTCCTAGGAATGAAATCATTGAGGGCCGGGTACATAGTAGGTGCCCGATAAATGATTATGGGACGAATGTGTGCGTGCACGCGCGAGGAGACTTGGGGCTGCCCAGAGCCCGGCACAAGAGCCCCGGTGGCCTGGGAGGCGGGTCCCGGTGGGAAAGCTCCGGGCGCGGAAGCCCCGCAGGGCGGCCAGGGCGCCCGCCCCCCGCCCAGCGCGCGGGCCCGTCTCGGCCGGCCCGACCGGCGGGAGCCGCCCGCGGGCGGCACTGGGCATGCTCAGACGGCGTCCAGGTCGCGCCGTGAGCGAGCGAGCTTCCGCGCCGCCCGCAAGCGCGACCTACCTGGGCGCTCCGCGCCCCCGGATGCTGCAGGTATGGCCCGGCGCGACCCCAGCGGGCCGGGTGCGTGGCGCTGGCCGACCGGGGGCCGGGGTCGCGCTCGTTCCGCCCCGCCTCCACCCGTTCCCAGGCGCACGGCGAACGCGCGGGCGGGCTGGCGGACGCGGCAGCCCCGGGGTCTCGGCGCCACGTCGGGGCGGGGAGGGGGCGCCCCCACCGTTCTCACCTGGCGGGGCCAGGCGGGAGCGACTGGCCGGGCCGGGTGGGGCTCGCTCTCAGGCGGTGCCGGGACGCGGCCACGGCCGCGGCGGGGCGTGGGCGTGCGCTCTGACCCCGGGTAGGGCGGACCACGACTGGCGGAACCCGCGCGGCCGGCGGCTCCGTAGGGTCCTGCTGCACAACGACCCTGGCCCCCGGCCGCGGAGGGGCGCACAGCTCGCCTTGAGCGAGCCACCCCGGGGGCCAGACCTTCTTAGCTCCCAGGGCGAATTCGCCTCTCAGCTTTTAAAGATGGCATTTCCTGGGCCTGGCATGAACTCCAGCGCCAATAAATCTATGCTGTTCCGCGAGCAATATGGAATGGTTTATCAGGTACCTGCGGGGAGACAGCTGCAGTGGGAGAGTGAATGTGAGCTCCCAGCCCCCACCCCTCCGAAATAACCATTTTCAGCAACCTAAACTTACTGGGAAGTTGCGGTTGCCTTAAAAATTCATGGGAAGTTGAGACAACTTGACACCTGGGTTGTCCGAGGTGGTGGAAAGAACTTGTGACTTGGAAACTGGAGACCTCGGGTCAAGTCGGTCTCCCCCCTTGGCCAGCTGGTGACCTTGAGCGAGTTGTATAACCTCTCTGATCCTCAGTTTTCTCCTCTGCGAACAGCCGGTAATAATGCTCACCTCACTGGGTTGTTGGGTGGATTAAGTGGGATAAATTATGTGGAGGTGTTTGGCTCTATGCCCGGCACAAAGCAAGCGAGCAGTTGGCGTGATGTGAATTTAATTCGTTTAGAGACCCTCGTGGCTCCCATTTCACCAGGAAATTAGAATTAGGAAAGCATCTTCAGGGCCTAGTGACAGACAGAGTGACAGCCCCTGTCTTTGTGCCCTGGAGAACTTCACTGAAGTCAAGGGCTTTGGAAAAACAATTTAGCTGAATTGTAATCGGAGAGCATCTTTAAAAGCAGTTTCATACATTCAGAAACTCCGGAAGTTGGCAGTTCAGCTGTACTTACAAAAGAGCTGTTTTGCGAGATCTATGCTGCAAATGTTTAAGCAGATGATACTTGAAAATAAAGCCTAGTTAGGAGGATTTCTGTTCTAAAAAGCTTCTAAGCCCAACGTTTAGTGATTACTTAGATAAGGGTTTCCTTTTAAAAATTTTTATTTGTTGATTTTGAGAGAGAAAGAAATATCAATATGTTGTTCCGCTATGCATTTATTGGTTGATCCTTGTATGTGCCCCAATCAGGAATCAAACATACAACCTTGGTGTATGGGGTGATGCTCTGACAACTGAACTACCTGGCCAGGGCCTCTGTCAGGGTTTCTTAACTTCTCATCTGGGGTTAGTTAATTCTTTGTTGTGGGGCCTGCCCTATGCATTGTGGGATATTGGGTAGCATCCCAGGTCTCTGGCCACTAGATTTCAGTATCAGTCCCTCTCCCTCAGTTGTGCCAACCAAAAAATGTCTTCAGACATGGCCAGATGTCCCCTGGGGGCCAAATATCCTGCCTGGCCTTTTGAATCCACTCCTGCTTTCTGTCAATAGCCTATCGGAGTTTGAGAATTTCATCTTATGTTTTTACTATAATAATAACCTTTGTATAGCCCTACAGAACTGCACAGAGTACATCCACATGCATCAACTCATTTAATTTTTACAACTCCCCCTTGAGGCTGGTGTTATTCCCATTTTACAGACGAGGAAATTGAGGCTTTGAGCCGCTGATTACACATTCTGAGGTGTAGCTGGGATATAACTCAGGTCTTCTGTTTCCATGGGCAGGTCCTTTTGTTCTGCATCAAGCTGCCCTTTATTGTAGGAGACTTTCAAATAGATGACTTTCCTGATGATTAAATCAAGATGTAAAGTAGAGTGGAAGCTGGAAACCTTTCTGAGATTGACTAGTTGAACATTAACAACAGTAGGCTATTATCTGACACAGTAGGTCGTTCTAGTTAAATATTCTAGTTCATAGTGAGCTCCCATAAATCCCACGTATAGTTAATGGAATACCAATTTGCAGAGAATTAGAGTAGAATAAAATGTGCCTAATACTCTGTATTGATCCTGAGTTGTCACGGGTGATTTGTCATCTCCTAAAACAGATTCCTGTATGCAAATTAGACATTAGCTGGGGAAAGTAAAAGGTCAGGTTACTGGAGGCGTTTCGGAGTGCCTGAGGCATTCTGTTCAGCCAGCGTTTATTAATTAAGCTGCTTCTATATGTCAGATGCAGTGCTGGCCAACACACCCCAGCAAAAACAGGGTGCAAGGGGAGACTTCTTTGTAAGGGGAGGGCAGGTCCTGGCCGGAAAGGACTGCTTGGGGCAGGAGAAAGAACCTAAGTTAACACAGAGTCAAATCAGGGTCCTACACTGTGCTTCGCCACTCCTGTCTGGTTTCAGCAAATTGATTGTTGACTATGAACTGGGAGATTTCACATACGCTGTTTAATGTCACTGCCCTCCCTGTCCCCATTTTGCAGATAAGGAAACTGCTAAGAAAGGTCGTGTGGGTCCAGGAGCAAGAGGGATGAATTTTGAGCTTTTGAACCATGGGTCCAGGCTCAGGAGGGATTCCATATTCTAAGATGGACAGCCCGCAAGAGAGGCTCATTTCGGGGGACTGGAGGGAACAGGAAGCCCCTTAGGATTTGCGGCAGGTTGGGAGGGGACCAGCAATTTGTGGTCCCTCCCTTTCTACCCAAAAGAATGCCGGTTGATCATCATCCCAGCGCTCACCTTCCTTCCCCCAGACAGTGGTTCCTGGACAGCAGGGCCAGTCCCATTGCTTCTCAGGGTCTGTTTCAGGGGCTGGAATGCCTAAGGCACTCTGCACTTGTCCTGGTGTTGACAGGCTGGTGGGGGCAGGGCAGGCTGCTGGTGTTCTTCCCGAGCCTCAGCTCTCCTTACCAACTCTAATAAAGACAGCACCAGATCTGGTCGGCGTCCACACTGCCCTCGCCTGGGTCCGGGCAACTGCAGCCTCTATTCTCACAGGTATCTCCTTTCATCTGCCTGAGGGGGAACTAAAGGGAGTGCTTGGTAGGCGCCTGGCTGAAATCCGATCTGGTCATGGGTCCCGAACCAGTGATCTTGCATCACGTAGCTTCTGGTTGTGCCTTCAGTGAAGACCAGCTGTGAGCACAGATTTAACAGCAAATTCAGACGTTTATTGAGTCTATACTACATGCCGGGCATTGGGGTTAGAGATGAAATGGGAACCCCTGTTGTGGAAGGATTCATGGTAGAGTTGGGAAGACTGATATGTGTATGTGATCCATCTCTCTACCTGTCTATCTGATAACGGCTTTAGAAGAGCATAAAGCCAGATGCAGGGAGGCCAGTGGTCTGATGGGCATCAGGGAACATCATAGGGAATAGCTGGCATTTGATTTCAGCCCCGAAGGTAGAGCGAGATGGTATTCAGAGGGCAGACAGAACGGCAGGTGCAAAGGCTCAGAGGCATGGAGAGACCTTGTGTGTTTCAGGAGCAGCGACTCTTCCCCAGGTCCAGGCTTCTGAGCTCGGTTAATGCAGAACCCCCCTCCTGTAGTCAGGTGCACTCCCATCTCAGGCCTGGCCACGCTCAACCCAGGGGCAAGAGCCCGTTGCCCCCCTTTTCCCCGGATAGGAGCAACGCTTCTAGGTTGTCTTCCAGGTATGAGCACCTTCTGCCCAGGGTGCCTCTGGTTTCAGTTATTCAATACCGATAAAGCACTTCCTGGCTGCCGGGAGCTATTCCAGAGTGCTCTCCAAATATTACCTCACTCATGTAATCTTCGCAGCAACCCTCTGACCACGCCGCCTCCATGGGAAGCGGCAGGCCACTGGCTGGGTAGGTGGGGGCAGAGCTCATCTCCCCAGTCCGTGCCCCTCTGTGGGTGATGCTCTGATTGTGGCCCGCCTCACACTGCGGTGCCCGAGAACAGCCGGGGCTGAGCTCCAGCGGAGTGCTGACCACCCCAGGTCTACCCCCGGCCCACTTCCTCCAGGGGGCCCGCAGGGCTCCCCGGCCGTGCTGTCCGGCTGCGCTGTCCGAACCGACATTGGGAACTGTGGTCTGGGAAGGAATGTTTGTGTTGCGTTTTTGTGCAAGAGGCGGCCTGGGAGGTGTTGTTTGGATACTGAGAGAGTGGAATTTTTGAGACTTTTTTTGATGGTTTATGTGGAAAGTTAGGAGAGAGGGTTTGCAATTGGGATGGTCCTGGAAAATTCAGGTCCTATGATTTACGGTCAGGATACACACACTCTTGGTAAATATTTAAGCAGTGTGTTGTTTGGAGTGAATCTTCTGCACTTCAGCCTGTTGGAGCCTCAAGAGGGGATCAACAATGCCTTCTCGTCCCAGAATCTGGCGGATTCCCACAAGCCCCAGTTTCACGATGGGCCGAGAAAACCGAGGCCCAGAGAGAGGAAGTGACTGCCCGGAGGGCACATTGTTCCTAAGTAGGACAGCCAAGATTTGAACCCACGCCTGTCCTTAGACAACTCATTTCACTGTAAAATGAGACTAATAATAGAACCTGTATCTTTAAAAAAAGAAGATTCTATTTATTTATTTTCAGAGAGAGAAGGAGGCAAGGACAAAGAGAGGGAGAGAAACAGCAATGTGTGGCTGCCTCTCCCGTGCCCCCAACCAGGGACCTGGCTGAACCCAGGCATGTGCACTGACTGGGAATCGAACCAGTGACCTTGTGGTTCACAGGCTCAGTCCACTGAGCCACACCAGCCAGGGCAGAACATGTGTCTTTTAAATTGACTATTTTAAATAAGCAAATGACCAAAAACCTACTAAGGCAGAACTCGACACAAAAGGTTCTGCTCCCTTTGTGGCCAGGCGCCTGACCCAGCAGGCGAGCACTGTGTCTGGAGTTCAGTGCTGAGAGTCGCCGTGGGCGAGTCACGGCCCACTCCCAGGGCAGGGCTACAGGTCCGAGCTCGTAGCACTAAGGGGATGTTCTACAGGGGCAGGATCCAGGACCAGACAGGGGCCGTGGCCAGCTGGATGCTGTGTGGGCGAAAGGCATTGGTCTGACTTTGGGAGTGGGGCGTGAAGACCTGGCCCCTGTATCCCATTTTGTTCAGGCGAGTCAGCCTCCGTGTAGACCCGAGGTTCTTAGTGAGAGGGGCAGCAACCACGTCTGTCATCCGACCCTTGACCCTGACCACTGGTGGGCCTGGAGAGGGCGTGACGACAGCCTGAACCCAGGTCTTGCCCACTTGTTCCCCCTGCCCCCTTCCCTCCCTGATCTGGTTATCGAACTTATACATGGTTTGTTGTAGAAAATTAAAATGTCAGGGAGCAAAAAAAAAAATTGGGCTACGAGAGTCTGGAAACTTCTCCCCGCCCCGCCCCCCCACCCCCAGCTGACGCGTGCTTTGGGGCTTCGCTCCGTGAGTGCAGGTGCCTTCCCTCACCGTCCTGACCTGGGCAAGCCTGCCTGCCAGGAGCGCTCACGCCACCAGCTCTGTCTCCTGTTACAGAGCTTTTCACAGTTGCAATTTTGCAGTTAATTAGTATCATTAGTTGTATTATTACCTGTCTCCCCAGCTACACTGTGAACTCTGAGAAGTCTTTCTTTAAAAAAAAAATCGTCTCTGAGACTTATTGTTTTCTTTTAATTTTTTATTTTGACCTAATTCAGACTTAGAAAAGTTCCAAGAATAGAACAAAGAACTCCCATCTGCCCTTCATCCTGATTCCCCAAATGGTACCATTTAATCACCTTTATTTTAGCCGTCTCTCTCTCTCTGTATTTTACCTGAGCCATTTAAGGATTCGTTATAGACTCTTCCTCCCCCCCGCCCAGATGCATCAGCGCATTTCCTAAAAATGATGACATTCTCCTGTGTAACTGCAGTACAGTTGTTAGAATCAAGAAATCAGTGTTAGTACAATACTATCTAGAGACCTTATTCAGGCATTGCCAGCTGTCTTGATAGTATCCATTGTGGGTCCTGTCCAGGAAAGAAAAGCCCAGAGACGGGTCGCATATGATTGTCATGTCTCTTTAGTCTCCTGTGCACTGGCAAGTTCCTCAGCTTTTCTTTGTCCTGTAGGACCGTGATGTCTTTGGAGAGTGCCGGCCAGTGGTTTTGTAGAATGCCCCTCCATTTGTGTCTCTTTGCTTTAACTCTCCATTGTATCCCCCGTGCCTCCGACACAGCAAATGCACTCAGTAAGTATGTACTGAATGAGGCGACCATACGATGGAAGGAGCTGGAAGGAAAAAGCCAGCAGGATTTCCAGTTTCCCCCATCGCTGCTCTTTCCCTTGCTGAAGGATGTTGTTGTTAGTTGCAGCCACACTGTATGCAGATTTGAATCCTGCTGTTTTTATAACACAGCTTTCCCCCAAAAAAGAGAGACTTCCTCAGGGGATAGTGAGCTTGCTGTCCCTGCAGGTATGCAAGCAGACACTGGGCGGTGGCCTGGCAGGGATGCTGGAAAGGGGAATGGAATATGTGACGAGGCATGGACTCAGCCTGCATGTCCCTCCCAGCACTAAGCAGCCTTCTCTGACTGTGACTCTGACTTTGCAGGCCTCGGCACCCAAGAGTGGGGTGACCAGAATTCCTTATCCAGACCAGAGCATTCTGAGAATAAAAAGGGCAGCTATTACTAAGTGCATCTAATCCACTAGCCTCTCCTGGGACTACCCTAGGCAAACGAGGTTGTGTGGTCACCCTACCCACTGTGACTTGAGGTTGGAGGTCAGTGCAGGGAAATCAGCCTGGAAAACTTTCCAGCGGGGTTTCCTACCCTTTATCCAGGTAGAGGATCCCTCCACCTTTTATCCTATCTGGAGGAATCCTCTACCTGGATAAAGACAAAACTAATCTCCTTGGCACTGCCTGCCGGGCCCACGTTCATGGGCCTGGTCCCTCTGTGGTCGCACCTCCCTGGGCGTGCTTTGCTCCTGGGGCACCAGCCTTCTTGCAGCCCTGCCCTCACCTGCTCCTTCCTGCCACTGGACTGCGTCAGCCTGAAATGTTACTTATGCATCCAGGCTGGAGGGAGAGGGAAGGACAGGGTCTGTGATAGATGCACAAAGGGGACAGGAAAGCCAGCTGAGCTTCTCGCTGGCCAAATTCTAATGGAACGCAAGAGCCAGGGGGTCAGCGTGAGGTGGGGCAGCTCACGCTGACCCCCCCAGCATCTCCCTAGATCTCATCTTCCTTTTCCACCTGTAGCTCACCCTTGCACCTCGTCCTTCCTGCAGGAACACCCACGGCCCTCTCCCAGCCCTGGTTCTGAGATCAGGACCAAGCCACTGGCCTTTGGCAGAGGCAGGGAAGCAGGTGTCAACTTGGGACCCAGGCACAAGAGGATGAGCGTTAGATAGTGGTAGGTGCAGACAGGGACTTGGATGCAGAGAAACCAGGCAGAAGACCAGCCTCTAGGAATCCCAGTAACAAGGTCAATAGGGAGCCATTTATCAGGAAGCCTGGAGTGGCGGTGTTGAATGCCCGGGCTCTCTGGTCAGAGGTGGCAAGCTCTGGGGTCCGTGTCGTCTGGCACTTGAACCCATTTTCTGCCCAGCAACAAATACAGACCCTGACTTCCTGGGTTAAAAAATACTGTAGGACGAAAACGCGAAGGTATGTTTTTCTGGGGCAACCCAGTCACGTGGACTTCATGAACACAGTCCAGTGCTCATGTGCACAGTCCAGTATTTTTATAACTCTACGCATCGGTGGCTGTAACGGAAAAGCCAGTTAGTGAAGGGGAGTTCTGGTTCTTAGAGTGCACAATGCTACCACATACTGAACATTGGAAAGGTTTCCTAGCTAACTGTTATATTCTGTTTTACTGGTTAAAAATGTTCTTTTCCACCCTCAGACTCAGCTGTGTAAAAGCATTTAGTTCAAGGTCACTTTTTACGAGACAGAAAGAATCACACAGCGTCAGAACCAGAAGGGATCTCAGGACCTTTTCCAGCTCTGTCTTTTTTCACGTGGGGAAACTGAGGCCCAGAAAGGGGTGTGGCGCACTCCAGGGCACACAGGCCATCCCGGAGCAGGGACTGGGGCCTGCGTTGTACGGTTTCAGGCCCCCAGATCTCAGGTGTGTTTTCTAGGTCTCATTTCAGGACGTTTATTAGATAGAGTGTATAGTCCTATAATTTCATTAACATGCTTTGGCGTGTCTCTAACTACAGAAATAAATTGTGTTGGCATTGAAGCAGTCGTGAATTTCTTGCTCTTTAATGCAGAAGCTGCTGGATTGATTTTTTTTTTTCATATAAAAAAGATGCTATGTCCTTGCTGGTGGAGTTCTATTTTCTATAGGAGTGTTTCTCAAACTTTGGCACATCGGAATCAGCTGTTAAAACACAGGCTGCTGGGCCCCACCCCCGCCAGAGTTTTTGAGTCAGTGAGCCTGAATCACACTCCTCAGCGGGGCCTGAAAATAGGCATTTCTAGCAAGCTCCCCGGTAATGTTGCCGGCCCAGAGGCCAGGGACCGTGCTTTGAGGACCGCTGCCCCAGGATCAGTGGTAGTTTCAGGCAGTGTGCCCTGCGCTTTGCAGCCAGCTGGGCGCCCCCTGCATTCCGTCCTCGCTCGTTACCCTCCCCCTCCCTCCCAACCATTTCCCTCTTTCCAGATCTCCTCTCTGTTGTCCCCGCCTCTCCAGCGCCTGTGGCCCCTGAGATGTTCAAGGCCATCCCGTGGGAGCCTCTTCACCTTGACCCCTCCTGCTTCATTCTCTGGCTCCTCTTGTTCCTTTCCTCCAGTCTGAGATACAGAGTGTTTCTGGCTCAAGCTTACCCCTCCACTTACCATTGAAGACTGTTGTCCCTTCACTGGAGGAAAAAAAAACTTCTCCAGGCTTACTCCCTTCCCTTTCCCTGCCACGCCTGCTGACAGACAGTCTGCAGTCACGGAAAAGCTCTGCTCTTACCTCTCTCGACACAGACGCGCTGTTGGTGCCAGGTGTCCAGACGTTCTATACCTATGATGAAAGACATGCTTTTTTTTAAATCGTGGCAACACACACGTCATGTAAAGTTCACTGTGCTAACCGGTTTTCAGTGTGCAGCATGGTGGCATCCAGTTCAAAGGGCAGTGCCGCCGTCTCCCCGTGCAGCCACTGAACGCTTTCCATCTTGCAGGGCTGAGACCCCGTACCCATGGAACGCTGACGGTCCCCATCAGCCTCCCCCCCCCCCACCCCGCCTGCCAGTTTCTGACAGCCACCCTTCTACTTTCTGTCGCTGATTTCTACTACTGTGGGTACCTCATATAAGTAGAATCATACAGGATCTGTCTTCTTGTGATTGTCATATTTCACGCAGCATGGTGTCCTCCAGGTTCATCCATGCTGTAGAATGTGTCAGCACCTTCCTTTTTAAGGCTGAATCATATTGCCTTGAATGCATATGTCTGGACATCCACAGACGCTTGGGTTGCCTTCACCTTTTGGCTATTGCAAATCGTGCCGCTGTGAACACAGGTGTACAGAAAGGCAATTTTGATTAAAGGGGACTTGGCACATTAGGTGAGATGCTTAGACATTTGCATAGCAGTCCCAGCTTTGTCTGCCCCTGCATCCCCCAGCCTGCCACCCCCAGGTTTCCTCGCTTGCCCCGTGATTAACATCACCTTGCTGTGACGGCCAGGGACCACTCGCTTGTCAAGACCATGGCCAGTTGCCCCTTCCTTGTGCCAGGGCCTCTGTGATGCAGCCTCCCTCCTGCCTCCCCATCCGCCTCGGCTCGTCCTCTGCTGTCTGTTCCCTTTGCCCTCTGCTCTTACCGTCCTGCAGCCTCCCTGGGTGAACTCACCTGATCCCTTCGTCAGGGGCTCCGGGGTCTGAGTCTCTAGCCCAGCCATCTCTGGGCAGTGCAGGTCCTGTGTAGATCACGTCTGAACACCTCCCCAGCTCCTCTGCACATCAGAAGCAGGACTCAGCACCTTCTTCCTTAAACACACCCTCTCCGCAAGTCTTCACCGTGAAACCCCAGGGGCACGCCTCACGCACCCCACACCTGCACTGGACACGTCTGCCTGAGAACACCGTCCTCCGGCCACCCTGCTCCTCAGACTGGGCTAGTCCCTAAGCTTCTCCCTTTTGTTTCCATCTTTGCTGAGTGTCCCCAACAAGGCCCTCACACCTCCGCCTCCTTCACATTGCTGCCAGACAGAGAGGGTCCCCTACAACGATACGTAAAATCACTTCATTCTCTGCCGAGTTCGTGTAACCTGGCTCCACCTGGCCTTGCTCTCCCCCATCCCCACCCAAGGCCCCACACACCGAACGCACTCGGCCAGGGCTTCCCTGGTTTGGTGTGAAAATGCAGGTTCTGGGTCCAGGGCTCTCGCCAGCTCCCGGGGAAGGCAGAGGCTCTGGCCCACAGACCGCGTGCTGCTCAGCCAGTCTCTGTGTCTGTGTGTCACCAGTCAGGTTCTACTGACATGTTTTCAGTCTATAGATAATGCAAGAATTAAAACATTTTTGTGTTATAACAACTCTTTGTTTTCTACAAAGTTAATCTTAAAATTTTCAATCATAAGGGCAGATTTGCTGTTGCAGTGATTACATGCTACTAGAAGACATTTTTCCAAGGCTAAGAAAGGCTTTGACTTCTTTAGAACTTCCATATAGGTCCAGGTGCACAAATGTGTGGCGGTGGGGGGGTTGTGAGAATGGTTTCCCTTTAAAGGGGTAACGTACTCAGGGCCAGGGCTCCCTCCTGTAAGCTTCTCCAGGGCAGACACGTCTGTTATTCTGCTCCATCCCCCAGAGCCCTGCCCAGCCTCCTCAGGCTGCTGGCTGAAGGGGAGGGCGAGTCTCTGGGCTTCCTTAGGGGATGAGTGTGGAAGCACCATTTGGTGTGGGAAGACTGGGTCGGAGGGGGACCCCGTGTCCACCCTCTCTGGGGAAGGTGCTGCCACTCACAGGGGAGGAGGGAAAGGCTTCCTGGCAGTGGGACTGTGCCGGGGGCCACATCAGGCCCATTGCTGACTGCTGCTGAGGCTTCGCCGTGGAGGTTTCGGGCTGCAGCCTGGGAGAGCAGGTGGAGCCGCGTGTGTCTGGGAGGCTCAAGAAGCAGGTCCCCAGTGGTGCCGAATCGGGTTTGTGGGGGTGGGGGGATGGGAGGGATGTCAGGGAAGGATGTTGCCGCTTCTAACCAGACTGCTCCAGAAGCTTTGCTACTTCCTGCCCCCAGCAGGTCTCAGCTCTTTTCTCAGCCTGTCACTGAAGAGGTTCACAGTCTGGCCTCCACCTGCCTGTTCCATTGTTCTGGGCTACTTTCCCCTCGTTTCTTGGTCCTGGCCCAGGGACTGTTCCCCATGTAAAATGCAGACATACTTGCTCAGCTCCTCACCTCCTTATACAGAATTTTCTCTGCAAGGCGGTGGTGCTCCTTGCTAACTTCTTGGTGCAGGCTGCAAGCCTGGGGTCATCTGAATCCGCCCCCCATGAACTCCGTGAACCCAGTTTCCTCATCTCTATACTTGGAGTGAGAAGTGTGTCATCCGCACTAGGGAAGGTTGCATGATGACAAGGACTTCTGGTGGCACATGATAATCAGGAGGTGCTGGTTGTCGGTCACTACCTGCCACCTGTCCTCAGTAAGTGTGACAGAAGACCATAGTGTGCATGTGTCCACAGGTGGGGCCCGAGGCCCCTGAGATGGAGAGAGCTGTCACTTGTGTGTGCTGCCCTGGGCAGGTGGGCCGAGGTGGTGGGGCGGTTGGGAGGTGAAGGTCGGGGAGCTGAGGAAGAGGATTCGAAGGCCTGGGGGAGTTGATGAGGGGTGCAGAGCAGAGTCTCTCGCACTTTAATGTGCATGTGAAGTGACTCAGATTCCGTAGGTCTGGGGTGAGGCCTGAAATTCTGCATTTTTAACCTGCACCGGGTTGATGCTGATGCCACTGGTCCAGAGTCACACTTTAAGTGGCAGCGACCCAGAACGTGAGTTTTGCTGGGGAGAGAGTGCAGAAGAGGCAACAGAGGCACCACTGCACAGCTCGCCTCCCGGCTCCTCGGAGGTGCCTGGAAGTGGCAGGTGCACCCAGGCGTCTGGAGCCTGGCGGGTTAGATTGGCATCAGATGACGGATAATGATGGGTGGGGGCAGTGGGGACCCCTGAGGCTTTGGGATAAGTATTGGGTGATTTGATTTGCTGTTTGATACTCCATCTTGCAAGGTCTAGCTTTGCTCTTAGAATCCCCCCTGAAGCTGTCCCAGGCTGAGCTGTGGTCACAGCCCAGACAAGGCCCTAGCAGCCAGTGACACACACTTGTCTTCATTGCACTCACCACACTGAAAGGTGAGTACCCAGGCATCTCTCTGACAAGCCTGTGCGTTCCCAGAGGACAGAGACCTGAGACAGCCTCTTCCCTCGGAACCCCAGCGCCTGCCATGGAGCCGGGCTGCAGCTGGTGCTCATTAAATGCCTGAGGAGTCAGAGAGAGGGATGGATACAGAATGTTCACGGGGGAAGAAGGTGTAAAGCCCTGTGACTAAAAGACGGCACCAAGAGCCAAGTACTGAGTTGGGGTGCCTGGAAGGGTGTTGGTGTGGATGGGGGAAGATGGTTTAATGAGTCAGTGGGACCTCAAGTGAAAATGCTGAGAAAGACTTCAGGTGGTGCAGTGAGGGGCTGTGGAGGGGTGAGTGCTGGGGTGGGATTGGGCGTCAGCTTTGAGGGACGGTAGTGGGCTGTTGAGCTCTCTGAAGGAGTGGAGGGTTCCACCAGGGAATGGGGGTATCCGTCAAGAAACCACTGTGGTGGCCCAAGGTCCAAGGGCAAAGTGATTTCAGGAGAGGACAGGCGCCCACAGCTAGGCAGGCTGAGGATGGAGAAGTTCAGCTTCGCGAGGCTGGGAGGGGGAGCCAGCAGGCTGGGGCCCAGAGCATTGCGGTGGTGCCTGGAGAACACCTGTTAATGAGCACTCGGAACCTCAGCCTCAGGCGCCCTGTGAGGTGGGGTCAACTGCATTTCCCTGCAGAGGAGGTGAATTCTCAGGTTCAGGGACTCTCCCAGAGCCACAGAGCTGGGGAGTGCAGGGGTCTGTCCTGGCCTGGGGGGTGTGGGCCAGAGGAGCATCTGGTGGGGCGTCCCAGCTTTGGAGCAAGATTCCTTGGGGAGGGTGGTCGCAGACCTTGCGATGACTTCCCTTGTCAGTGCTGTGGCGGGGTTGGGAGGCCTGCTGGCGTCGGGGGCTGGGGGAGCTGGAGGGAGAGGAAGCTGGGTGGAGTGAAGGCAGAGTGAGGGGTTGTGGGGGGTGGGCGGTGGGGGGGGCTGCAGGAGTGAGAGGGCAGAGGTGTAAGTAGGTACACGCCCTGGGCACCAGTGAGGCATCAGGTGCCCTGGCTGCCAGTAAAGCAGAACTTCATTTTAAAAAGTTCTATGAGTTTGATTTTCTTAACGCATTGTTGCTCACAGATAATTTAGAACATACAGAAAGGTGGAAAGAATAGAAAAACGAACAATTCTGCTTTTACAGTCTTATGAGTTCCCTTATCTTTATGTGATAGGTGTGGGCATACTGTAGACACAGTTTTATAACCAGCCTTTTACATGTACTGTTCTAGCCATTTTCCACATCACTATGGTGTCTGCATGGACTTCCTGTGTCTGTTTTGTAACTTACTGTACTGGCCCTCTAAAGGTGGAAATCCGCCTTTTTGGTGTAATTCTCAGTGTTACAAATGTCTCTGGGGGGAAGATCTTTGCAAGGAAAAAGAAAACCGACGGTAGTTTCCTAGGAATGAAACTACTCGGTCAGACCACCTTCTGTCCCCATTGGGGTGATACGCTGGCCGGAGCGTGGACACAGCCTTCTAGAAGTGCCAGTGTCCGTCAGTCCTGGGCGCATTAGCTGTTCGCTCGTTCAGCGTGTGTGCAGTTCGCAAGCCTTTATTAAGTGCCGGTCGGGGGAGACTCCATTCTCTGCGGCCAAGTCAGCGGAGCTGCCAGCATCTGGGCCACCCTGGGGCGGGTAGGAGTGTTTGATCACCCACGATGTCCCAGGCACCCGGGACCGCCCCTGGGCCCCTCTGGTGGCAGGGTCCAGGCAGCGCTGACCTGTGAGTTGGAGCCGCCTGCCCTCCGCTCTGTAATGCTTAGTGACAGGGTGACTACAGAGAGTGGTGTCCCCCATGTTGTCCTTTCCATCTCTGCATTCCACAGATACTGACCGAACACCTCACGCTGGCTAGGCACCGTTCCAGTCGCTAGGGTTACAGCAGTTAGGGAATAAGAGTCCCTGCCTTCAAGGAATTTCACTCTAGTAGTGGGAGGTAGAAGAGAAGGGAATTGGGAGGAGGTGGGCGGTAAACTGATGTGTGGTTAAGTCCGGGGGTGATAGAGGCTAAGGGGGAAAATAGAGTAGGGGAGGTAATGGGTGTCGAGGAGGCCTCCCCGAGGTAGAGTCTGGGCAGACTGGTGAAGAAAGTGGGGGAGAGGGAGGGCCAGCTGGAGGCTGTCTGAGGGAAGGCTGCTCCAGGTGGAGGAGCAGGTGTGAACACCTGAGGTGGGAACCAGCTCAGTGCAACCCAAGAACAGGAAACGGGGTGGCGGGGCCGGTGCCAAGAGAGCAGGTGAGCTGCCACGTGAGGAGGGCAGGATAAAGTCCAGGACCCAGGGATCTTGTTTTTTGTTGGGAGGTTTTAGGAGGTTCCTACCATTTGAAGGAATTCAGCCTAATCTCTTACCGTTTTGTTGCTCATCTGCAGCGGGTGGTCCCTGAGGCCTGCTTTCGTGGGGGAGCGTGGGTTGCGAGGCCCAGGGTTTGGGGAGTCACTGCCTCCATGGGCCCTTCAGGGCGCCCTGCTGTGCACTGAGGGGCCTGAACTAGGACACTGGTGAGGCCGCGCTGAGCTTTCCAGGGCTGGGCCCTCTGCCCTGTCAGTTAACTAGGCTGGTTCGATCTTGGGTCACTTTAGTTTAACCGGTAACAGTGTGTGAATACAGTTGTTGCTGCAGATTTAGTTCTCAACATGTTTAGGTGTCGGATTTACTACTTTGTTGCAAACAAGAGTCTTTCAGCCCGTCGTGGGTGGTCTTGTAGTTGGGTGTGGGGGCTGGAGTTTATCCGCTCAGGGGTTTATCCACTCAGCTGTCCACTTATCTCAGTGATTGAGCACTTGCTGGGTAGGCACTGGGCTGGCTGCCTCCATACACCACAGTGGTGATGTTTAAAAGCCCCAGAGCCTGCCTTCATGAAGTTCATGATCTAGTGCTAGCTAGCTCTGCCAGAGAATCATGGAGGGGAAGGGGCCCTGGTCAAAAAAGACAGGGCGGCCCCTACCTCACACCATAGACAAAAATTAACTCAGAATGGACCCATGGCCTACGTACAAACACTAAAGCCATACAACCCTCGGTGAAACAACTGGGGTAAATCCCCACGATCAAGGTTTAGCAGCGGGTTCTTGCACGTGACACCAAAGGCGAGAGCAACACAAGAGAAATAAATAAATTAGGCTCATCGAAATTCAGAACTTGGGTGCATGAAAGGACATTATCAAGAAAGTGAAAAGACAGCCTGCAGGAGTAGGGGAAAATATTTGCAAATCATATATCTGATAGTGGTTTAACATTCAGAATGATACAAAGACCGCCTGTAACTCAACAACCCAAATGAAGATAAATAACCGAATTTTAAAAATGGGCAGAGGACTTGAATAGCTATTTCTTTGAAGATCTACAAATGGCCAGTGAGCACCTGAAAAGAGGCTCAGCATCCCTAGTCGTTAGGGAAATGCAGATTAAAACCATAGTGGTACATCACTTCCCACCGTACTGTGGTGGGCATCAGAGACAGGAGAAGAGCATCGGTGAAGGCGTGGAGAAGGGCCCCCTGGTACATCGCTGGTGGGAATGTAAAATGGCACAGCCCCTGCAGAAAAGTTCGGCGGTTCCTCAGAAAGTGTTAACGCAGAATTACCGTATGATCCAGCAACTCCCCTGGATACACCCCCGAGAGAACTGAAAACAGGCCCAAACAGGGGCTTGCACGGCGATGTGCACTGCCGCACCGTTCACAGTGGCCAGCGGGGGCAGTGATCCAGGTGTCCGGTGGGCAGATAACAAAATGTGATCTATCCATGCCCCGGTGTGTTCTTTGTCCTTAAAACGGGGTGAAGTCCGGACACACGCTACAACACAGATGCACCCGGAAGACATTAAGCTCAGTAAAACAAGCCAGATACAACAGGACAAATACTGTGTCGTCCCACTGACGAGAAATACCTAGAATAGGCACATTCACAGACTCGGAAAGTAGAGGTTGCCTGAGGTGGGGGGCGGGAGGGAGTGAGGACTGATTGCTTCATGGGTACAGAGTTTCTGTTTGGAATGCTGAAGGAGTGGGATGTAGATAGTGGTGACGGTTGCACAACATTATGAGTTGTAACGGAAGCCAATAAATTGTACGTGTACACGTGGTTAAAATGACAAAATGCGTGATCTGTTTGTCTTACCACGATGAAAAAGACCAGAGCAGGTAGTGTGCGGTGTCTGGCAGGAGATCGACTCTGTTAGGAGCCACTGGGTTCGGGCTCCGCTGGGAGCCAGGCCTCCTCAGCCACGGCCCTTGGCAGCCTGTTGCCTGTTCTGTCCCCGTGGGGGAAGGGGGTCACTGCGATGACAGGTGTGTAGGATGGCGCGGGTCACAGCCGATGCTCAGAGATGCCTTCCCATCCCCTTCCATTTCACCCTTCCCCGTGTAAAAAGATGATTCTGCCCGGTGGAAAAGACAGAAAGCAGGAAGTCCGGTGGCTTTGCCCCCGTCATTGGTTACCTACTCGTCTGTTTTGCCGTTTCCCTCCAAGCAGTGGCCTAGCCCTGTCTTCGTCCTCAGTGCTTTCGCCCTAAAGCAGGGCTCCGCCAGGTGTTTGCGCCTGCCCTGGCTCCCACGCCCCTCCGCTCTCTGGGTTTCCTGTGGGTTCTTTGCAAGTCTGAGAAGCCCCACGCATCAGAGGCCGTGAGAGCACCCCTTGATGGCTGCGACCCCCCCCAGCAGGAGATTGTAAAACCGTGACCATGAAGGCCCGTGAAGTGTGTGAGCTGTCAGAACAAGTGTTTGACAGTGGGGGAGTGGGACAGGGTGGGCTGTGTGATTGTAAAGACAGTACAGATAGATACAACTTTTTAAAAATCACCCCAAACAAGCAAGACCGTGCTGCTGTTTCTATCCAGCGAGAATGCAGCAGAGCATGCCCCGTGCGGCCACTGGTCTGCAGGCTGCCCGCTCCTTCCTCCCTGCAGGGTCGGTCAGCTTCCGGGGGTCCCAGCCAGCTCGTTCCTCCACTGCCGTTGAGGGGCGTCCTGCGCCGCACCTCCCGCAGCAGGTGGAAAGACCCCGAAGATCTAGAGGCTGTGAGGCTGTCCTGGGTCCTCCTGGAGACCTGGGCTCCTGCCACACCCAGGACGTGCCCCAGTTTATCAGCTCCCCAACCCCATGGCTGTCATAAGATCCTTGGCTTAGAGCCAGCACATCTGCCCTGAAGGTGAGCTGGCAAGTGTCTGGTTGAGCTCCAGTTCGTTGAGAAGCCCGGCCCCCCAGGGGCTGCAGTGCACATGGGCCTCTATCAGGAGCCCTTGTAGTTCTTCGGTCCCCAGACGCTGGTGCAGTAGAGGGAAGGGGGCTGGTGCTGGAAGGTGAGCTCTGAGCTGGTCACGGGGCAGGAGCGGCCTCAGGAAGTGCACCGGCCCACTCCTGCTCTCCCGCCGCTAATCATTAACCCGGGGGCGGCCGCCGGTGCAGCTGGAAGGGCCTTCACGCGTGTCACGCCCTCACTCCAGCCCACACCTGTTGCCACGGTGAGAGGAAGTCTTGCTGCATTTCCACAATTCTGAGAGACGAGCGTTCCACATTTTAGCTTTTCTGAAATTGGCATTTCGCAACCTGAAATGCCTGTTAAATCAATTGTCACCTTAGAACGGAGGGAATATAGTAATATGTACCCACGTCGTCGTTACTCAGGTTTCTGAAGTTGCAGAATCAGTCAGGGGGAAGAAAGGCTTCCTGGACCATTTCTTCCCTAAGAGGAAATGTACCAGCACCGTGAGCTGTGGGGAGTGTTTATGAAGATTATCTCAAAGGGTAAGGACGTCCTTTTAGTCAGTAAATTAGATGTATAATAGTGATTAAGTGAGGCCTTTCCCCCTCGGTGAATCACCTGTAATTCACCTCCCTCCCAGTCACAGGAGTCAGTGGACTCACTGGGCAGGTGTATGATGCCCTGCACTGTGCTGAGGGTCATCACCTTATGTGGAGGCTGACTGTGTGCCTACAGCATGGCTCTCCAAGTCTAATCTGCCAGTTTGTGAAATGGGAACAGCAAAGCTGCCTTTGGTTGGTAGGAGCCTTGGATGCTCCTCACAGCAGGAAGCCTGGGAGTGGGGGGACAGGCCAGGGACTAGGGGTGGGGTGGGCGGAACGGGCAGTGATACAGAGTTAGTGCTCATAGTGGCTGGTGCGGAGGAAGTGTCTGCAGTGGGCCAGGCCCTTTGCTAGGTTAGTGGCAAGGTCACTGCCCCTTAAAATGATTTCCAGTTGAGTACACGGAAGCTTAGAAAGTGAATTTGTCGCCTTGACTAGTGTGGCTCAGTTGGTTGGAGCATCCTCTTGTAAAACAAAGGGTCACATGTTCGATTCCAGGTCAAGGCACATACCGAGGTTGAAGGTTCAGTCCCCAGTCAGGGCACTTAGAAGAGGCAAACTGATCGATGTTTCTCATATCCATGTTTCTCCCCTCTGTCTCTCCTTTCCCCTTTCTCTAAAACCAATAAGCATGTCCTTGGGTGAGGGTTAAAAAGAAAGAAAGGAGGGAAGTGGAATTGTCCGTGGTCACATCAGCGGGGAGTGGCAGAGCAGAGACTGGAACCCCGGTCTGGTTTGTTTCTCAGGCCCCCGATTGGCCCTGGTGGCAGTGGGCCTTACAGAGACCCCAGGCAGCCCCCAGGCAGCGGTGTTCCTCCTGGTCCGAGTCGCTGCAGCCCCTGGAAACCAAGAAATGGCTTGCATCTGTGGTCCCAGCTCCCAGCACGTGGAAGGCCTCCGTGCACATGAGTGCACCCATAGCAGCAACAAGAGAGATTTTCATTCGATGATTCCTAAATACTGTGATCCTGATGAGCGTTTTGGCACGCCTTTATACACCTTTCTTAGAATTAATGCAGTTTCCTTTCATTGATTTCCTGAGCCCCTCTCACCAAGACCTAAAGCCCTGGAAATCGGACTAGGCTGCATAAAAATGCACTTTATCTGGGTTTCTAGAGGCGCCGGCAGGGTTTCTGTACCTGACAGAGCCTGAGACGGCCCTCGGATCAAACCCTTATGGGCACAGGGTTTGAAAGCTGGGAGGAGCCTTAGAGGCTCTGAACTGGGAGACCCAGCAGAAAAATAATGGAGTTGTGACTTCCCAGGGCACTCCACTGATTCCCACAAAGGGCGTGATGCCCTGTGGGGGAGGAGTTGGAAGGTATTTTTCTGTGTTTCCTTGAGATAGAGTTATGGCGAGGGCTGCTGGTGGTGAGGATTGGGTTTCCCTGGCCAGGCTGCCGCTGGCTCCCAGCTCCTTGGCAGGAACAGAGCTGGCGGGACGGTCCAGTTGTGAGATTCCAGGCTCTTGGCTGGGATGCGTGGCGATTAGCGCATCTCAAATCTTTCAAAGTGACTTTAGCTGTTTTCCGAAGGCTTCTGCTGCCCTGAGCCGCACGGGGGTGGGGACTGGAGCCTGAGACAGAAATATCAGGGGCTGACACCCAAATGGGCGTGTCTCTTTCCCGAGGGCAAATATTAGCACAGTATTTTTGTAAAGTTTATGCAACTTGATTCATGTCCCTGTAGAGTAAATTTATTCCATCCTGTTTTCCAGTTTGTTTGGGCCCAGTAGAACTATTCAAAGGGAGAATGAAAAGACTGTAACAGCTTCATTTGAGGTAGAAACGGCTCAATATAAACCCACTCCATTGTCTGTATTTGAGCTTTTATGCATTGCTTTTAGTGTGTTCATGTTATTTTATCCCCTGTGCCACAGTTTAATGGGCCATTTAATTTTTCCCCCCACAATTGAGGTGCAAGGTATCTGTTTAGAATTATTTCCCACGAGAAGTCCGTGTAAGAAAATCCAATTTTGAGTAGTGCTGCTCTGAGTAGGGCTTACATGTACAGAAATTTAACTCTGGCACTGTTGAAACAAGTCGTAATAGAATCTTGGTCCTGGAAGCTCAAAGTTCATCTGTCCTGCCCTTCCAGTTTTATTGAGCCTCTCTGCGTGGTTACCTCTAGTGATGGGGAGCTCCCTCTCTACCAAGGCTGCCCCGTGTTTGTGCAGCCTTGGCTGTTCAAAAACTATTCCTTCTGTTTCACTCCCTCTCCCAGCCCTTGGAACTTTGGGGTCTAAGATAAGCAATCTGATGACTGTAGTAAGCATAAATACCCTTGATTGGGTCCTGCTAGGTGCCAGTTCATTTGCATAGGTATTATCTTCAGCGCTTAAAGCAAGCTTGGAAAGCCGAGAAAAATGTCCCCCTTTTATAGGTAAGGAAACCGAGGCTCAGAGAGGGTGAGCAATCTCTGTAAGCTCACACAGCCAGTAAGTGGCCAGGCTGGACTTCCAGCCCGTGTCTCTCCCTGCCAGGTTCCGTCCCTGCCAACCGTCCCGCAGCCTCACGCCGTACCCCAGTTCCCGTTCTGTGTCACCGCCCCTTGGGTGTTTGAAGACCCTAATCTCTTCCCTGAGATTTCCCCAGGATTTCCATTATTCCTCGGACACTCCTACGAAATCTGTTTCCGTGGGGTTTCTGAATGTCCACGTGTTTCTCCTCCCGGCCGTTGCACTCGTGTGCACACGCAGCGCCGTTCCTGGACTGCTGCCGCTCCTACCTGGCTCATTTCCCTTTATCCCGCAAGATCCCTCATGGGGCCTCTGTGAGCCGGTCCGCATCCCACCCCACCCTGGCCAGGACCCTTCTCCTGTTCCCTGGACTCGTGGGCTTTCATTCCCTTAGAACTTGAAACTTGAGGCACCTCTGCCCCACGCCACGCTGGCCTGACACACAGCAGGTGCCCAGTAAACGTGCTAACGGAGACGGAAATAATTACAAACAAGATCGATGGGCCCATGAAACTGTAGTCCTGCAGTGGGGGCGGGAGTCTGGCCGGTTGCTTGGAGGCCGTTGGGACGGGTTGCCCGCCGTTGAGTCCTGGAAGTCCCCTTCCTCGGTGTGGTTTGGTTCCATTCCTCCTTGGCCTGGCCCGCGTCTCCTCCTTCTCCCAGGAGGCAAGCCTGCTGGCCTCTAAAGTTTCCGGGTTCGCCGGGTTGGCAGGTAATGGGAGTTTACCAGGCGCCATTCAGAAGACATTCTCGGGGGAGGCCGAGTCACAGCCTTTGTCGTTTCTGTGCAGTCCACGCAACGCAAGCCACCAGAGCGTCCACGCATGCACCAAGGGGCTGTCGCGGGAGACGTGGCGGGGGTGGGCTCTGCGCCACAATAACCTTTTCTTAAACATTAAAACCCTTCTAAAAATCTTATTTAAAAAAATCTCATGAAAGTGGTGCTAAAAGTTAGGAGAGTGGTCGCCTCCAGGGAGCAGAGTCGTGTTTGGGAGGGGGCCTGAGGGGCCCTGCCAGCCATCCCCACAGCTGCGCTCCTACAATTTCTGCTTCTTCCCTGTGGGTGATACTTGGAGGGAAAGGGCGGGGGAAGGTGATGAGCTCCTATACTCACAATTTTCACGTGAGTTTTCTGATCGCTTTGGAAGCAGACTGTGTGTTTCAGTCAGCCCGCTTCTCATCCCAGCCCTGGAAACCCAGCTCATGGAACATACGAGGCTGGTTTCTCTTTATAGCAGCATTACCTCTTTCCCCAAACTGCCCGCGGCTCCCACAGCATTCTTCGCCTTGCCCTCCAGGCAGCGCGGAGCGACTTCTTGCTCCCCTCCCAGTATCAAGTATAACTTTTATTTTGTTAGTTTTGCAAGTGTCATGGTGTCCAACCTATAAATAAACCCAACTCCATAATAAGAAAACTATTTGACATTTTGAAGTTGTAGGAGACCCAGGACGCTAATTACGGGTCTCTCTTTGAATAAACTAATCCTGCAAATTACTCCACCCTGCTTCCTGGGGGCTGCAGTTGGAGATCTGCTCCCTGAACAAATTACAGGATCTGTGGGACAAACGCTTTGATGCCGGGGTTGTGCTTCTGCAGTATTGGGATTAACGGCTGCAAAATAATTTGAGTATTGAGCTGTGCTATTAAAGTGACTGAGCATTCTCTCCCCTTTGGTGGAGGACAGTTGTGAAGTCAGAGTTAAAGCCTTTCATACATGCATTCACGGAAGCATTTTTATAAACAAAAAGTATCAAGTACTTTTATATACACATACCCAAATTAAAAATAAATGTTGCACATCAGTATTTCCATTGTTGGTTGGGATTACAGAATTCATTAGCAAGTCTTAACCTGTAAAGATGTTGTTTAGAGATTAGTTTTGTGGTTTATAGACTCAGGACAAATTAGTTTATTGGCCCTCATGTTGAATGAGAAATAAATATGAAAATACCTGCCTTAATAAATGATTTTTTTTCCAATTTAGGAAATGTTCAGTAGTGATGTTTACATTATAAGCTAGTTTTTAAAAAGATTTTATTTATTTATTTTTAGAGAGGGAAGGGAGGGAGAGAGAGAGAGAGAGAGAGAAACATCGATGTGCGGTTGCTGGGTGTCATGGCCTGCAACCCAGGCATGTACCCTGACTGAGAATCAAACCTGTGACACTTTGGTTCGCAGCCCACACTCAATCCACTGAGCTACGCCAGCCAGGGCTTATAAGCTAGTTTTTAAAATAAGTGTATTTGTCTTTGGTATGCAGTGTTATACTTTGGAAATTTAAAAAAGCCAAATAAGCAGGAAAAAAATGGCAGAAGGAAGAATTGATAAGTTTATGAAAATTTTAGTCATGAGGAAAATTAAATTTCCTGTACCAGATTGTATGGTAATTTGCTTATCAGCTGCACATAATTTAAAGTTAATAAGGTAAAATAGCATTTATGGAAGTGTCTTCTCCGTTATACGGGCATTTCACAAATGAAAGCTAAAGTTGCTAATTTTTCATTCTTTGGGCTGAGTTCATTCATCGTATTTGCAAAGCCTGATAAGTCCTGCAAAATGCATACATCTCTTTTCCTTCGGCTTCTTTGCTTATGACAACTGCAGTTGCCTCTCACCCACTTCTGAGAAAGTGTGCGTAACAGGCGCCGTGGTCTCTTTGTTACAGTATGAATCGTTCGGAATTGCTGTCTGTGAAAGACGTGAACTAATTTGAAGGAACAAGCCAAGTCATTCTGGTTGTGTAACACTGAGTGAGAGAATCCTTTCCGAACCGATGTTACTTCCACGTTGCTCCCTTCCCCTCCGTCAGGACAGCGGTGCTAATCCGGGCACTGACATATAGACTGGAGAGGCTGGTAGCCGCCACGCTGGAGGATGTGCCCCGCCAGGACCAAGTGCTAAGCTGTAGAAACTCTGTTTAGCTCTGGGACCGACTAATAATACAGACAGGAAAGCTGACCTAGAGGGCTGACCTCCCCAAGCCCCTGGCTGTAGGCTTAGAGGGTCAACACCAAAAGGAGCCCAGGAGATCATCTGGTTGACTGGTTTCCATGGCGAGGTGCTTTAGACCCTCTGCCTCCGAGTCCCCTGGGGATGCTTATTACAAATGCAGCTTCTGTACGGCAGCCGAAGCAAGACACGGTCCTGGTTTGGAGTCCGGGTCAGGAGGAAAGAAGTACAGGACATCATCAGAGCCACGTGTAAGATTATAATGTGGACGCATGTTACCTGAACACTGTGTCGATGTGAAATGGCCTTAGTGCAGAGATGGTGCTGTGAGCCCGATATGTCCTTGTCCTTGGCAGATACATGCTAAAATATTTAGCACTAGAGGGGCATGATAGCTTAAATGGCAAAATGTTAACAGCTGAATCCAGGCCAAGGCGGGGAGGGAGTTCTGTTTTTCTGGCAGATTTTCTATGAGCTCCAAAGTTTTTTTAAGTTTGGAAATGCAATTTCCTCAGTCCTTTTACTAAACCAGAATCTCTGTGGGTGGTGCCGAAAATCTGTATTTTAACAAGCTCCCCAGGTGATTCTTAAGTACACTAAAGTTGTATTTAGGTCTCTGGTTAAAAAAGAAAGTCTCATTTGAATCACTCTTTCTCTCTTAACAACTAAGTAAAGGCGTACATTCTTACACTTGGAACTAATCTTAGTCTAGTGCTTGATAAATGATCAGTCCCCATCCAGATGTTTGTAAATCGTATCTTTGGAAGGAAATACCTCACTTGCCCAGAGAAGCTTAAGGAATATTCAGGCCTGGCTACTAGAAGCTGCCCTGTGTGAGGTGCAGGCACCAATCCGGAAGTGTGGCTTATGTTTTCCTCTTGGTGTGCAGTCTGGTTGTGAGCGATTACGAGGCCCTGGTTTGCCCCCCGAAGATGCGGTTAGCCCACGAAGCAGCCCAACCGCTGTGTGTTTACAGTGAAAAGGAGGAAGCGGTGTTGGTATTGTGTTAGCAGCTAGACAAATAAAACATTTGTTATTACATACTGGTGTCTGACGAGAAGCACTCTTGATTTGATGAGTCACCCATCTAGCGTGGCTGGTTGCTCATGAGTGTTTGTTTGTTTTCTGTGCCAGGCAAGTCCCTCTCCAGCGGATCAGGTATCTGCTGGGGCTCCTAAGTACCCAAAGAAAGAGAAGAGAGCTCTTCTGAGTTCACTAGGGAAGAAAAGTTAGGGAAAGGGCGGAGGGAATTGAGTTATATATTGTTAGAGAGGTTTATTTCTGTTTATTTAATTTTTTTTTTTTTTAAGCTGGGCTGGTAAGAGAAGGGAGCAAAGCTGTCCGTGTTTCCTTTGAAGAAGGAAGAAAGTCAGGGTGGGAGGGGGGCGTGTTTTCCTCTGGTGGCCGCTAGGTGGTGCCATTGGCCCAGGTCAGCCTGATGATTCAGGTAGAGTTATCTGTGGTTCACCTGCGCCCTTTACTCACAAATTAGGTGTTTATAAATCAGGGCTGTTTGCTTTCTTCCATTCCTTTTTACCTGGCCCTTGCCCTTGAGCAAAGGAGTCTAAGTGCTTTTTTTTTTAAATGATATGAAATAACCATATCACTTTCTTTTAAAACGATCAAAATGGAGTTGAGTTGCTTTCTTTCTCTAATGGAGAAGAGTGAGCTCCCCTCCCTTCTTTCTGTCTGTGGTCACGGGCTTGGGAAAGAACATAGTTCCCCAGATTAGCACGTGGGCCCTTAGGAAATAAAGCATCACCTTTTCCCGGTCTCGGCTCCAGGGCCCATGCGGAGCTCAGAGGCGACAGTGGTTAAGCCTTGTTACCCACCGCTGAGCATGAGGGCTCTGGTGTGTCACGTGCCCGGGGCGTGGTGGTCTGTGGCAACTCGCTGCCGCCGCCACCGGGTTCACTGAGTTTGTCGAGAAGCTCAAACATCTCGTATCTGTAGCAACTCTCTTTTAACTTCAGCAAGTTGTCTTTATTAAAACAAATGGAATTTTAAGAAACAGAACATTACACACTTGTAAGGTATCTGAACTCGGGCTTCCCTACAAAATACAGAACCTGCAGTCTGCACTTGAGAGCATTAAAAGCTTGGTATTATTAACAGAGTGCCTTTTATTAAGTCCCTAAAATGTGTCCCACATTGTATGGGCACTTCACACATGCTAACCCTCACAACTCACAGTACCTACTGGGCGTCTCCTGTGCACAGAGTGAGATGTGGCCTATTCCTGCATTTTGCAAGTAGAATCTTTGGTAAAAACTGTAGTCACAGTAGAACCTCTGTTGTTAGAGTACAGAACAGATTCTAGAGCTATAACTATTTGATTTTTTTTTAAAAAACATGCAAAGAACCAGCTTGGTGGCCGTGTTGTGAAATGCATCAGCTGCAGCTGCAATCATTTGTGGTCGGAGAGGCCCGAGTGTTCCTGGTTGGGCTGTGGCTTTGTTTAGAATTAAGAGGCTTATAAAGGAAGCCATAGAAACCCTGAGTTCCCCAATTGCTGTGTTGCAGGAAACGGGGCAGTTAGTCAGCATCCATTGTCCTGCCTGGATTGTTTAAGATTTCGTTTCGAGACGGCCTGAAAACGCTTCATGGCTTGATTATGTGGTTATTATCAGGCTTCCTCTTCTCAACATTTGCTTTAGAAACCATTGTGGGAAGAACATTTCTGCAACTATTGTGAAATACCTACCTTTGATGTCATTAAGGTCTAAGGCCTTTATGTAACAGATTGATGTGAGGAGGAAGAAATACGCCTCTTCTGGGTTGCTGGTCTACAGTACTTTGTCAGCGGGCTACAGGATTGGAGAGCACCATTAACTGTGGTTGCGTTCGGAAGACCCACTGGTACCCACGCAGGTGCTTGGGCTCCTGTTTGAAATCGACTTTTTTTCCCTCCTGTCCAGAGCCATGGTGTGATTAGGTCTCTGTGTTAGCTGTGCTGAGGACCTGCCTGACTCCCACAGGGGTCCCCAGAGAACGGCTCAGATTCTGCAGAGCCTGTGTTCTAAGCCAGACCCTCTGAAGCACAGCCCGAGGTGCCCTGAACACTGACTCCTCAAGTCCTTCCTTTGAGAGCTTCCCGAAGAGAAGGCCATCCTGGGCCACACCCCCCAGTGCTGAGTCACCACCTGTGGATGGGGCCAGGACAGGCGTGTTTTTGAAAAGCTCCCCCAGTGACTCTCATGTGCCCCTCCCACTAACTCATCTAGTGTATCTTTTTTTTAAAAAAAATCATAACCCACCCGAAGTTCTTAGACAAAGACTAAATGATAATAAATTTGACATTTTAAATTCAGTATGGTTAAGGCATTATGGAACGAACACATTTGTTGTCTTTTGATGACTTTGGGTATTACTCAGAAAATGCATTCTCGCTTCTGATGATATTTTCAAATGGCAAGGTGGAGGTGGTGGGGTGGGTGGAATTTTATAAGTTTCAGAACAAGTTTCCTTCCACCGCTGGTCCCAGGAATTTATACTATGATGATGATGACAATGACGATGATGATGATGAGATTCCCTATTTCTACCTTCAGGAGAATGGCGTTTCACCTGGAGCTCCTTAACTCTTGGGTGTATCTTCTCCACGGCTCTCCCTCTCCTGTGTTTTCACTTCCTGCAGCTGCGCTGCGCCCCTGTTGCTCCCTGAGGCTTGATCCTGCCTTGTCCCCCCTTGCTACTGATTCCTGAGTCTGACACTGTCCTGGCTTGGGGTGCCGCTAGCCCAGGTATCTGTCACCTGCCCTCACAGCGTAGACCCCAGATCAGCTTCACCATCACCTGGGCGACCAAGGAATGCAGACTTTAGGGCTCCACCCAGCCTGCTCGGATCCGAGTGTGCATCTCGAGATCCCCACGCCAAGCCATCCAGGTGCATGCTGCCATGTGAGGGCACCCGTGTCTGGGGCACTGCTGTCCCATCCTTCTCCCTGCCCGCTCTCTCCAGTGCGAATTTGTCTGTCTGTCACGTCGGGCTGCTCTTTGTCCGAGCTGTAGATCTGGGCTTCGTGTTTCATTTCATTTTGCCTGTCATTCATTGATTCACTCAGAAACTCATGGGCTGCCTCCCAGAGCCGAGCGTTGGGGATGCAGGGAGCAAAACCAGACCTGGTTCCTACCCTCATGAAACGTACCTGAAGTGGGAGAAGCAACTGTTAACTAATCACATCACTACTTATAACTGTGAGATTGCAGTGAGCACTTCAGAGGAGAGAGCCGAGAGCACCGCTGGCAGTTAGGGACACTAGGGAGGCTTCCCCGGGGAGGTGATGCTGTGCTCAGCACTGGGGTGTGAGCAGGAGTCAAGCAAAAAGCAGGGATGGCTTTCCAGGCAGGAGGAACAGCACGTGCGAAGGCCCAGTTCTTTATAGAAACCTTGCAGAGAATTAATAAAAAAGGAACACTGAGTTGTTCTAAAGCCCTTCATCTTTATCTGCTCCTCTGCCCACCTTCTTCATTCCTTAAGCTGGCCTCCACCCTTGGCTTCCTACCTGCATGATACGACCAGGTGCTCAGCTGCACACTTTTCGGGTTGTTAGTCTACCACACCACAATTGCATTCACTAGTTAAGCCAGTTTCCTTTGTTGTTCTCTGACTATACCGTGGTCAGAGTCTAACCTTCCCACTAATCCTCCCTTCATACATGTATTCTTAAGTAAACTCAATATTGAAGTATACAATACATACACAAAGGTGTGCACAAATCCTAAATGCAGAGCCTGATAGATTTTCTCCAAGTGAATACACCAGTCTCATTAGTGCCTAGATCAAGAAATAGAATAGTGTAGTATCCCAGAAGACCCTGGGCCCCCCTCCGTCCTTGCACCCAGAAGTAACCAACCACCTTCCTTTATGCTCTGAGCATTGATTAGTTTTGCCTGTGTTAAAACTTCGTGTGACTGTATTCATGCTATCGGTAATCTGTTGTGTCTGTCTGCCGTTACTCAACCTGATTTTGGAGGAATTCATTCCTGTTGTGTGTAACCGTCATCCCTTTACATCCTTCGTTGTGTAGTCACGTGAGGTGTGCCCCCGCCACAACTCACTCATTCTGCTGACGGGCATTTCGGTCTTTTCCAGGTTGGGGCTACTGTGAAGATTCCTGCATACCTATTTTAGCGAAATAAATGGCACATTTCTTCTGTTGGGGATGTGCCTTGAAGTAGACTTGCTGCATCACAGGATATACGTAGGTGCAGTGACGTAGATACTGCCGGACCATGTGTACCGCCAGCAGTGCTTGAGCGTGCCAGGCGCTCCACACCCTGCTCAGCGCTTGGTTTTTCAGACTTTCCTGGAGCCGTCCTGCTGGGTGTGTGGTGCCGTTGCTTTGTGGTGGTAATTCGCATTTCTCTGACAACTAATTTGGCTGCTATATTCTAACAGGTTGTTTTCCTGCTTGTTAATTCACAGGTGCTCTTTATATATTTGTAAATATGGATTGCAGGTAGTTCTGTGGGTTGCCTTTTTATCCTTTGAAATAGTTTCTTTTAATGAATAGACGTTCTTAATTTTAATGTGATGAAACTTGTCAGTAAATGTCTTTATATTTTAAATCATTTTCACACCACATTTAGTTCTGTAAAACCTTAGGGGAGGGATACACAAATATATAATAAAAGAAGGAAAACAAACAATTAAAAGCTTGGGAATATTTAGACCAGGGAGATAATAAAACACACAAACAAGCCGCATAACCCTATGAATGTATTATAATTTCACGGTAAGTTTTCTTAGAGCTTCTTAGAAGTCAAAACTCAAGCAGAAGTGTGGTCTGTTACGTAGTTCTCGTTATTCTCGTGCGGTCCTCATATTGCGGAGATCAAAGCGGATAGGTGGGGGTAGGTAGGCTGTGAGGCAGGTTCCCACACAACTGGTAATTTGCATATCAGAGGACTAACGGGTACATCTTCTCTTACAGGTTATTCAGCGATAGTTATGACCTCCCGATTACGAGCGCTGGGTGGAAGAATTAATATACGCGCCTCAGAATTACCCAAAGAGAAAACTCGAGCTGAAGTCGTCTGCAGCATCCGCTTTTTAGATGGCTCGGTACAGACCTTTAAAGTTAATGTAAGTTCTCCAACTTTAATTTTTTATGAGCTAATGCCCCTGTGGAATAATTTTTTCTTCATCTTATAAATCAAGAGATGGAAACTATTTTAAAACGAAAGCTTGAGGTCTCAGATCTTGTATGCTGAGGTTGGACTGGAAATAGCCTTCAAGACTATGCCCACACTCTCACCACCCGGACGGTCTCTCCCCCTCTCCGTTGTGACGTGAACTTGGGTGATTCTTAGATGTTACTTCTTCTGTGACTTTTTTTTTTTTTTTGCCAACTTCCAGAGCTAGTGCTCCAGTCACTATGCTGTCCTGCATGTGCCTTATCAGAGCCTGTGTCACACTGCGTGAGCAATAGTTGTGTTTATTAGGGTGCATGTTGCTCTTTGAAGCGTCAGCTCCTGGAGGACAAGAACAGAGTCATTTCCCCAGGACCTGGCACGGGGCTGGGCACACAGCTGGTGCTCATTAAACGTGCAGACGGGCGGGTTCTCTGTGGGGGGCAGTTGCACAGTTAGCCTCCCAGGAAGGCCTGGCTGCTCCCACCGCAAGCCCGCGGCAGAGCGGGCTTAGGAAGGTTCCAGCGTCCCGGCCAGCAGTGAGATGTGTGCACGGTAGCCATCCCCACTGCCCCGCCCCACCCCACTCACCGCGTAGGCTCGTGACCTTTGCCTGCCTCTCCCATCCTCTGGCCAGTCCCAAAGGGCTCAGCCCCCACCCTGGGCTGGCTGCCAGCTGCTGCCCCAGTGTGGAAAGTTCAGTGTGTAAGGAAAGGTACCAGAGAGAGAAGGTGGGGGATGAGAATACCCAGAGGACGATAAAAGGCCACAAGACCTTAAAGGGTAACAGAAACTGAACCCTGTGTCTCCTGCCCCACCCCCACAAGTTTGCCTTCTGCGGCACCCGTCATTGTGGCCCTTGGAGGCTGAGCAGGAAGCGGGGAGAGGGCACTTTCCATGAAGTCCAGCATGATGGTGGGCGCTGATTTCCCCCTCCTTGTCCAGGGTTAGGACAGCTGCCTTGTCTCCCTCCAGGGGACAAGATGCAGGCCGATGACTAAGGACATGGGAATTTGGCTGGCGGAGAGTGGAAGTGGACAGGAGAGATAGGTATTCTCCAGCTTCTGCCCACCTCCCCCATCTGCTTCTGCAGGCCCCCCGGCCCAGGGCCCCCATCTTTTGCAGATGAGGGACATTACTGTAGCAGAAGGACACACCCCAGCCAGGGCATGCCGTTGTCTAGTTAGGTGTCTCTGGAATCAAATTGGGGGCTTAGGACACACACCTGTGGTGTATTTATTAGGCCAGTTTATAGAAAAACCATCCCCTGGGGCAGCACTGCCCAGGAGAACCTTCTGCAATGCTGGGAGGTGGTCTGGATCCACGCTGGCCCACGCGGGCGCCACCAGCCACGTGTGGCTATCCAGCACTGGGAATGTGGCCAGAGTCCCCAATGAACTAAAGTTATTTTAATAAATGAAAATGTAAATAGTTTTCTCTTACTTTGGGTAGTGCGGCCCTTGTGAGTATTTCTTAGAGTACATCAGAGCCCCTCGGGTGCTCTCTGGTGGGGGGGCCTGAGACTCTGCATCCTAACTGCCCGCCAAGCAAGCTTCAGGCACATTACAGTTTGGAGAACCACTGATTCAGGGGCCTTCTGTCAAGGTCAGACATACTTCCTCAAAAAGCAGCTGCTTTGGTTCACTGAACTTTGTCCTACATTCCGGTTCCTTTTATAACATCGTCATCTATAGAATTTTGTGATTGAACCAGCTCTGCAGAGGTGACGTGTATCTCTTCTAGTTGCTGTGTACCGACAGCTTCATTTCTGTCTGACGCCCTTGTTAAAATTGTTGTCAGTCTGGAGCTCCTCCGCAGCCGTGTATCTTCTTCCTGACGAGAGCAGGAGTGCATATTTAACGGATGCTTACTGGGCACCTCTGTGCCAGGCTTTGCTTCGGAGACAAAGGACACAGCAGTGAACAGAACAGGGCAAAATTCCGTGAAGGAAATGGATCGTAAACAAATGTATACCATGCAGTGGTATTATGTGCTTAGAAGAAACATAAAGCAGGGTAGGTGGGTGGAGAGTAACAAGGAGGGACAAGGGGGTGGGGTCGTCGTTTTACAGAAGTGGTCAGGGAAGACCTCACCTAGAGGAAGTGAGGGAAAGAACCCTGTGCTCCCTGGAGGAAGTGCATTCCAGGGAAAAGAAACAGCCGTGCGAGAGCCCTGAGGCGGAATCCTGGTGAGTGCCGTCACAGACCAGTTTGTGGAAGTAAATGCGTCAGGAGCGGAATGAGCAAAGAGAGGTCAGAGAGATAACGGGTGTTGCAATGGGGAGGGTTGTGCAGAGCCTCGTAGGTCATTCTGCGGGCGCTGGGTTTGTCCTGAGGGAGGCGGAAAGCATTGGTCGGTTTGGGCAGATACCCGGCGTGAGCTGACTCAGGTGTCGCACTGCAGCCGAGGGCCGAGAGACTGTCAGAACAGTCCAGGTCAGGCAGTCAGACTATTCATTTATCCACCAGCTGACCTCATGGGACATGGAGTTTCCCGGGGCCTCTGTTTGCTTATCAGCCATGGGGCTGCTGATGAGGACTTTGCAGAGTTGCTGCAAAGAAGAGACATGCTGTACGAAACGTGCATGTAGTCGTAGCATGTCTGGCTCCTTGTAGATGTTCAGGAGATTGCAATTGTTAATAATATAAAGTATAAAGCCATAGAAATACTAATTTCAACCAGGGGAGCAGGTAGCTCTTGGATGTACTGAGAGAGTGTTTCATAATTTAGGGGGAGAGAATATCTCATAATTCAGCACACATGCCGGGTCATCTTTTCCACAGCGTCACGATTCCCTCGTGATAGAGATGTCCCGGGCAGAGGGCAGAGGTGGCAGAGACAGGGCCCTCGAACAGGAAAAGGGGCTGTGTTCAGGAAATGGGCGTGTCCCCTGTTCCCACATGTCAGGTCCAATGACATGAGACCTTGCCAAAGAAGAGGCTGCAGGAGGGGGCCTGACCGTTACCTAACGTCCTCCCCCGGTCACTGCGACCTACTTTTCAGTACATTATCTGCACTCAAAAGAGCTGCCTTTGCTTCTCCATCCGGTCTATTTCTGACTCATATTGTCCTGAAGTTCAATGGTTCGGCTCAAAGGATTCCTGAGAAGTCAGCCCATTGAAGTAGAATCTGCAGTTTCCCCAACGTCCCACGCTGTTTCCCACCCCGTGCCTTTGTGCCGGGCTGCCTGCTTGAAACAGCTTTTCTTGGCTCCTGTACCGGGAGGGAAGGGACGTCACTCAGCCCCGTGACCCTTGCAGACCCAGGTCGGGGTTGTTTTCACTCGACCCCAGACTGAGTTGAATGTCTGTGTTGTCCTTTTGTGTGTTCACCCTGCCCTGAGCTTGTCTTGGCACCTGACAGCATTTGACATTCCTTGTGACAGTGGCTGCTTCCACGGCTGGCCTCTCTGGGAGGGCAGGAGAAGGACACTTATGTGGCTTTGTCCCCATGCCCAGCATCGTGCCTGCTCCATCGACTCCGAGTGCGGAAGGTGGCCGTGCACTGCCCTGGATGTGAGGTGCGGTTGAATGTCCCCACTGGCTTCTCACTTCTGAGGACGAGGAGCAGTGAGGCAGATAATCCCCTGGTGCATCACGTGCCAAATCTCTTCGAGGGTATTTTGGGTGGCATTTGAGTATTCTTAGCCTCTTCCTTCATGTGGTCAGTAGAGAGCTTTTTCTTCCCCCAAGCACAGGGCGGTGTCTCCTGAGGAGCCAACGACAACTCTCGTGGGATTAGTGTTGTGCTGGGGATAATCCGTGGGTGGGTCTCAGAGCCTTTGCTCTCCCTGTGATCGCCGAGTTTTCCAATTTAGTCGTCATCACTTGGCCATCTCGGCTGAGGGGAAGCAAGAAGTCTTACAGAGTTGAACTACACTGTCTTGAGTTGTATCTGTGTTGTTTTTCTTAACCCTGCTTCCCGCAGGTGCCATGTGGCCTCTGAACTTGAAATTCATCGAAGCATTTCTTATTGTGGGACGTGTGTGCACACAAAACCTCTCTGAACATTTTTGCTCCTTTTCCCTTGCAGTAACAATTTTTTAACCACCAGTTCGTAATTTGTTTTAAAATTCCGTTTTAAGATTTTGCCCATCCCGCATTTTTTTTTTCTAGAAACAAGATACTGGTCAAGTTCTTCTGGATATGGCATTCAACCACTTGTGCGTGACTGAAAATGAGTATTTCGGTTTGCAGCATGGCGATGAATCAGTGGACTCTCCCGTGAGTACCATCCCTTTGAGATGTGCTGGACTTCTGCACAGTTTGGTTTTACATCTTACATTTTCTTACCCAGCAGAGATGGTTGGAAGCAAGCAAACCCATCAGGAAGCAGTTAAAAGGTGAGTGTGACCTCATTTCACTTGAACACTCGGGTGTTAGTGTATCATGACCCAGTTCTCTCCTCCAATCAAAAGTGTGCCTGTCACATCTGGTACCTGGATTCCAGGTGGTCCAGGCGATGTGAGTGAGCTGACTTCTCCCTGTCTGACTCCTGAGTGAGCAGAGATGCTTCCAGATCAGCCCCCAAAGGTCCTCCTCAGTTGTGAGCAAGACAGGGAAAGGTGAAAGAAGGCATCTAAGGGCCAGGAAACCCATGCTGTTTTTACAAGGGAAGGAGGATGGCCTTTTCTAGCCCAGCTGTGAGGGGCAGGCTAGGAAAGACACACACACACACACACACACCCCTCAAGCCCTTTCCAACAGCATAGTTCCAGGAACTGGAGCCCAAGGCATAGGCAGGTGATGTCACAGATACAACACACAGCTCATCAACCAGGAGCGGGTCCCAGTGCAGGTTAACTCCCAGGCACGTGGGCTTTCAACATCACGCTCTGGTCCTCTTTATGCGCCTTGTGCCCCAGACGAACCTGGCTGACCTGCTGGCAAGGGGAGAGACCGTTGTAGGATAGTTTTGAGCATACGATAGGATGCGCTGGGTGCACAGAGGAGGGCAAGACAGACTTGGAGGCCTGTCTGGGACACTCAGTGATGGCTTGAAGAGGTAGGGAGGGGAGCCAAAAGGACACCCAAGGCAGCTGGGGGACTTACCTGTCCCCTGATGTGCAGCTGGTCGGCCTGCACCCAGAGTGACAGCACCACCCACCCTGGAACCAGGCAGCTGTACAGACGTACGTTCATAGGTGCGCACACACCAGTTTGAAGTCTTTGACACAAGGTAGCGATACAGAGAGATGACACTGAAGAGAGGGAAGGGTGGGGCAGGAATGAACTAAGGTAGAGGAGACGGTGAGAAGAGCCTGGCGGAGAAGGCTGGAGTTTCAGAGAGCAAGCGCGTGCTGAGCACTTGGGAAGGGCCAACGGGTGTTCACTGAGGAATGGAGAGGGGTGACACTGGCATTGCGGAGAGCACAGATCTTAGCAGCACAGTCTGAATCTCTCCTATTGCTCTGTCCAGCAAAAGAAATGGGCTCATTTTATCCATGCAAGCAGACTGACTCTTGGTACCATTGCACAAAGCCATCTCTGAGTCTGTTAATTATGTGATATTTGCTAGTATATTAATCACTTGTGGAATACACTTTACATTCAAAGCATGACGTTTTCCAGTGTAAAAATGTTTTTGAAACATGGCCTAGCAGAATCAGAAACCCCAGTGCTGCAATTTGGGGGGTCAGCTGTGTGACCTAAGAAAAGTCACACCTCCAGGTCTGTTAGCTGGCCGCTATGTAAAAAGCTGGTATCAGTAGCAGCCTTGCCTGTTCACAGCCGTGGTGGTGTTAAAGTCAAGAACGTAGATGAAAATGTGTGAAAAGTATAAAATTATTATATATGGGAGATAGCATTTCTTTGTGAATTTTGTACAATTTGCTGATTTATTCCTAAAACAGATAATGGAGTATACTGCTTGAACAGCCCTAAGTTAAACATGTAATAGGAAGTAGATGATGCCTCTCGTTCAATGCTGATGTTACAAAGATATTTTACTTCTTGTAGACATGGAGATTTCTGAACAATCACTTAACTTATACACTCCTTTTTTTGAAATTAATGCTTTTATTGATGGAAAAGCTATGGTCTAGTGAAAAATGCATCACTTATGGGAGAATAGCAGCTTACATACCTTGACTTTTTTTAAGGGAAAATTTAATTTGTTTTTAAAAAATGTTGTAGGAGGTTTCCCCTGTACCCTGCATTTTCGAGTAAGATTTTTTATACCTGATCCCAACACACTGCAGCAAGAACAAACCAGGTAATCCATTTTTTTTAAAGTTTTCTATTTAGTATATAAAAATGGGTAATCACTGAAACTGTACTCTGTATTTTATCGCTGGGGCCAAATCCTTCATTTGGGTATAACTGCACCAATAATTGTGATCCAAGTGAAAATTGGGGTACACAGATTGAAATTTTAATCAGCTAATTCGTTTTCAGTCTTGGGTCTGCTTCTCTAAAATCCCAGCACACTCCCGTCCGTGCCTCCTGCTTTCCCCCCTCCCGACCCCAACCCCCACCCCCACCCCCGCCTCTGGTGCCCATTGAGCTCCTGTGTTCGGAGAACGAAGCTCCTTTCTCCTGATGCAGGCAGGGTTTAGAAGACAAGCTTGTGAACCAGTCCTCTCTAGATCACGTAGCATGGTATCTCTGCAGGGCTGGAATTGAGGCTCGTTAGAGTAACAGGAGGTCTCGAAGCTAAGAATTCTCTATCAGATCCCCAGTTGGTAGGAGCTGGAATGGAGAGCAGGGCAGGGCTGCCTTCTCTCGGTGAATCAGCCAGCCTGGGCAGGCAATCCGTGAACCAGATAAGGAAAAGAGGGCTGTGATAGGAGTTGTTTACCCCTCCGGGCTTGGTGTTTGGCGGAAGCTTTGTGCTGGTGCACGTGGGTTTCCTAGGTGGGGAGCAGTGTTTGGAAAGGAGGGGGGGGGGGCACAGGAGAGCTGTTGCTGTTTGAACAGGTACTGTGCAAACTCAGCCTTGCCTCTGCTCTCCCCCTTGGCAACGTGAAGCCCTTTTGTTCTTGATACTTTTAATTTCCTTGGGCAAGGGTGGGGGGAGCTCTTCCACCAGGAACAGCAGTGAATGGATGTTCAGGAATATTGAATCGATTGTGTGCTCACTGTGGCCGTGAGCCTGCCACCAAACACAGAACGCTGTCTTGTTTCTCTTCCTCCTTGCTTTTTTTAATGGCAGTCACATGGCCACATTTTAACTCTCAGTATGTTTAAAGGCCAAATACTAGTCTGTTACTCTGTTTTGCCTTCTTTGGGCACCTCTTCTTCCTTCCATGGTAGCAGGCACTAGGGGTTCGACTGTGAGTGCCCTGAGGTTAAACTTGAAGCCGGTGTGAGAGATGTCCATCACACTCAGTGGGTGACCGTGGGCAGAGCACACGGTGGGTCGCATTTCCTCCCATAGTGGCCCTGTGCTCCGGTGGACTGAGGGCTCGTGTAGAGATGCTCAGTCCAGCGGGTCAGTCCACAAGCGGCGGTCAGTCCATAAAGTGGTGACATTACCTACGAGAATATGTGTTTGAAATGACCCCAAGCCATTACTAAATATCAGGTTCTGTTCAAGGGATGCTTTAAGAATGGCGTGATGGGATACACATATAAATATAGAAATATAAATATATATAAAATATATATAATATAGATGTGTACAGTGAGTTTTTTAATCACAACCCCACAGTAAAAGGATTTTGATTCATTACACGGGTCCTGAAGCAAACATTTCATAAAACAATAGTAAATGCAAACGTACCCTAACGTTTCCTGTTGTTCTTTCTCCTCTTAAAATGCCAGTCGTGGCCCATGAAATCAATTTTACCCCCAAGCAGTGGGTTCCAACCCCAAGTGCAAACTGTGCTGCCTGCACTGGTGTGCTGCCCCTCCCCCCGTCTGGTCCCTGCGATGCTGTCCAGAGAGAGATGGGGTGGAGGGTTCGCTGGGGCCAGCCCAGGGCACATGTCCCTCTCCAGCACCCTTGGGCACTGGACCTTCACTTCCATAGCCGTGGGGAAGAAGCTCGCTGCCTTTGGGAGCTGACGGAATCTTCCTGCTCGGGCTCCCTGGCCTGAGAGGGAAAGGTGGGGAGTTTAGGACAGAGAGAAGGCTTGGGAGACCTGTGAACGACAGTCTTGGGAGAGGGGGAAATAGATGTGCTTGGTGGTAGAATTACGGCCAGTGGACGGAGGCTGCAGAAGGGCAGGTTTGAGCTCAAGATGAGCAATTGACTAGTTTTTGTTTTTACCTGAGTCCCATATAAACTTCAGTTTGTCCATGCGTTCCTCCTAAAATTCAGTTCTACAGGACCGACACCCAGCCCCACTGCCCCGCCTCCCTTCTTAAGATCCGTGGTGTCCACAGGGTGGTGTAGAGTATAGCTGTCACCTCCTAGGGTTTGGGCACCAGATTTCCCTTTCATGCAGCACGGAACCATGGCAGCAGCCACCCCTGTGGCTCCTAAAGAGCTGGGCCAGGCTTCTGCCATTAACTTTTTACATTAATGTGTGTATGTGTGTTGTTTGCTTGTTTTTACTTAAATGAAGAGTTTTACCTGTGTTCCTGGCACATAGTATTTTATGAAGCCCCAGCTCCGTAGCTTGTCCAAAAGTTAAGTTCCCTTTTAGAAATGTAGCTTGTAAGAGTCAAAGAAGGGGCACAGTGGTAGTACTTGTTGCTTCCCAGGGACCCGGGCAGGGAGGCGTTTGCTGCCTTTTCTGAAGTTGAGCTCATGGACGGGGTGTCGTCTGGGAGCGCTCATGGCAGTTCTGAGAACAGGCATGCCAGGCTCCTCTTCTAAATGTCTTTCCTTTATTCTCACTGCCAAGTAAACATCTCCTTGATAGTCAGCCTTCCCAACTGCTGTTTCTGATAAATTTAGATCTTTGTAAACAGAAGTTTATTTCCTGGCAGACTCAGAATTAGGCTCCTCTGACATGTCCAGGAGCCTGCTCAGTCTGGGCCTCGTCCCACTATTCCGATCTGTTCCCCGTGAGGTCACGGGGTTTACGCAGCAGCTTTGCTGAAGTTGCACGGTGGTGAGAACGTGCTAAACGCCACACACCTTAGAATGGTTAAAATGGTACGTGGTACATTATGTGCATTTTACTACAATGAAAAAATTCAAATTACAAAATCAGTCCCCAAAAAAGCTCTGCCGAATGTATGACAAGGTAGCGTTTGATGAATGGCGATGTCCAGGTTCAGGTTCTCATTTATATCCCTAGGAAGATAACCTGATTAGCTGGGCTCATCAGCGAAAGCCCAGATTTACCATTGGATTATCTCTAATTCTCTCCCTTCTCTTCTTTCTCTCAGTAGCATTGTGGGAGGAGAGAACACTTAATTCTGGTTGAATGTCAGCTTGGATAAACATAGCAACAAACTAGAAAGGACTGATTATGTTCTCTTAGGTGGACAAGGCAGAGCTTCCAACACGGGATAAACGTGAATCAGCAAATCTGTGCTATACCGTGTCTCAGTGCCGGTCTTCAACCCGTGCAGGGTAGCCAGCCGACGGCAATTATAACCAAAGTAGTATCAGAGTTAGGAAATTGATCCTAAGCTTTTTGTCACCAGATGCATCGTAAGTTCGTAGCCTAGTCAGATATTATTCCATTGCATACGTGTCCAGGTTAAAATAAGACATAACTGATCCCACATAACATATCTGAACATCAGTTGCCTCGTCTGTAAAAGACGGAGGTGGTGGTGCCTGCCTCACAGAGCTATTATGAGGCTGAAATGAGAGAGAAAGTTATAAAACATCGTGCACACGGCCCGCAGCTGTGCAAGTAGGAAGTTGTAATGCCGTGGGAAGCATTCACGTCTCAAAACGCCAGCACCTTACCCTTTAAACATAAATCTGAAGGAATCATGAGAATAATCTATTTAAATTGCTGAAATTATCTCTCCGGCCCCTAAATTGTATTTTAAGAAGTTTCACTTTTGTCCTCCTGGCCAGACACTGGAATGTCTATCCCACTTGAGTCCAGGCTTTAAAGAAGAGTGGGAGCTCGCGGCCAAGTGTCACGGGCATGCCGCATCCCTAAATTTAACGCTCTCCAGGGCCCTTCCCAGCCTGCACAGCACTGCAGGTGCCGCTGTGCCCTGCTACCTGGCTGGAGAGCAGACTCACAGGATGCTGGGGCACCTGTGACGACTTCCCGAGCTCCGCCTACGAGTCAGGTCCCGGGTTTTGAAGTGACAGCGCTTACAAGGAAGTGCAGCATCCAGCTCGGGGGCCTTGGCAGCCTCTCGTCGCCTGTCGCACTGGTGCCGGAACACCCACAGTTCCTGGGACACAGGGAAAAACCCAGCTGGGTGTTTGCTCCCCCGCCAAGGAGATGTCTTCACAGACCCTCCTCCCCTCAGCAACTTCATGCAGAGGGTACGTGGGTGTGCAAATGCCATGTTCAGAACAGCAGCCCCTCAAGTGTGCGGGGGCTGCCTGTGCGGAACGTCATAGGTGCTGGTGCTCTCAGATCCCCCGAATTTGATTGGAGAGGTTCAGGCTGAGGGCGGGGCGCTCCCTGACCAGTGAATCCTTGATGGGCTACGTCCACCCCATCCATCCCTGCCCAGCCACCCCGAGGACGGCATGTTCTGGCGTGAGGCTGGTGGGAAGCCGCCCCGCCGATCCAGACTGAGGCAGCAGCGCCAGCCCTCGTTGCCTAAGGGGCGGCCTTGAAATGTGCAGAACAATTCCTGATGCTTTAGACAAAAAAAAAAAATGTGCTTTTGTGTATTTTGTTTATCAAATGTACAAGTCATATTTCAATTTGAGCATGATGAATTAATGCAAACAATTGTTTCATAGGCATTTGTATTTCTTACAACTGAAGATGGATATTTGTGAAGGAAGGTAATGAGACTTTTGCATTCTTCTTTCCCTGTCAGTTGCCAGCCTAGCAGAACCGCTGGTTCCAATCAAACGAGCGTGCACTGCTGGTAGCAGCACCAAACAGGAACAGAGAACGGATGTTGAAAGCAGCATCCTGTATAATATTATGCTTTGGACATCCATCCAAACTCGGTCCTTGGTGTAGAGGGGCTGAGGACCAATAAAATTTGTTTTGTGTTGTTTCAGTGCTATTACAAAAGGTACAGTTATCTTTCTGGTAAAGACCTGAGACATTTTAAAGGGAGGGAGGGACCCCGAATGTAACATGGACTTCCCTCAGGAAGGCAGATCAGGCCTCAGTCAGGTCCCCTTCAGAGCCCCTCAGTACCTGGGGACAGTTTGTTTCCTCCGTGGGACACTTCTCCGCTCAGACACGTGAGCACCTGCCCATGATTCATCTCTTCTTGTGTATCAGGACCGCCTCCGTGGCTGGAGGGTAGTCCGCCCCTAACTCTGGAAGGGAGAGGAGCCAGTGGCCCCTGAGCCGCCTCCTCCCAGTCCTGAGTCTTTTCCTGACTTGTGGGAGGAAGCGCGGCAGGTGAACTGCTGGGGACAGCCGCCTCGTATTCCCGTTCTCCTCACCCCTTTCCTCCCGTCAGTTTAGTTCTCTGAGGTGGGTCTTCAGAAGCCTCCGCTGTACTCTCATAGGGGAGCTTGCAGGCTGGTGGGGGAAGTGGGACAAGAGCCCATGAGGCAGTTAGGACCGATACAGGCAGTGGAGACCGCAGTTTTCATAGGTTTTAGGAGAAGGAGATGCGGGTGTGGATTGACGCGTCTTCGGGGGATGTCACCTGTTGGTGGCCGAGCTGAGAATAGTTGGTGTGTACACTATTCTTTGGAAGTGTTTTTCTTTCTGACTTAATCATAGGACTGCTTCTTCCATCTAGACTGAGCCCCCTTAGCTTCTCTCCTAAGTTGTTCCCCAAATCCTGTTCAGCTGCTCTTTCTGTCACAAGGACCCTGGCTTAGGTTTCACTGGAGCCCATCTCGGTAGGAGAGTGAATGGCCGATGTTCACGCTCCCCACAGACTCTCTGGGCCGCCAGACAAACAAAGAGACCAAGGGTATCTCTGGATGTGTCTCCAGCCTTGGGGCGAGCACTTAGAAGTCCCAGTTGGCACCAGAGAGGGAAGGCCACCTTCCCATGCGGCTGCAGGGCCAGCACACAGAGCAGGGACAGGAAGGGGACCCTGGCAGGCCAGCCAGATTAGTCGGAAAGGTGGCCATGACTCACATCTTCAGGGGCTGCCATGGAAACTGCATGTTTTCTCCACTTCCCATGGGGCTGCTGGGAAGGGTGCTTTTAAAATCTGCCTCCCCACGCTGCAGGCCTTCACCCCTGCCGCAGGGTTCAGCCCTCCCCATTGCCCGCCTCCACCGGGCAGTGACCCCTGCCCCGGTCAGGTCTGCTGGCCGGGCTCCGAGGAGACCACGGAGCCCCAGGTTGAACAGAGAAAAGGGAGCACTCAGAGGACTTGAGATAGACCAGGACGGAGGTGAAAGCACCGGCGGAATGGGGGTGTATGGGAGGGCAGGAGCTCACGAGGGCACAAGAACAAGTCCAACCTGGAGTCGACGGGTCCCTGGTAGGTGGCAGGAAAACCAGGGGGTGGGCAGACCATTCCCCATAGATTAGAAGCTTCAGGATAAATAGATTTGGGGGTCTTAAATAACTAGAACTAACTCAACGAGGTAATTTAAAACTCACTGGAGTTTTAAAATTCCTCATACTTTTCTGTTTTTCCTCTTTGAGAGGATGCCACCATTCCAGAAAGTGGGTGGTCCAGAATCCCAGCGTCATTGGACCGTTGGGGTTCAGGCGGAGAGCCCCACAAAGTCTCATGTCTTTACTGGAAAGATAACGACGGTTGCCCTGTGATCGAAGAGCCCAGTTTTCTCACGTCTCCTCTTAGTGATGTGAGCCTGGCCTCTTGTGACCAGCCCAAGCCCTCGCCCACCATGGCCTTCAGGGCACATGCATTAGTGTATATTACTTTAAACATGAAACAGTTTTAATTTTTAGAAACCTTTTGTGTTGCATTTATCTTCACTGCTTGTTATTAGTTGTGTCATGAAACTTTTTGTCCTGATGCACGGTATCTTTTAGAGGCTAACTCAAGAAAGAAAAGACAGGTGGTCAATGAGTGTTCCACGCTCCTGTGCCTTTTTCCTAACGTGTTTTTCTCCTGACAGGTTGACCTGCCCACTTAACTCGGCAGTGGTCCTGGCCTCCTATGCAGTACAGTGTAAGTCACCGAGGGAGGCAGATCGCTGGCTCCTCCGGTTTGACCGTGCCCCTGCCCCTCTCCCCCGGGGCTCTTGTTGGGAAAGCCGCTCTGGTTGTCCAGAGAGTTCCACTCGCATCCCCACTCGCACTCTCCTTCAGCTCGGGGATGTTGATTTAGGAAGGTGGTGGAAGGAGAAAGAGGATGGGCTGTGGCGTGCGGCTCTCTCCCGGGGGGGTGCATAGCACAGAAGACCCCCATCGCACATTACGTCTTCCGGGGGCTTTGCTCACAGTCTGTGCTTGATCTCCGTAATGAGCCCCAGTGGGGCCGATACTTACACCAGTCACCTCTTACAGACTTGGAAACCAAGACCTGCCTAAGTTGTGGAATTCACTGGAGGACATTCCTGCTACTTGTTTGGTGCCACTCTAAACACTGCTGGGATCTTAGGGATTTATTTTTAGAGTTTCCATAGAGCTAATGGGTTATATATATTTTATTCAATAGCAGTACTGCCCAACAGAAATGTGTATGAGTTGCATGAGTAATTTCAAAGATTTTATTTATTTTTAGACAGAGGGGAAAGGAGGGAGAAAGAGAGAGAGAGAGAAACATCGCTATGTGGTTGCCTCTCATACGCCCCTCCTGCTGGGGACCTGGCCTTAACCTAGGTGTATGCCGACTGGGAATCGAACTGGCGACCCTTTGTTTTGCAGGCCAGTACTCAGTCCACTGAGCTACACCAGCCAGGGCACATTGCAATTTTAAATTTTCTAGTAGCCATATTAAAAAAATAAAATGAAACAGTGATATTGGTTTTAATATGCTTTAACCCAATATTTCCAAAATGTTATTTTAATATGTAATCAAGGTAAACAAAATTATTAATTAGATTAGATATCTTACTTTTGTTGTACTACCTCTTTGGAAACCAGTCAGATTCTACACTGCCAGCACATCTTAATTTGGACTGGCCGCATTTCCAGTGCTCAGGAGCCACGTGTGGTTAGTGGCAGCCATACTGGGTAAAAAGTCCAGATGGACTTTTCCAGCAAGGCCTGTTGAGGCTGGAGCACCAGTCTCCTCATTAGTCAGCAGAACTTCATTGAGCCTGTGTCTCGTGACAGCCCTGTGGTAGATGCTGCTGCATGTGGTGACAAGGTGACCAGCCAGGTAGACGGCGAAGTGTGGCTTTATGGTTAGTTCACTGTGTGGTGCCAGCACAGGGCTCCAATGGAAAGCTTGTGCAGAGCCACGCGGCAGCTCAGGACTTAAGAAGGGCGCTCTGCCTTCTCCTAAACCCCACACCATCCAGGCCTGCCACCCTCTTGGCTGACCGCGTGGTAGCGAGTTGAGAGAGCAAGATGGCCCAGACATAGAGCAGGTGCTGGCTGAACTACGCGCCCCATTGTGGTCTCAGAAAAGGTAGAGTAGCAGGAGAAGGCTGATGGAGACTCTTGATGTGGCCTGAAGCCTGCCTACTCCCCTAGCAGAAAAGAACAGACATGGGGGAGGCGAAGAGCAGGGTGGCTGGGCATGCAGCTTACCTGCTAACCTGCGTGACACCAGGAAGCGGAAGACTTCTAACAGTAACCCTACTCACTAGCGAGACAAGACCCAGTGTTAGTCTCTGTAGCCTGCATCTCCTTCTGCCCATTGGGAAACCGAGAAGAGGTCACAGAGGTAGGCCTGGGTGGGTTTGAAAGTTCGCCTTTCCCTATGGTACATCTGGAATAGACTTGGCCGTGTCGCATGCATGTGGGAAATGGCACGTCACCAGTCAGCTCCATTCGTATTGCTCTCTTGACCTCAGGGAGTCCATGTCTGCCAGGCTGACCAGCTGGGGAGACCACGCCTTCCCACACCTCGGAGGGTGTTCACCCCTGGAGCTCTAGGTCTGAGGGACAGGAGCACTCGAAAGGATGCAGGACACAGTCAGGCTTGATTTAAATCCCGGCTTCTGCATTTGTGACTTCAGTGAATCTTGATTTTTTCACCTGTAAGATGAGGGTGATGATGGTGATTATGACAATTTGCAATATGACTCCTTGGTCAAATTGTGTGAAGGTGACCTACAACTACAAACTTCTTATAGTTGGACAGTTGCTGTTAACCGAGTCCGTGAGAGCACAGACAGGCCGCGTTACCTGAATTTTGCTTCTTCCACTTACACCTGTGTGACCTTGAGCCTCTGCAGGCCTCAGCTTCTTCATCCGCCGAGTGGGGATGCCCACAGTACCAACTTCACAGGGTTGTAGTGAAGATGGAAGGGGTTAAGACGGGAATAGGCCTCAGAACAGTGCCTGGCACATGGCAAGTGGTAACTATGACTTCGTGTCCGTGTCTGCCCAGTAGAAAGCGTTTAGAAAGTACTGCCTGTTACAAACAAATTCTATTTAGAGTAAAATTTAAGAATGGAAAAAAATCTTATTTTAAGCTTCAGCCGTCAGGTTCCACTCCACAAGAGACTAACAGGCTGGGGCTAAAGAAAGTTATTAGCATCTAAACAGTGCAGACGAGCTTCAGTGGAAATAGCAGCTTGACTGTCCTGCTAAGTAATATCATGGGTGTCCTGCAAGCTGTTTTAAGGACAAGTTCTTCATTCCTCCACCCTCAGCAAATACACTTTTTCATACTTCGTATATACATTTCTATAACATTAATTTTTAGATACGAAATTGCTGCATCAAAGGGAATGCCTACATTTTATCTGGTACATTTTACAACATTGTCCCAAGACGCGTGTCTATTACGAAGACAAGCCCTACCTACCAATGATCAGTGAGTCAGCGAGCCAAACGCTCATTTTCTTACTGGATAAGACAAAGTGATCTGTGGGTGAGACGTCTGGAAAGTCCATGGTGGAAGATCGCTGGTCTCCTGTCAGGGAGGCTCAGAGAATAACGTTTTTAGAAATATGGATTTACTCCATAATGCCCTCTGAGCCTCTGGCACGTGTGGGTGCTGCATGAGGCTCGGTGCACACAGACACATAGCCGGCTGCTCTGCTCAAGGGGGCCCGAAGCCTGCCGGGAAGGCAGAGGCGGGCCAGATGACGCTGGCACTGAGGGTGAGTGCAGAGGGTTTGCTGCATCCTGCCTGGGGGGAGAGGGACGGGGTCTGGAAGAGCCTCCTAGTGATGAAGACCCCGAGAAGAGCCTCGAAGCTCAAGTGGGAGGTGGAGGAATAGCTTGAAATGCCACACATTTGAGTCCCTGTGACATACTCTGTCTTTTTTTACAAAATGTAAAATATCAGCCAGAAGAATGCTTGGAACTTAAAAGACAAGGTATTTCCAGCGTAGAAGCTCTTATTTCTTTTCTTTCTGCCATCATTAGGTTTTGCACGCATCACCTGGGCATGTAGTGTAGCAAATGTACAGTGTGGGCTGTGCTCAGAGTCCAGCCTCTGTGCTACCAGCTGAGTGACAGTGGGCAGGTCCCTCCTTCAGTCCCGGGTCCATGGTCTGTTTAATGGGGTTGGAGGCATCACCTCCCACTGGGTCATCAGGAGCATCTCCTGCCATGATGCCCTTGAAATCAAAGTGGAAACCACTCTGTGCCTTGCAGATCTCTGTGTGTGGCTGTTAACTATGTTTCCCCCTAGTGGTTCGCTCAGGACTCTGCACAGAGTAGCCGAGGAAGATTTCAAGGGAAAATCTTCAAGTCTTGAAACCTCCCTGTAGGGAGGTTCATTGGCCCTGTGTTAAGTTCAGACGTTTGTCAGTGACTTGACTGAAGAGAGAACCTTGCTGTTCATCTTGGGGTTGGGACTGTTAGTTACACAATGGATGACCAAGTCACGATCCAAGAGGATCTTCTGAGCTAATGAAACCAACAGAGTAGAATTTAGTGGGACTCTGCGTGAGGCTCAGGAAAATCATTTGCAGCATTTGGTTGCCCTCTGGGGACATGACCACCGTCATCAGCAAAGGGCCAGCAGCAGCCCAGGCCTGGCAGGCAGCCTGGTGGGTGGGTAAGAGCACTGGCTGGTGGGTGGGCCACCTGGGTTCTGGTCCAGAATTCTGATCAGTGGCTCTGTGATTGGGGCGAGTCCCTTCTCCTCTCTGGACCCTAATTTCTCCCCCTTTCCCATGAGGGGATTCTCAGGCTTTCTTGAGCTCTCCTCATTGCCGACCCTGTGCCAGGGCATCTAAATCACTTCCTGTAAATGCACTGCTATACACTTCACTATGCACAAAATCACTTGTCGGCCACACTGTGCTGACGACATACAGCCTTGACACTTCTGTCCACAGCTTAGCATCACTTGGCTGGCCGTCACGGCCCGTGGGCTACCCTCGGCCAAGTCCGCTTGCATAGGCCACTGGACTTTCTGCCCTCTCCCCCTTCCAAAACTGAACTTTGCAGTAGCTTTTCTACAAGGCAGTGCCAGGTACCACATCTCTGAGCACGTACTGTGGGCCTCGCCTAGGAGCTATGCCCTAAAGATCATTCATACCCACTCCTAGCCCGTGAGGAACAGCGTACGGAGGAAATAGCTCCATTCATCACTGTGGGATCTCAAAGAGCAGCCCTTGTGTATGGTAACAATTGAGGGTCTGCAAGGCTGAGTGGGTGTAAAGAAAGATACCCTTGCATCTGACTTTGTGTTTGAAAGCCACCTACGCGGCCACCTGGCGCACATCCTTCTGGCATTGGCCGTGAAGCACCACTGCCCTGGTCCTCCCCAGTCCCCGTCCTTGTGAAAGAGGAGTTGCGTGTGCTTTGGGAACCTTCTGTGTTTAGCGGGCGCTCTGAAAGCCTCCTGAGTGCTCGGAAGCCCCATGGCATTGAAGCCGGCTGCAGGGTGAATTCATTCAAACCTTTGGAAAGATCTAGGTTCTAAGAAAAAGATGAGAAATAGTTTTTTTTTATTTCATCAAGAAAATGAAGTACTGGATTAATTGCTCATCAGAGCTAGAAGCTGTCTTTCTCACTCCTGTCTTTATACAGATGGGAAAGCTGAATCTTAGGGAAGGGAAGTAGGTGTTCTTGGGTCCCTGCCCAGGGTTCTTCCTCCCAGTCTCCTCCGCAGTCCAGACGCCCAGGTGGCTCCAGTCCCCAGGGCAGCCGTGAGCACTCGCACAGGTTGAGCACCGGCTGACTCTCCAGAATACGAATCACACCACAGAGCTCAGTGGGTTGTGACTGCAGAGGACAGTCAAGGATCTGGGGGGAGAGTGCCATCTGGACCTGGGGCCAGCCTGGGAGCTCCTCTGTGAGGCCCCCCCTTTCTCTCCCCTCTCCGGCTGCAGGTCCCCAACAGTTTCTCTGACAGCCCCAATACCTGTCTCCCTTTCTTCTGACTCCCCCTAAGAATGTTTCCCTCTCCCCCAAAACTCTACCCTCAGCCTTGCCAGGACCTAGATCCTTCAGCCCCACCCACTCCCATTCCTCATGCCCCTCCCCCCATGGCCTCTGAACACATCCTGGTTCCCTCCCTTCTGTGCTTCCTGAATTCCAGGGAGTGAATCAGGATGCAGACGGTGAGGTCAGCATGGCCCCTCCTCTGCCCTCACCCATCTTTTAGAGCAGGTTGGTCCAGGGTTAAATAGCCGTGGGGCACTGCAGGAGGCTGCACAGTGCCTGGCGTACAGAGAGTGGCATTTTTCTGAGTGGGTCCTCTTACTTTACCCAGGGGTGCGACCACAAAGTGCTGCGTGGAACTGCTGTGGAATAGGAAGGACTGAGACTCGAACAGTCTCCTCCTTCCCCCTTGTGTGGCCTCGGGGACAAGGAGCGTTTGGTTGGAGCACAGGGGGCAGTACTTCACCCATAGGGAGAGTTCGAGTAATGAATGTGGATTCCGGAGCTAATGGGGAGCTCAGGTTCCTGTGGTGGCAGAGCCTTCGGGGAGAACATTTCCAGTTAATGTTTTTCGTACGATGCTATAGATGCTCATACACACAGACCATGTTGACAAGGCCGTTTCCTCCTCCTCCTGTCTTGACAGCTCATTTTGGAGACTATGATCCTTCCGTCCATCAGCCGGGCTATCTTTCCGACAGCCAGTTTATCCCAGATCAGAACGATGACTTTTTGACGAAGGTGGAGTCGCTCCACGAGCAGCACAGGTGAGGGGGGGAGGGGCGGCCTACTTTGGGAACCCCGGCGGGGTGCCGTCAGCCCCGCATCCCCTCGTGTTTGCTGTGTTCTCCTCTCCCTTGCGTTCACGAGTCCGCTTTCAAGACGTCAGGGGTCCGTGAACCTTTGAGCTTCACGAGGGCGTGTATATTCGGCATGACTGGCCTCCTGTAAAGTGTCAAAACGCAGTGAGAGCTTGGCGCAACTTGCTGTGCTCTCTTTTAGGATCTTGTTGAAATCGGTTAACTCCTCAGGGAAAGGTCCGTTTTTAAAAGACTGCCCCACAAATGGGCCCTACCAGGCAAGCCTTTTCGTGGTTTACCCCATTTAATAACACGGGCCATTCCTTCAGGTGGGACTGAATACGCAGGCTGATGGACGAAACTGCTGACAGGCTGGGTCAGGCCGAAGCCCTCCCTAGCTTCCGCTCATGAGGTTGCCTCACTCCCAGAAGGGAGCCTCAGGCTTTTGCACTGACAGGGGCCAAGCCTTTCCTGCAGCAGCACACCCCACCTGGCCTCCTCTTCCCTTGCCTCAGTTACAGTGACTCCCCCACCCCCCAAATGGAAGGCTGGGCCCCAAGGGACCTCATGTGCTTGGGAAGGCCATAAAAGCAAAGGCCAACCACCCAGCGTCCCTTCTAAAGGGCTCTGCCAATCCTCTCCCAGAATTGCTCTCCAGGCAGAAGCCAGTGTCCTAAAATAGTCCAGTGACGTTTGGAAGTTTGAGGCTGCTGCTTAGAGGGTAGATAAAGGCAGAAAGACCTGAAGAGCACCTATTAAGCAACTGGGAATAAGTAGGTTGCAAATTCCAGAAGGTGACAATCTTCTGTGTCTGAGTAGTGAGAGCCTGCTAAATGAGAAGTATTATTTAATGAAGAAATGGGTGGGCTAGTCGAAGTCTTATTCAGTGGACAAGAGGGAAGACCTGGTTTAGTAGCATGTAGATTTAGATTGAGATTAGTAACATAAGGCAGTTAGTAACTTTAGAGTAATGCTATCAGATTTTTTAGGTTTGTATGGATTTTTAAACTTGGAGTTAACATCCTCTGTTGGGTGAACTCTGGATCTTCTGTCTCCTCTAGTGGGCTGAAGCAATCGGAAGCTGAATCCTGCTTCATCAACATAGCGCGGACCCTCGACTTCTACGGAGTGGAGCTGCACAGTGGCCGGGTAAGTGCCCCTGGCATATTTTGCTTCAAAAAATTGTTTTAATTTCTGGAAGTCTGAAAGCATCTTCTGAAACTTTTTCATTTGCAAAAAAAAAAAAAAGACCCCATAAAACCTTTTTTTCAGATGTTTGGAAGTTTATAAAGTAATACTGAGTTTTTCTGGTTATTTATTCAGTTGCTTTTTTCATGTTTGCCTTTGTACTGAAGGCTTTATCTGGGGGTGGGGGTCAGAGGATTGCAAACAGGTAATTTTTGTAGGCATTTTATATTATGGTTGAAGAAGCAAAAACCTCTGTTTTCCAAGCAACACTTTAATGAGTTAAGCTTTCTACTATTTAATCTCAGTGCTGCTCAAATTAGAGCTAATTACTCAAATATGATTGTGTTTTTAAATTATCATGATGTGATTATGAACATCAGTATTTTCAGTTGGTTGTCACTTTTTAAATAAAATTGACTAATATCTATTATTTCCTGAGCAATTTCTGTCTGCCACACAGTAGTTTATTTATTTCCTGTGAGGTATTATCATTACTCCCATTTTACAGTTGGAGAAACTGATACTCATGGGCTTTTCAAAGGGACTTATAGCACCTAAGTAGTGGCTTTAGCACGTGACCCCAGCACTGTCTGATACCTGACCTTTCCTTTTCCTGCCTGTAATTGGCCCACATCATATCCAAAAGGAAGCCGATATTGGTTGAACACCTAGTATGTACTGGCCATTGTTCCAGGTGCTCTCATGTGAGACCGTGAGGTCTCCTTTAAAAATAATAGTGACCTCATGAAGTTAGTATTCTAATTATCTCATTTTGCAGATGAGAAAACTGAGGCCCAGGGAAGTTGAATTAAGTGACCAAATCTTATATCTATATAAATATTTTTGCAGTCCATAGAAACACACTCTTCAGTCCCAAAACTGTGGCAGACACCTTGCAACATCGGGAATAAAGTAGAAAAAAGATACTGGATCTTACAAAATATCACCTTTGGGACTTGACCATTAAGTCCTAGTTGCAAATTATATTTTGTTGCTAGTGGAATGCTGTGGAGAACTTTCTTCAGTGGTAAAGTAGGCTTCACATCTGCCTGAGTTGATCTGTGTCCTCCCCACGCCCAGCGCCGCATGAGGGTCCTGAGGCCAGATGATTGCCTGTCTAGCTGACAGCTCCAAGGTACCAGAGGCAGCTGGGTCACCCGCAGCTGTGCCGTATCAGCCCAAACCCCCTGAATCTCAGACTTGATTCCACAGAGCTTCTCAGTAGTTCAGAGTCTGCAGTGGGTCCTGCTGACTCTCCAGGGCCTCCCTCCTCCAGGTGTGACTCAGCAGTCTCAGCTGCTCTTGGCTGTGGCTTCAGCATCTCAGCTCAAGGCCTCGTGCTCGTCTCGAGGAGAGGAGGCTGGAGGCTGCGCACCGGCTCTTACACGATCTGGCTCGGAGGAGACACACTGTCACTTCTGACCTTAGCACGTCGGCCAGAACTAGTCAGATGGCCCTGCCTTCTACAAGGGGAGCTGGGAGGTGTGGGGATGGGCGTGGGAATTGAGTGGTCAGTAAGTGTCCGTGCTACCGGCTTGAGGTGCAGACTGACGGACCACAGGGCCAGGAGATTTGAGACCCAGGTCACTGCCCACCCAAGCCACTCGTTTATGTCCCTATTCTGCACTCAGGTTTGATTTTATTTGCTCATCTGTTTGTCCTGCCTGCTTAGTATTTTTCCCTACATTTTGATCCCAGGTGTCATGTTTAAATGCAGCCCTGGTTTTCACCAAGCAAATTTGCTTTTGCTTAAGCGGGTGCCCAATAGTGTCTGCTCCCTGAATTCTCACTATATGGGTACTGTTTTCTTTGGCCAGTCTCTCTAATTCCTCAAGTTCACACCATTTTTTAAAAGTGAGTTGTTGCAGGTTCCGTCTCACAACCTTTACTTATATTCTGTTATTTCAGCCTGATAAGAACCTTTGGATGTGGGTTCGATAATCCTTATTGCATAAAAGGAAACATTAAGGCTCATTAGTCCAAAATAACACAGTTAGTAAGTGCTGTCTGAGTCAAATTCTGCTCTTTCTTTGTAATTATGAATATCTGGGCAAACAGGCATATAGATAACTCAAGGGAGGGAACTGTTTTATTTGAACATTTATGTGCATATACTCACCATGTCCCCAAACAGACTTAAACAGCTTCATGGTGCTGCATCTCCCTTCCGTATCTTTGTTATCTACAGCAACGCCTCGCACACAGGTTCTTTATAAACATCGGATTTATTGGATTTATAAGCAGCATTTCTGTTTTCACTGGATTTAAAGCTGGTGGATGTACACTTCATTGTAATAGCTAACCCTTTCCAGGGGTGGAAGTTGAGGTGTATATAAAGCTGTGAAGGGCGCAAGATCTTTCTGATTTTAATGTGAGATCTCATGCTAATTGGTGAAAAGGTAGAATCGAATTTCGTTTCAGTGATTCTGTGGAATGAGCGGGTTTGCCCGGTAACTCTCCAAGCTGGTGAGGCAGGTGTCAGGCAGAGGGTGTTCACTTTAGGAGAATCTGGTGCCGAGCACCTGGATCTTAAGTACCTGTTAAGATGGGATTTTTGCCTCTTCACCATAACGTTTTCCCTTTGGAGCTCATACACGTTGCCGTTTATAAAAGCGTGGGTGCTCGAGATCCCAAAGGAGACGAGCCTAACCGTGACATGCCGTGCATCTGAGCTCTTCCTTTTGACAGGATCTGCACAACTTAGATCTAACAATTGGAATTGCTTCTGGGGGCATTGCTGTGTACCGAAAATACATTTGCACAAGTTTCTATCCTTGGTAAGTACAAACTGGTTCTAATTATTCCCGCATCGTGCTTTTAAACTATGCTGAGCAAAAGTAGTGTTACCCCTAGTTTTAAACATAAGGATAGAGACTTTCTCCCAAGTGTTTACCTCTGACCTCTGAACTGGATCCACATTCAGAACTTGGGAACGTTGGTTTTCATTGGCATCCCCTCCCCACCCCCAGTCACCCTGTGGTTTGAGATGCTCAGTGGAAATGTGGATAAAACAGTGCAGGGCAGGTTTTGGAGATAAGGAATCCTGGGCAGTGAGTGCATTGACCAGAATTCAGAGAACTTCCTCTGGAAAGGAAGTGTATTTTCAATGTGGTTGCTTAGTTATTCATTGAACTTTTACAAGGGTTCATTTCTGGCCTAAAAGCTCAGGGGACCCAAGACCTGAATCCTCACAAGGTGAGTGCGTGGGAGAGGCAGTGGCTTCACAGAGGAGGACTTAGGAACACAGGTTCCAATCCCGGCTGCAGGTGTTCCTAGTTGAGCTCTCAGGTGATGTTTCTGAGACTCAGTTTCCTCGTCTGAAAACTGCGTGTAATAAAATGTCCTTTTCAGGACTTGTTGAAGGGCTTAGTCGAGGGACTGCTTGGAAAGCGTTCAGTAAGGGACCAGGCATACAAAAAATGCGCAGTTAGTGGTGGCCGTGATTGTGTTGTTATACAGTCCATCAAGAGGCTGCCGGACGCACAGCTGTAAATAACAGAGTTAGGTAATGCAGCTGGGATGTGGGGCCGGGGCCGGCTGCTCTGTCTGTCCTCTCCCTGCGGCTCCACACTGCCCTCACCTGTCTTCCCTGGGCCCACACCGGCTCACACAGAGCGGCCCCGTCACAAAAGCAGCTGACAGCAAAGAGCGTGCTGCCCGTCGCTCTTGTTATTTAAAAGCTGCCTCATAATCCAGGGGCCCTTATGTGATACTCGGCTTTAGTCAGCTGCCTGATGTTTGGCTGAGGCTATGGGGCCACAGTCATTTCCACACTGAAGTAAACTCCGGTCACCCCCATCAAGGACTAGAGGACTCTCATTGGGAGGCGTGAGCTACAGCCCGGCTGATCCCTAATGTGCTTTTCTGTGGTTTTTTTTCCTGTGTTTTCCTTTTTGCAGGGTGAACATCCTAAAAATTTCTTTCAAAAGGAAAAAGTTCTTTATACAACAACGCCAAAAACAGGTGAGTTATATCTATGCTTGCTTCGCTTCTTGCTTTTTAAATATATTTTATTGATTATGCTATTACAGTTGTCCTATTTTTTTCTCCCCTTTATTCTCCTCCGCCTTGTACCCCGCCACCATCATTCCCCCACCTTAGTTCATGTCCATGGGTCATACATATAAATTCTTTGGTTTCTCCATTTTCTATACTATTACTAACTTCCCCTTGTTTATTTTGTAACTACTAATTATGCTTCTTATTCCCTGTACCTTTTCCCCTGTTCTTCTCCCTCCTCTCCCCACTGATAACCCTCCATGTGATCTCTATTTCTTTGAATCTGTTCCTCTAGTTGTTTGCTTAGTTCGTATTTGTTTTTGTTTTAGGTTCAGTTGTTGGTAGTTGTAAGTTGTCATTTTACTGTTTTGTGGTTTTGATCTTAATTCTTTTTCTTAGATAAGACCCTTTAACATTTCATGTAATAAGGGTTTAGTGATGATGGACTCCTTTAACTTGACCTTGTCTGGGAAGCACTTTCTCTGCCCTTCCATTCTAAATGAGAGCTTTGCTGGATAGAGCAGTCTGGGATATAGGTCCTTGCCTTTCATGACTTGGAATACTTCTTTCCAGGCCCTTCTTGCCTGCAAGGTTTCTTTTGAGAAATCAGCTGATAGCCTTATGGGAACTCCTTTGTAGGTAACTGTCTCCTTCTCTTTTGCTGCTTTTAAGATTCTCTCCTTATGTTTAATCTTGGGTAATGTAATTATGCTGTGCCTTGATGTATGCTTCCTTGGGTTCAACTTCTTTGGGACTCTCTGAGCTTCCTCGACTCCCTGGAAGTCTGTTTCCTTTCCCAGATTAGGGAAGTTCTCCTTCATTATGTTTCAAATAAGTGTTCAATTTCTTGCTCTTCCTCTTCTCCTTCTGGCACCCCTATGATTCAGATACTGGAATGTTTCAAGTTGTCCCAGAGGTTCCTGAGCCTGTCCTCATTTTTTTGAATTCTTGTTTCTTCATTCTGTTCTGGTTGAATGTTTATTTTTTCCTTCTCCAAACCATTGATTTGAGTCCCGGTTTCCTTCCCTTCACTGTTGGCTCCCTGTGCATTTTCCTTTATTTCACTTTTCATAGCCTTCACTTTTTCCTTTATTTTGCAACCATAATCAACCATTTCTGGGAGCATCCTGATTACCAGTGTTTTGAACTCTGCATCTGATTGGTTGGCTATGTCTTCATCAATTAGTTGTATTTTTTCTGGAGCTTTGATCTCTTCTTTCATTTGGGCCATATTTTTTTATCTCTGCACACCTGTTAGTAGTAAGGGGCGGAGTCTTCGGTATTCACCAGGGTGGGGCAACCTACATTGCTGCACTGTGGGGCCGTATGAGGGGGAGAGGTCCAAGAGGGAACAGTGCCGCTTGCTCTACTCTCTGTCAGCTATCAGTCACTTCCTCCACTACCCACAAGCAGATTGGGCCCTTCTGGTGCTGATTCCTGGGCAGGTGTGTGTGTGTGTGTGTGTTATAGGACCTGTGGGTCTCTCCAATGAACTCTCTTGTGAGGCTGGGAGTTTCTTCTACAGCCTCAACTCTCACAGGTATTTTCAGTCAGTGGTTTGAGGCTTTCTTTTTTCCCTGCTGGAACCCTGGGTTGCATGGTCTGTCTCACTCCCCAGTTGTTCCTCCCCATTTATCCACATGCAAATGTGGGATCATCTGGTCTGCCAGCAGGCGCCTTGCTGTGAGTCCTCTCCACCCCAGCTGCCCATCTCTGCCCCTCCTACCCATCTGGATGAATGTTTCTTCATTAACTCCTTGGTTGTCAGACTTCCATACAGTTTGATTTTCTGGCAATTCTAGTTATTTTTTGTTTTTTCAGTTTGTTACTATCTTCCTTTTGGTTGTGTGAGGAGGCAAAGTTGATCTACCTACACCTCCATCTTGGCCGCTGCTTCTCGTTTTTAGCCACCCCGGCTCCTTCCCGGGTGGAGGCAGTTTGCCACACACATAACAGAGAGGGCCCTTGGCAGAAAGCAAGTGGAACCCAGAGCCCGGAAGACCCAATGGTTCTCTGTATAACTCACTCTGCTTGTCTGGCTGGAGAAGTAACTTGCTCTGGAGTCAGACAATGGATTCAGGTTACTTCACCTGCCCTAGCCCAAGTTACCTTCTTTACAGAACTGCAGTTGTGCCCACTTCTCAGGGCATTGTGAGGATTAAACAAAAGAGCACCGGTGAGAGTACCCAGCACTGGAGAGCAGCAGGAGAGTCAGCAGGGTCGGTTGTTCCCCTTGATGCATTTCACATGCACGCTGGCCACTGCTCGCATCTCCTGAGAGGCTCTGCCTTCCCAGGCAGCGCAGTTGGCTTATCCACGAGGGAGAACGACTTAGCCGTGGGGATGCTGAGGCTTCCTCAGCTACGGAGTGGAGGGGCTGGAATTCAAATCAGAGCGGCCCTTTCCACGACACCACACTCCATCTTGTCGTGCTACGTGTTTTTCACTTCCTGTCACTGTGTCCGTAGTGTTTCCCAGTGTTTCCAAGGTGATACGTACCTAATGTGGCTCCCCATCGCAGTGAATGCTTAGGAACAGGAACACCAAAGCCCGGAGGAAAGTAGGGCTAGAATCTGGGTCTCCTGACTCCCCCGGACAAGAGTCAGGGTGGCCCAGAAATGCACAGGCTGGTAATTTAGCAGGAAAACAGAAATCCTAAACCCAGGTAGGCTGAAGGTAAAGCACATAATTAAAGTGATTTTTATGTGTCAGCGCTAGATTTAACTCTGCTTTGTAGAAAGCAAGTAGAGAAATCTAAAGCATTATAGAACTCCTGTTGTCTGATAGGTGAAAGCTTCTCTCTCCAGGGGAGAGAGTGTACCAGACAGCCCTTATGCGGTCGCTCCAGATATATCCAACCTAGAAATGTAAGTACTCCGGAAATGAAAGTGTTCACGACAGAGCGCAGAGACCGGCAAAGAGCAGACTCTGGTGATCTTTCCCGCTAATGAGACGGCCAGCAGAGCCGGCTCCCGCAGGTCCCCGCAGCCCCGGGCTGCGCCCAGGGCCTGGCTGGCCGGTTTGCTGCCATCTGTCAGTCTTCCCTGACTGCCAACGCTGTGGCGTGAAGTGCTGAGACCTTGCTTCTGCACCTGTGTGGATGAAATCTCTACTCTGTTCTTTCCCCCCAGACTGAATCCAGGGATCATATCGTGGCCTTCAACATGTTAAATTACCGATCTTGCAAAAACTTGTGGAAATCCTGCGTCGAGCACCACACGTTCTTTCAGGCAAAGAAGCTACTACCTCAGGAAAAGAATGCTCTGTCTCAGTACTGGACGCTGGGCTCTAGGAACCCCAAAAAGTGAGTACGTCGGAGTCTCCACACTAGACTGAGATGTAAACTTGTCCTGGTCACCCCTGGGTCGTGGCGGTCCTCAGCTGGGGGGAGGGACGCCGTTGCCCGGGCGCCCCAGGCCCTGGAGCAGGAGCTCCTGGTGGGTCTCGGGACCATGGCTGCAGGTCCGTCTGGGGACAGCCGTGTCTCTTTCCACACCCACTCAGACACTGCTCATATTCCCGTCGTTTGTTTCTGCCTTCTCACCCCTGCATCCCCCGAGCTCCCGGGCAGCCAGAGTTCCAGCTGCTCTCACACCCTGTCACGATCAGGAGGCACGTGGTCATGACTCAGGGTCACCGTGGTGCCTGGCACGTGGGCTCCCCTGGCCTGTTGCCACTGAGACAGCCTCTCCCATGAACTGTTAATCCCCTGAGGTCCTTCGTAATGATGAACGAGTGGACGGCATTAAAGATTCCCCGGGTCAGCTGACTTTGGCATATGTTATATATAACAATCATGACATAACTGTAATAATTATAACTGACAGTTATTGAGTGCCTACTTTTGTCCATGCACACACTTAATTATAATTATATTTAGTTCTTCAAATGACATTATCTACAAGAATAATATTTAAAGTATTTAATAAGTAGCACAGTAAAAGAAATAACACTGTAAGTTTTTACCTTTTAATATAGATTCGAATTCATTCTCTAAGTAAACTAACCATGCAGTTTACATTTTTGTGTATTTATTTGTTCTAAAACTGTCTTCTAAGTACAAGATGTAGCAGAAATTGTTTATCAGTCATTCTTAAATTCTAGATCGATTTTTGGTGTGAAGACATTGTTTTTGTGATTTTGTGCATTGTGGATACGGCCGTTGCCACCCAGCGTCCCCGTGTGAGCCAGCGTCTAGTACCCAGGACTGTCTCAGGCTCTCCCAGGGACCTCACTGTCGTGTTGATCACCATTAAGTAACTTTATAGAGTCAATAAGTAGGGCATTCCTGTTGGTAACAGTATTGATGGTGCCAAGTGCTCTCTCTCAGCTTCTCATAAACCAGGAATAGATATATTTTCAAGGTTTTAGCTCCTGGAATACCGCCTGGTATATCTGTACATTCAGTCGTTCTGTTCGTGAACAAGTCCTGGACACAACTTCCTGGAATGTAGTATCTGCTTCCGTTGGACCCAGTCCTCTGGGCCAGCCTAGAGCTGGCATACTGAGCAACCGAAGCATGGATTCTGGTGCCAAGCAGCCTGGGTTCAAATCCTGCCCGAGTCACTTCAGTTTCAATTTACTTTGCTGCTTCAATCTCCTCTTCTGTAAAAAGCAGCCAGCATGGAGTGGGGTAGGGGAGAGGGGGTCTGGTTATCCACTGTGGCATACAAAAAACTACCCTTGTTTTGGTAACTTAAAGCAACAACCGTCCTACGATATCTCAAGGATTTGTGGGTCAGGAATCGGGAAGGCCTTCGACCTGTGTGTTATAGGCTGGGGTTTCTCAGCGACACGCAGCTGGTGGCTGTGCTAGCCTGAGGGTCCAAGACGACTTCTCTTGCATCCCTGGTGTTGGTGAGATGACTGGAGGGCCGGACTCGCCTGGCCCCCTCCCTCCCTCCCTCCGATCTCAGGCCCCCTTCAGGCAGGCTCCCCACCGGGTAGTTGTATTCCATACACAGAGGCGCAGGGCTTCGAGGGTCTAAGACAGAGCTGGCCCATCATCTGGAAGGCAAGGCCTGGAACTGGCCCAGCTACTCCTGGTCACAGCAGTCACAGACCAGCCCGGGTTCGGGAGTCAAAGACCGTGTAAGCCATCTTTCATCTGCCACGGGGAGGGGCGTCACCTGGGATGTTGGGGGTGGCTCGGGCACAGGTCAGCAACTCTTGGCTACCGATAATCAGCTTCAGTGGACTGGAAAATGTCAGTCCTCCTTATCTCCATTTTATTGGCGAGGAAACTGAGGCTTAGAGAGGTTCCATGACTTGGTCAGCCCCTAGAGAGACATCTACACATTTGCATATTAGGCCCCCCTGAAAGGGTCCCCACGAAAGAAACCTGTTCTGTGTTTTCCAAGCTAATGGGGCAGTGGAACACTTCCCCTCCCCCCAGAGAGTACCTATTAATAACCTATGACATATTCTTGAGGAACATTAAACCTTTGAATCGTGTAGCTTGCTTTCCTCCTCCTGATGCTGGGCTCTCAGTCGATGGCCACTTGGTTTCTGACGGAGAGGCTCCTCGCAGGGCTGCTGTGAGCGTTTGGATGAGGGTGGCAACAGTCTTTCTTCCTGCAAATCAGTACACTGATGTTCTAGGGGGTGTTTTGCATTGTTTGTATCCTTTTGGTTGTTGTTGCTTGTTATTATTGTTGTTGATTTTAGACTGCAGCAAATGTGTGGAATGTTTTCATAAGACACTGAACTATTGTTTAAAAGTCAGAAATTCCAGAACTGAGTTTTCTGTAAACTGGCTCCAAATTTCATCCTCTGAAGTAATTCACGTTCTGAGGGGATCTAGTTAGCTAAGACTTAAATTCTTGGTGCAAATAAAACTCCAGAGTAACCTTCAGGGTGGCACAAAGGACAAGACCTGAAATTCTCCTGTCTAAGTAAGCACGTCCTCGGGTCTCCTCTCAACGAGTTACCCAGGGTGGACGTGGCGGCCTGTGCCGATAGGCTGACGAGAAGCATCTGCAAAGACGGTCAACGTTTGTACTCACGCCAGCATGAGTCAAGTGAGAGTTCCTTGAAGTCACTTGAACTGGTTTTCTATGTTATCCTGAAATTCCTTCTCATCTGGTAAGACTTACTTACATTCTGGAAGCAGCTTGGTGGCTTGCAGTAGCAAGAACAAGAAGACACCTTCACTGGAAGAGAAGACGTCACGTGAGGAAAAACCAGAGCAGACCAGAGTTGCTTCGGACCCATGCGCCTTCACTCCTGCTGACCTCGGCTGGTGTCCTGAAGGCCCGGGAGGGACTGCGTGCGGCCTGTTCCGTTTATGCTGTTATTACTTCCTTGTTGAATGTGGCGGTGCAGAAAGTGAACCTGCGTCTGGTTTTTCAGGTCTGTAAATAACCAGTATTGCAAAAAGGTGATTGGAGGGATGGTCTGGAACCCGGCCATGCGGAGATCCATATCAGTGGAGCATTTAGAAACCAAGAGTCTGCCTTCTCGGTCCCCTCCCATTACTCCCAACTGGTATGTCCTCCTTTTTTTTTTTTTTTTATCTGCCCCCTCCCCCAACTAAACTCTATCTCTTTCAAAAATAAGAAACTCAATAAATTCCTAAAATAGAAATGGTCTACACTCAGAGTTTACATCAGTAGGTTTGGCTCTTGAGCTGTTTTCCCTGAAACACTCAAGTTTAGCCAAACATTTTCCTCTGTGTATAATGCTGGGACGTCGGGGCTGCGTAAACCTGAGGACCGCAGCCCGCTGCCGCACCCCTCTCGGAATGGTAGTGCACGTGAGCACACGCGTGCCCTCACAAGTCCTGAAACAAGGAGCACATTCAATTTTGTTTAATCTCATCTTTTCTGTTAACATCGCTCCGAGTAAATTGGGGGGGAACGTGGTAAAGGTGCATGATGTGACCGACGTAAGGGCGTGCGATCCTCAGCCACACACATAGCAAGTACACTGGGGAGGGTGCCTACCAGCTTTTAAGGTGATGGACTTGACCAAGAGGAAGGAAGCGGCCCTTTGACAAAGGGGAAGGGCTCTGGGTTTGTAGCTGAAACATCTGGACTCAGATTTGGGCTTTTCTGTTAATGAACAAGTTTCTTTACCTCTCTGGTCTCAGTCACCCCAGCTGCGAAAGGATTATAAAAAAAATCACCACAAATGAAATAACGTACAAGTGCTTTTTGTAAGCTGTAGACCTAGGATGAGGTAGAATTATTATTGTTGTTGTTTTATTCTAATGGTCCCCCAAAGACATCGGGCGATTTTTGTGAATGTGCTGCCACAACAGCCTGGCATCCGCTGCAGGAGGGGGAACCAATCTGGAACTATTGCCCCTGCTCCACGCTGGAATTCGAGTGTGGTTTCCTGTCCGTTTTATGAAAGACGGGCGCACCTGTGACCTGCAGAGCTGGGATTTGCTAGGACTAAAGGAAGTTCTCACAGGCCTCTGGGTGAGGACCCTCCGCTGGGGCCACGTGCTCTGGGCGGGGAGGACGCTGGCATTTAGTGTTGGCCGTGACAGCACGGCTGAGAAGATGTGTTTCTTGGTTTCGGAGATGTAGACAGTGGTAACGTTATGCTGCAAAGTAGCAGCTTCATTTGTCTAACAGTCTCTTCTTGGGCAGCCGTGCCAGGGACAGCAGAGGCCCAGGACAGCTTCCAGGACAGCGGGTTTGATGTTGCCACACCCTTGGCCGGGAGCTCTCGCTGCTATTTATAGGTCCCCTCCTGAGGATTTACGAGCCTCTCTGCTCTACTTTGGACACAGTGTTATTGATCATCCAGGCCCAGGGGTTTGTGAGTAGCGGAGGCCCTGACAGTCCTCGGGAGAAATGGCTCACTAAGAGGGGGAAAGTGGGAAGACTGAGGGAAGGTAGAACTCAGCGCAGCAGCCTGGAGCCGCCCACTGCAAGAGCCGATGCCCAGGTGCTGCTCCGGCCATCCCGAGGACATTGCCTCACCTGATTCTTTCTCAGGAGCAGGGAGGTAGGTACTCCTAAGGCCCAGAGAGGTGATGTGACTTGCTTAAGGTCACACAGCTACTGCTGCTGTCGGATGGAAAGGATGGTGCTGTTACGTCCTCCTCATATCACGTAAGGGATGTATTTTTACAAAGCAATCCTTTCTTCTTGGATTGAGTGACGTTTGCATGAAGGGATGTAATTGAAATAAGGTTTGGGTTTTGCCAGAACTGTACCTTGACTTCTAACCCCCTTGTTTATGCTGTTGAAATGAATCAGAGAGATTATCTGCTCAGGCCCCAGGATGGCCTATTATTTATGCATTGAGAGCTTGACTTCTCCTTGAAGAATGACTCGCCTTAAATCAACATTCAGTGCCTTCCCAAAAGGCATGCAGCACAGTCCTCTGCCTGTTTATACAAAGCTGAGCCTACTGGTCTGGGGGCTGCACCACTGGGCTGAGAGTTTGGGGACCCGGGTGACGCTTGGTGGATTCTAGGGTAGTCACGGGTTAACTGGCTCTTAATTTCCAACAGCATCAGCCCAGGCATCTGGTCAGGGCACAAAGTTAGATCACTGGTGTCTGATAAAAACTTTCAAGTGGAATTTGCTTTCAGCGCTTCTCGCTCCACCTGTCCCCACCCAGGCGAAGCCCTCGGCTCCGGCACGAAATCCGAAAGCCACGGCACTCCTCTGCAGATAACCTCGCCAACGAAATGACGTACATCACCGAAACCGAGGATGTGTTCTACACCTACAAGGGCTCCCTCTCCCCGAAGGACAGCGATTCCGAGATTTCCCAGAACCAAAGCCCACACCAAGAGTAAGTAATTGTGTTATTCTCTCTCTTGACCTGCTTGTTTTGGCTGTCGAGGCATTTGCTCAGGCCCAGGTGGCTGGGTGAGAGGAGTGCAGGGCTGGAGCCTGCAGCCGGCTCCCTTGGGTGCTTCTGCTGGGCTGAGAACAGGCATCAGCCTCACCTTCCCCCGTGAGCAGACAGGATGGGTGCCTGGGGTCTAAGGCTGGACTTCCCGAGACCTCCTGCCCTCCCGGGACATGTCATCTGTCGGGAACAGCCTGCTGTCCGTGAACAAAGCCCAGTCTGAGTCACTCCGTATTCCATGGGTGCAGACGTGTTACCCACAGTGGCATTTCCCTGGCTCGTCAAACTCTTACCGATGCAGGGTTCCACATCGACGGAAATATGCTGCCCTGACCGCCGTGGCTTGGTTGGCTGGGCGTCGTCCCACAAAGTGAAAGGTCGTGGGTTCAATTCCCAGTCAGGGCACATGCCTGGGTTGCAGGCCAGGTCCCCAGTGGGAGCTCATATGAGAGGCAGCCAGTCAATGTTTCTCTCTCACGTCGATGCTTCTCTCCCTCTCTTTCTCCCTCCCTTCTTCTCTCTCTAAATAAGTATTTTTAAAAAAGAAATATGCCTTTTTCTAGCCACAGAAAGCCTTCTCAGAACCACAGTTTGCCCTTAGGATTTCTGTTTTCATTTTGTCTTTAATAAGTAGTTATGTAAACAAAAAACATGCATAGAACATGTCTGATTTTTTGTTAGATTTTTGTCAAGGACAGTTTGTGTTAAATTGTTTTATGTCCCCACTGTCTTTTTTTTTTTTTTAATTTACAAGCACCTCTCAAGGCCAGGAAAAAAGGTCTTTCCTAAAATATTGGTTTGAGTCCTATTATTATACAGCAAGATGTATCTAATGCACCAGTTCCCTTTCTGACTTGATTACCGGGGAGCTCAGAGCTACCTATTCTGCTCAGTGAACTGGCTTCCCTCATAGCCCAGGTTCCTGATAGAGTCCCTGCCATTCCTTGTCTTAGTAATTTTAGCCTTAGTTTTTTTCATTTTAATGAATTCATAGTTCTACCGTCCCTATCTGTCCATTCCAGAGTAAGCTATCAAATCATCTTTGGAAGTGGAAAAGATACAGATTACCAATAAATAAAGTGACATTTTAAGCTAACGCAGGATGGGATCCACTGTTAGGCAGTCACCCGTAGTCGTTGGTACCCATTCTGTGAAGTTCCATGCTTTGCCCAAAATATAAACGTAATGCTTCCTCCAGGCAGCACAGGATTAGTAAGGAGGCACTTGAGTTAATCTGTACATTTTTATTAGTCTAGCTACTGGCTGAAAGCAGTAAATGCAACCCGATTATACCCACAGGCCTCACAGGTGAAGTGCAAACCTTGCTACCCGCGTACGTGCGGTTGCTGCCTCTCTGCTGTCCCAGACCACGGCAAACACGCTTTCCAGCTTATCCGGGTTCTTAACACATCTAGTTAAATAATCCCTCTTGTCCTTATTTCCTTGTGACCTGAGCTTGGATGTTGGCTTCTGTTGAAATGATCACTATGGCTTGCTCCAATGGCGTCCCTGGGGGGGCCTGTGGTGGGAGGGTGTGTGTTCCTTTGTGTGACCCTGGCTTGGCAAATCCAGTAATACAAGGCTCAAGTGCAGGGATGCATAACTTGAACCAGTCAGAGTCCACAGTGGGTGGGGTTCTGCCACTTCCCCAAAGGAGGAAGAGGGTTTAGGGAACTGACCAGGGGCTCTGGGAAGCCCAGTCCCAGCCCCGTGTCAGACCTGCCTGCTGTGGTTTGCAGCCTCATCATGGAATTGCAGAGCGTCTGGACCGTCGCCGACCGGCACCATAGCCACTAGCCACACTCGGCTATTTAGATTTCAATGATTTAAGGTGAAATGAAAAACTCAGTTCCTCAGTAGCATGAGCCTCATTTCAAGTGCACACGTAGGCAGTGCTCACCATGTTGGACGGCGGAGATGCAGTATATTTCTGTCATCACAGAAGGTGCGAAGTGGAGGAGATGGGGATTCTGTGCAGCGCCGACAGGGGCTGTTTTAAGTCCGGCGGCACACTCCAGACAGCCTTCGCAGCTCTCTTCAGGAGCACGGAGACAGGGTAGACAAGTGTTCGCCTCAGGGGCTCCGGGCCATCTGGGCCAAAAGCACATCCTCCGCCTTCGCCACGCCCCGTGGGGCTCTGTCACTTCGGTGGAAGGGGAAGAGAGCATGGGGGGTTGTCTGGGGCTCTGAGAAGCCCAGTGCTGCTGTGGCCTGCCATCACGCCCCGGGCTTGTGCAGCACCTAGACCACCGCGGTTCCATAGGAGCCACTCACTGGCCACGTACGGCTGTGTGAACTGAAGTTCATTAAAGTTAAATTTCAAATGCACTTCCTTAAGCCCTGTTGGGTTTAAGTCATGTCTCGCCCTGCTCAGCCCTCTGCATTGCACCTCAGTTCTTTCTGAAACTCCCCCATGAGACCTTGCAAGATGTCATCCCGGGGCACTTCTTATTTTATAGCTCAATGTTAAAAGTAGCAAACAGTGGTGATTCAAAGACAGCCTTCCGCGGCAGGGCTTTGCCAGGTACACTGACAATAGGCATCTCACATGTTTGTGGCTGTGCTTTGCAAGTGGGGTGAACGGTTGAAAAACTGCAGCACCGCCCACCTCACTTAGGTGGGGGACCCCTTCTTGCTGAGGCAGCTGGCCTCCCTGAAGGCCTGGGGGTGGGGGCTCTCCATTGCCCGAGGCCAGCAGGGAAGGTTGATCTGTACTTGGTGAAAAAAACTGTGTGGTTAGTTCAGTGAGTATTTGCAAAATGTTTAAGAAACGCTTGACATGTTTTATACAGCAGATTTGTGTTAAGAGGCAAAAAGAAGGATTCTGTCAGAGAAATCCGATGAATAATACCACAGGCAGAGACGAGGGTTCCTTTTAGAAAGAAGAATCAAATGCAATGTTCTGTACCCATTTAAGCTGGAAGAGGGAAGAGAAAGGGAGAAAAAGGGTGGGTAGGCATTAGCTCTCAACCTAAAACGGCGAGGCTCAGGTCTGTGAACAGGACCTGGGCGGATGAGCCACCTGCCAGTCTGTCCCGTGTGTATAGTGGCACAGCAAAGTTTGGGGTCATAGGTACGAACCCTTGGCAGCTTGCTTTGCACCCAATGGGCTGTGCGTATTACTCGGAAGCTTCCCCCAACCATTCTGTCTTCCTTTCCTTGCTTAAGAGCAAAGGCTGAAATCTGCAGAGGAGGAAGATTCCTTCATGACAGAAACACCCAGACCAACCAGTCCCACCGCCCAGAGGAGTGGGAGGGGCGGTGCCCTAAAGGAAAAACGGTTTGGCAGGGCAGACCTGGAGGAAAACAAGTGCTCGGGCAGACGAGGGCTGTGTGTGGAGAACTCTGTTGTTGTTTTATCACTGTAGTTTGGACGGGTCACCAGGGGAGACACTGCTCCCTCAGAGGGAGTCGGGCTTCATGTTGACGTGGTGCCTTGGCCCTTCGCTTGTCTCCTTCTGTAGAGCTGCCTTGCTCCACGGGACACAGGGCAGCTGGCACGTTTGTGCATGCAGTGAAAATGCCCTTAATGCCACTACCCTTGCAAGTGGTTATGATGATACGTTTTACATGTGCATTTTACCACTGTTACAATTTATTTTAATTTGTTTTTACAATGGCAGGCAGAACATTTTTTTAACAATTTTTGTGCATTGGAAGAGACTTTGGGAATCCCCTTCTTCAGCCCCTCGGCCGTGTAGGAATCCCCTAGGCCCCGTCACCGGGCCTCTCTGCCAGTGACAGGCAGCTCTGCTGCAGGGTGGCAGCCTGTTCTGCTGCTGAACAGCTCAGCTGCCCCAGCTGTGCAGGAAGGAAGCTGCCTCCTTGCCTGCGACCGAGCATGAGCATCGCAGCCTCCAGTTCTCCCTGACGCCTCTTCTGTCCACCTCTCCTTCCACCGCTCAACGGACATTCAGTGACTGACTGGGTGGAAGGGCAGACAGAGACACGGACAGCTACGTGAAGCAGGACAGGCCATTGGGTGGAGCACAAACAAGCCCCCAGGTTTGCACAGTGGGATGCCCCCCGCCATGTCCACGCCAGGTGCCTGCGTCGTAGAGTAGCCTCACATGGTGCCTGTCTGCACACCGAGGAACCAAACAGAAGACTTGGCTGCGTTTCGGTTACCTGCCACCTGTGAGCAGGGCCGTGTGGTAGGTGCTGCTGCAGCCCGTGTGTTGCTGGGAAGATCTCCTCACAGAATCCTGGCCCCCCATGGTCCCTTGAGTCAAACAGCTGCAGTTCCTTCGGCCACTCCCCACCCTGCCCCCTCTCAGTCACCACTCTCCGCGTGCCGGCTGCTTTTACTAGAGGGTGGCACCCAGCTTTCATCGTAGTGGCAGACAGGGTCTCGGGCCGTCCACGTGTCTCCCGCAGAGACCAGCCGGCGACGGCGTTTCATTAAGTGTCCCGCATCCCCCTCCCTGCACCGTGCCTGCCCTCTGCTTGGTTGGGGCCGCTCGCCTGTAGATGCCCGACGGATATCGCCAGCTCAGCGTGGCCCAGGCTCAGCCCCTCCCCGTCGTCATGTACCCCCCCACCGTGGCTTCTCCCACATCTTCGTGAGTAGGGCCGCCCCGCAGGACTACCCAGGCGCCACCTCATGGAAATTGCGGTCATCCTTGCCTCCTCTTCTTCCCCTCTTGCTCACCATGTTGGTTCTTCCCCCCGACACCCCTTGAACTAGACCCTCCCACACCCCCACTGTGCTGCCTAGTCTACTCACCATCACCTCGGCAGGGCCTGTCGCAGCAGTGTCCGCCTGTCCCTGTCTTGGCCTCTCCCCCTTCCGGACAGTCCTTGTCGGGGACAGCAGGCTGGTCTTCCCAAAATCCACACCCAAGCGTGTCCCTTCCCTGCTTCAGTACCATTCCTGTGCTTTTTCAAAGTGTCGTGCCTCTGCATACGTTGCCGCTTTGGCTTTTCAAATTATTTTTATGTTGGTGTTTTGCCTAAAATACCTTCTTCCCTCCTTACTGCCTGTTCCAACTCCTCCTCAGTCGTCTTTCCACCTCCTCTGCGAGGCCTCTCCTGCCCCCACCAAGCCCCCGACATCAGAGCACTGCCATCACAGCGGGGCATCGTCATCGTTTTACATCTTCCCGCAAGGTAGACAGCGGGCTCTTTGAGGGCGAGTGTCCTGTTCACCTCTCCCTCCACCACTGAACAGATATCCAGTGGCTAACGGGGAAGTTCTCATCCCAGAATTCAAGCACGAATCGACTGCAGTTTAACCAGTGCTTTCTTGCCGTCGAGGTGATTTAACATCTGAGGCGGGCAGCGAGGGGCAGCGAGAGGACAGATGTGTGACCCAGGATTCCATTAGTGAGGAAGTGCAGAGCTCAGAAAGCCACATTATCTCGAACCACTTATTCCTGCAGCTACTTCAGCGCCTTCTTGAGTTAAGTTTTGGTCTTGAGCCCTTGGCATTTATCGCAGAGATGAGAGTGCCGTGTGAAAGAATGTCTCCGTATCTTAAGAACCCATACTTCAGACACTTCTTTTTGCTACTGAATGAGCCTTACATGAGGATCCACGTGAGACCTTTTTCCAGTTTTGTTCAGAAGAAACGTAGCATTCTGGGAGAGCTGGTGCCCTGCCTTGCAGTCCCCCACCGCTGCTGCCGTCTAGGCCACGGCTCAGGAGTACCCGCCTCCCCGGAGAGCTGGGGGGACCGCAGACTCCCCGGCCCTCCGCAGGCATGCATTTGGCGAGACCCAGTCCCATTCTCAGGCGCCCTCATCTTACCGGCGCCGAGAGCTGTTGAACTGCCTTCTCTTTCCACCTGAGTGTCCAGGCCACCCCGTGAATGTTGTGCTCTCTGAGGGTCACTCCACACACCCCAGGGACCTTGGGAGGGCATCTTTTCTTCCTTCACTCAGCGTCTTCGCTGGGCGCTTGCTGTGTGCCCCTTGAGCATCAGTGCGCTGGGAGAGGAACACGGAGAGAGGACTGGGGTCTCTCCCACCTCCAGAAGGCCAGAGTCTCCGGAGCGGAAGGTGACAGGAAACGGCCCCTGCACCGTCGCATGGCCCCGTTAGAGCTGTGGAGCCCCCGTGGGAGCACAGCTGCGCTGCCTTGGACAGGTTTGAAGGGCAGAGGTCCTTGTGGTTGTCCCAGCAGGGGTAAGGGAAGCACCACCCGGGACTTTTTTTTTTGTGGGCAGTCCTGCCATTTTTAGTCTCTTTAACGTTGTTCTCCTTCAGAGAACAGAATTCTGTCATGGCTTTTGTTTCTGAAACCTGTCACACTTACAGTTCCGAAGCACGTTTCCCGGGGTGTTTTGCCTGCCTGACAGCCTGCCTCTGCACCTTGATTCCCCGGGAGCTGGGGGAGGGAATGGCCACTTCCACCCTGGCTGCTCTGGATCCCGGACGGGCCCTAGGTCCTAGACGGCCGTGACAGTCCCCCTTCTGTGTGCCTCCTCCTCTGACAAGCGCCCCCCCTCTGCCTCAGGGACAGCCCTCTTGCGTCTGCTTCCTCCTCCCCAGTCACGGCACTGTCTTTCTTCCCTCCCCTACTGCTTACCCCGGGGACCCTGGGTCCACCCACAGCGCCCCTCACCCTTCACCCCTCCCTCCTCAGCCACTGGGTTCTCCCCCATCAGCGCCTCGTCCCGCCTCAAGGAGAGAGGAAGCCCACTCGGTTTGGCAGCTTCCCTCCTGGCACCGCACTGTGTCCAGCTGCCACCTTCTCACTGCATCTCGTCATCCGCTGTCCTCCTCACCATCTGTCTGTCCGTTCTCCGCTCTGAGCGGAACATTCCTGCAGCCCACAGGGAACGTCTGTGCACAGTTGATCAGCCAAAAAAATACTGTCATATGTTTAATAAGTGACTGTCAACGAGTAACCCCTCAACCCTGCTTAGAAAATAGTACTGGGCACATAACGTGTTTGGATATATTCGTATTAGTTCTGTGGGCTGTTTTAGATAGATCATTGGATTCTATACTGAAAAGGAAAATGCCTTAAAGCCTTGGATTATGTAATTCACATGTAAAAAATTTAGAAAAATAATAAATATAAGATGCATTAGAATTTTATTGAAATTTGTTCTCTTCTGCTTTGTCAGCTTGCTCTTCTGTTTTTTTGTTTGCATGCTTTTCACCCTTTCCATCACCGTCACCCTCCAGAGTCTTCCAACCTTTTGAATGTGTATGCTGTTGATAGTTGCAACTTCTTTGTATGAAACGTTAGGTCCACCCTGCAACTGGACATAGAGCATTTTCTGAACCGGCTTTGCTTTGATTCTGCCACTAGGTGGTGCTCTTGTAAACATTAAAATTTAGCAAAGTTGCACTACTTGGCGGATTTTTTTTTTTTTTTTTGCTTTTAAAATTTTGAATTAAAGTCTCATTCATTTTTAGTCTGAAAACTTACCACTAGCATACAGCTTCAATTCCAAAATACCCTGTCTTTGAAATGCCTTCCTATCCACAACACCCTTCCCTCAACTTGAAAACCGTAAGACCAGACTCTCCTGCATATGTCTGTATTCCTACACTGGTCTGTAACTGAATCTTTATATTCAAGTGAATGGCAGTTGTGACTCATGCTGTGTGAATATGATGCAGACTTTACATTTAAAGTAAGCTAATTTGAACTTTCTAGGAAACAGAGAAGCCCTAACTTAATGAAAAATTCATGAATAAGGGCTTGAAATAAAGATTCCGTAAGAGGTGGTGGCAGCTCCTTTTGTCTCTTTCTCTGAACGTCTTCACCTTACCTCTCCCATCACTTCACCTGGCATGTAGAACATGAGGAAAGCCCCACATTCTGTGGGGCTCTTAAGGCACCTTTTGCCAGGCCGGTGGCTCTGGCGGTGGTCCCGTTGTGGGGGGGGGGGGAGGGTGTGATGTAGAGAAGTCGAATGTCTGGTGCTGTGGTGGCTGAGATGGTTCCTCCCGGTGAGGTCAGAGACTGCATGGTGGGGGCTAGGAAGGATGTGGGGGGCGCCTTAGGAGCAGACTGGGTGTGGCCTGGAGAGGAAAGAGGTGTGTGGGGGCTCACGTCCATCAGGCTTCTGTCTTTCTGTCAAGTGAGGGAAAAGCTGTGGCCTTGGCCAAGTCACCTGGTGTCTCTCAATGACAGTGTCTTCACCCATGAAAGGGGCGGTCGACCAGATGACCACAGAGGCCCCTTCCGTTCCAATGGCCTACAATTCTCTAAGATAGCGCCATCCAGCAACACTTCCTGCAGTGACGGAAATGTTTTATGACCGTCCCACACAGGTGCCACTAGCCACACGTGGCTATTGCTCGTTTCTGAAATGGATGGATACAGCTCAAGAACTTTCCAATCTTTAAATTTAAATAAATGGACTGGTGGCTGCCACATTGGACAGTGCAGCTCTGAGATACAGAAGGACCCGCATTAGAGAAAAATAAAACATGCGTTCTCAGCACGAGCAATAAATGGATGTCACAGGCAAATAACACACACTAGGATTAATATAAATTGCCCTGGATAAGCAGCATCAGTCCCATTTCCTCTGGGTAGCAGAGAGCTCTGTGAAGCAGAGCTGTCAGCGGGGTTGAGACGGAAGGGAACAGCGTGCACAAGGGGTGGAGACGTGCCCCTGAGTGAGCTTCAGCGGCCAGACCTCCAGAGTGGCTGGCACGTCTCCCTGCCACCCCCACCCTCCTGGTGTGGCTGGGAGGGAGCTGAGTTCTCAGCAGCTCCTGGGCCTGCCCTTCCTTCTGCCCCTTTCCCCCAGAACGAACGGTGGTGACGTTTAGACCAGATGGGGACAGGGCAGCCTGTGGCCTCAGTGTGCCAGAGCCCTGAGGGTGACCTTGGGAGCCCTGCTGAGGTTCCAAGGGTTTGTGACAACCATGGGATGTGAGGCCTCAAGAGTCAGCAACATTTGCTCCAATAAAATATTAATCCGGTTACTGAAACATCTCCTCCTCCCCCTGCAATGAAGGAGTATATCCGAGAACAATCCAGCACAAAGCTGCCCGACCCGGACGTCGTCCAGTTCTGTGTCTCCGTCTTCGAATGCTCCAGGCTCCTGCTCCCCGGACGGCGTGGATCAGCAGTTCTTAGAGGACTTCCACAGGGTGACCAAAGGGGGCTCCACCGAGGACTCCAGCCAGTACTACTGTGACAAGGTGCGTGAGCACAGGTCCTGGCTGGGCGCCTGAGTGCCCCGGTGACCCCCCCAGCTTCCTGGCACAGAGGCACCTCCTTTAAGTAGTGATGACTAACCGAAAATGTATTCTTATCAACCACTAGAGAGGGAAGTTATGTAACTGACCACTCTCCAACATTTTCCAGAATGATAACGGCGATGGCTACTTGGTCTTGATCCGCATCACGCCCGATGAAGACGGAAAATTTGGATTTAATCTAAAGGTATGCCGTATGTATATGTAAGAAGTTTTGTGCTCTGAAGCCATCTATGGATGACTTTTCTGTCCCCACTGAAAGCATGCCACGTCCCTGAGGCTGCAGGGAAAACGGACCCAGCCCCCGGAGCTGGGAGTGTTTTGACGTGGCTCTAGCAGCTGCCTCGTACCAAGTGCCTGTTGCGTGCTTGGTTCTGCTAGGCACTTATTTATATCACCTTCCTGAGTTCTCAGTGGTGATATCAGCATTTTTAACCTCATTTGATAGACTCACAAAGATGAGGGCCCACAGGTGGCCAGCAGATCTACCCCTCAAAGGGGAGCTTTGAAGAGAGCCCCTGAGCATTGCTGAGCCAGGAAGAGAGAACAGCAGCTCTAGCTGCAGGGCCATTACCCTCCTCTGTCAGCCCCTAGGCAGGGTCTGCAAACTGTGGCCTAGGGGCCAACCCACCTATTTTTACAAATAAAGTTTTATGGGAACACAGCCACACCCATTCATTTACAAAGGGTTCATGACTCCTTGGGCACTACAGTGGCAGGGTTGAGCATTTGCAACAGAGCCCTCTGTCCCACAAAGCCTAACATGTGTATTCTCTAGTCCTTTACAGGAAAAGTTTACCAGCCCCAACTCGAGAGCTGAGTGAGAGCAGGTGGTCCTTGCGGCCCACCCTGCAGCTGCTACTATGCACTCCTTTCCTATAGCCCAGGAGCCCAGCTAATGACCTGCTTTCCAAGGTCAAAGCCCTCACAGCACTTGGCCTTGTCTGTGGCTTCTGTCTCGAGACTCTTCTGCCCAGCAGCACTTAGAGGCTGTGCCTTTGGAGTCTTTCTACTGGAGTGATTTGCATTTTTTTAAAGGAGCTTGCTTCCACCAAGTGCAGCTTAAATTCACTTGATGTCTGACCTCTCACCTGAGAACGTGGGGGTGGCAGTAGGAGCGTGGAGCAGTCTTCTGGTTAGCCCACTAGACCCAGGCTTGGGAGCCTCATTCTTCTGAAGGGTGCCGTCCCTGGGATTAGAACAAGATGAAGCGAAGTCCCACCCCTCCCCTGTGCCAGAAAGAGCTGCATGTCTTTATTGCTGTGAACTGCTCACATGTTTGTTTTTTTTCTTAATTTCACATGTTTACAGGGAGGAGTAGATCAAAAGATGCCTCTCGTGGTATCCAGGATAAACCCAGAGTCACCTGTAAGTAACCATGTTTGCTTTCCACTAAATCTAACGGATTTCTGTTTCTGTGTCCTGTTTCTCTCCAGCCGGTAGCACAGAGTTTGTGTAAATGCATGCCTATGGATGGAAATTTAAAAAGAACAGAGCCCACACTTCTGCCCAGTGTGGTCCCCCCAGCTGCCGCTCCAGCATCACCTGGGAGCTCATTAGAAATGCAGCATCTCAGGCCCCTCCCCAGATATCCTGAATCAGAATCTGCATTTTTAACAGGCTCCCTGGGTGATGGGTGTGCACATTACAATTTAGAAGTGCTGCTCAAGAGACGGGAACTGAGGCACAGTTTGCTGTTCTGCTCACTCTGCGTGGACACGGGGACCCTGTGTCCCCTTCCGCTGCCCGCACTCAGCCCTTTGTCTAGGCCACCTCAGCAGGTCCTGTGCTTTTTTGAAGCACTGAGCACCGAAGGGTCACTGTGCCTCCTGAGAAAGTACCAGTGTGGGACTTCGCTCGTCAGTGGCCGTCAAGCTGGCAGTTGACTTTTTCATACACTGTGGCCCCTTCCAAAGAAGGCAGCTTTCATTTTACCCTGTTCTGTGCATTGCTTCTCTCTTAGTGGTTCCTCCCTTTGGTGTTATGCTTACAAAGTTCTTCTCCATTGCAAGGTGGATAAATTCTCTTAGCCGAAGCGCTCTCAGCTGTGGAGTGCCATTATCTTTTTCTTTATTTTTGGAAGATTTTCTATTTTTTAGAGCAGAAGGGAGGGAGGAAGGGAAAGAAACATCACTGTGTGGTGCCTCTTGCACGCCCCCCACTGGGGACCTGGCCTGCAACCCAGGCATGTGCCCTGACTGGGAATCGAACTGACAACCCTTTGCTTAGCAGACTGGCACTCAATCCACTGAGCCACATCAGCCAGGGCCAGAGCACCATTTTCTAACAGCCCATGTAGAGAACAAAAGATCAGAAGCTTCCTAATCATTACATGACATTAACAAGAGAAGGCTGGCCACCATAGGGAAACGGCTTCCATGATTTTGTCAGCCTTGTTTCAGAGTGTGTCATAACGTACAGCCTGAGCAGCACTGTGTTAGAATGCTGCAACCCGCTGCCATGGCATCGGAGCAGAGGATGGAAAAATGATGACGATAATTCCTGAGGGAGAGAAGGAGAACCCAGTCCCTGCTCAGGCACCTGGGCCCAGAGAGCCTCGGTGGCCTTCCCTGGAGGGCTGAGTCATGGTAACAGGAGAAACCTGCTCTTCCCCCCCCCCCCCCCAGGCGGACACCTGCATTCCTAAGCTGAACGAAGGGGATCAAATCGTGTTAATCAACGGCCGGGACATCTCAGAACACACCCATGACCAAGTGGTGATGTTCATCAAAGCCAGCCGGGAGTCCCACACGAGGGAGCTGGCCCTGGTGATCCGGAGGAAAGGTAAGAGCCGCCTGCAGGGGAGGAGACACAGGGATGCTGCCCTAGCCCGGCCCGGCCAGCATTTGAAAAAACCAAGAACTTGCACATAATAACCTTGATGTCTGACCTCTCACCTGAGAAATTTGAGGTTCTGCCCACAGAGGGCCTGGCCCCTCGTGGCCAGTCCTCTGGAGGTAGGCAGCGCCCACCACCGCCTTGTATACAGGGCATGACCCCCAGTTCCTCCCAGACCCCACTGGAAGGAACAGCTTGCCCACAGCAAGCACCGACCTCTCCCAGCTGCCTGGCCCTTCAGGCATTTGCATTTCCAGCACTTTCTGGAAGGATCAGGTTATGTTTTTTTCACGTGTGTTTGGCTTTGGTGGAGAGGCAGTAAGCGGAGGGGGACGGGGGCCTGGCTGCCTCCCAGTGGTTCTCACTGCACCTCCTGCCGGTGGAGGGACCTAGAGCAAGTCTCTTGCTTGGTTTCTTTCGACTTCCTCTGATGCGCAGTGAGGATAACAGCAGTCCGCACTGCTCAGGGTCCTAACGATACTCACACTGGAAGGCACCTCGAATACTGCCTGACGCACAGTAGCTGCTTGAAGGATGGCTCCTGTTGAACGCCATCACTGCTCTTGTTGCTATAAAGCAATCAGCCAAGTCCTTGAATGCTCCTGCCCAGCTTCCCAGCACTGAAGGAAAATGCTGTCAGTGTGTGACTCAAAGCCCTGGGCTTACATCTCTGTCCTGACCTTCACAGGAGAATGCACAGCCTCAACCCCCCCCCCAGTCTCCCCCCACCGCCACACACACACACACACACACTTGTGCCTCCCTCTGTTCCCACTAAAGCTTACCATCCAGAGCCATGGGGGGTGCGCTCGGCCTGTCTGAGGGGAGGAAATGGATGTCTGTGGACCCTTAAAGACACAAGGGCCGTGCCACTGGTCTTCTGTGGCTATAATGATAAGTTTATTTTTAAAATATGTAACTGAAAATAGGAGCTGATTGAAAGAAAAATAAGTCAACAGCGTGGGGGTAGCTACTGCGGCAGAACTCATGGCAGTGGCACCGGAGTTGGACTGCTCTGCGGAGGGAAGAGGGTGTCAGGGTCGGGCAGGTGCGGGCCGGATCCCCATGCCGGATCCCCGTGCCCACCCCGACCGCTCTGGGCGGCTCGTTTGCCCTGGGGGTCCGTTTCCACATCTGTGCCACGGCGGTCACGACTCAGGTTCAGCGTCGTGGGGCTTCGGGCCCGCCGTGTGGAGAAGTGTGCACGTCCTTTCTTCCCTGTCCTCTCCTGTCTCTTGAAGGCAGCAGGAGCCGGTGAAGGCTCTTGAGGGAGGGCATGCGGTCCCCTTCTGGGTGACCCTCGTGTCTCCGGTTTGGGAGGTTGGAGCAGGAAGTGTCACCGTAGACAGGCACGTGAGGCTGGGACAGTGCTGTGCAGGTGGGTGGGGGGCACGGGGTCCTAGGTTCTTTTATTCACGTGGAGTCTGACGTGAAGGGAGGGATGGTGCCAAAGAGGCAGGGCTGGTGCACAGAAGGGACGGACGTTAGGACTACACACGTTTACCTGGGAGGTTTCCACCTGAAAAACGGCCCCGGCTGAGGGCTCAGCTGAGTTCTGGGGGCGAGAGCGTCATGGGCAGCATGCCGGACCTCGCCGCAGGGACCGGGAAAGGGCCCGTTGTAAGGGAGCAAATGAAAAGGAACCGGGAAGGGGGCGAGGGGATGGGGTGGAAGAACCAGGTCAGAGAGCAAAGAGCGAAGATGTTTTCTTTGGTAACATCCTTTGCCTCTGGCCAAAGCCTCTGAGGACTAACCACCACCCCCGACTAGCCAGAATTGTACGTCGTTTTGTGTAATCAACACATATTGTGTCATTCAGCGAGAAGCAGTGTCTTCGGTGAGCATGATTACTGTGTGCTTAATCCCTTAATAAGATGTTCTAAACCACCGCATTCAGGTGTCACAAGTGTAATTTGGGGGAGGAAACTGGTCGCCAGAGCTTTGCTGCACAGCCAGATGCACCCTTTCTTGCCCACTGCAGCTGTGCACTCCTTTGCTGAACTCAAATCTGAAGATGAACTGAACCAGCTCTTCCCAGAGGCCATTTTCCCCGTGTGCCCAGACGGTGCGGACACGCTGGAGGGATCCATGGAACAGCTGAAGAAGGGCCTCGAGAGTGGGACGGTGCTGATCCAGTTCGAGGTAAGGGAGTCCCGGGGCTCACCCCACCGCCTGGGCCCCGGGGCCTCGGTGGGCTGCTCAGGTGCTGCCGAGTCAGCCCTGACACCGGGGGCCTGCGCTCATCGTGGGGCACGGGGGCTCCCAGCATTGGGGCAGTGGGGCGGGCCGGGCAAGCACGGGACACGGACCACGGCCCGTCCCTGCACTCTGCCTCACCTCTCACTCCGGTAACACTCGGTAGTCATGGAGAAACGCATCCGAAATCAAGGAGGAGGGACTCTGGAGCTATTTGGCTGCCAACGCAAAAGCTCCAGACGCTCAGCAGCAGAAGGTAGTGGAGAGGCAGCGTGGGTGAGCGCCTGTGCCCACGGGACAATGAAGGAGCCCTGTCCCTGACCCCGTTGGGTGTCGTGTGTGGTTGGCAGCAGTGTCAGCCCACGGGGCATAGCAGTTCTTCTCTCCAAGTCCCCCAGAACCTCTCGAACCTGAGTAATTACCAGAGTCAGACGCCGTCTTTCTTCCCTAGGGGGGACCCCTAGTCACAAGGTGGCGACCATCAGCAAAAAGCACCCCCAGACTTCTCAAGGCAAAGCAGAGCCGCAGAAGGCTCGGTGCTTAAGTCAGTTTTACTGATGCGATCCCTCACAGGATGGAAACAGAATGTGTTTATCGTCCAGATTTTTTTCAGGGTAAGAGAACGCAGACTAGTTCATGCAATCGAAGATAAAAGAGCACAAAGAAGCATGACAGGTCGATTAAAAAAAATAGATCATGATTCATGCCAGCACACACAGCTTGGGTTCATGAATTAGGAAAGATGGTCCCAGGTCCAGTTCAAAAGCAGAAATCAGCCATCCCCTGTTTGTGTGTATGAAGGAAGCAGTCACAGAAGGAAAAGTAGGCGGTTCATCAAATGCGTGTGACCGCACGTCGACTCACCAGAGAGTAGGTCGTGTGAATGCAGGACAGGAAGGGATGCGGAGCACAGAGTGTCAAGTGAGGAGAGGTCCGTTTCGTGGTGGTGCAAGGACTAGGGTGCAGACAGAGCACAATATTAGAGCAGTGTGTGTTGAACAGCAGTAGAAAGTAAAAACTCATGAGCTAACGGTGAAGATACTTGATTTCACTCCCTAGAAAATCAATAGGAAATTTTAAACTTCACAGCCATGGCAGATAATATAGACAAAAAAAAAACATAAGTCCGTATTTTGTGGAAATGCAATACGGAGTAAAGGGTAGGAATAATGTAATTACTTGGGTAGAATTGGATAGACGTATCCTGCATATCTACAAAAAGGGAAAGAAAGCCCTTCTTTCTAGTAGCCTGTGGGGGGCTATGTAGGCTTAGCATTTTAAATGAAGAAAATGTAGTGGTTATGTTTTCTGGCCTTGCATTGCAAAAAGTTCAAAATTGAAATATACATTTTGAACACTAAAACTGCATACTTTTAAAACCCTCTCCAAAACAGTCGAAACAAGGAGAACTTAAAGGCCGGATACAGAGTAATTCATCTCATTCTTTGTCTGGTGTTAGAAGGGACAGGGAAGGGGAAAGGCAGTGGGCAGCCATTCATCTGATACACACGTGGTGTGTATCAGGTGTGTGTTTGCCACGTGCCAAACCCTGGATCGGGAACACAGCGAGGGAGGGCGAAGGTGGATCTCTGGCTCCGAGAGCTCGACAGTCTAATTTCAGTATGTTTGAAGGGATGTATCGTGAATCCCAGAAACAGCTAAAGACCAAGATAGGGCAAGATTCCATTACACAGAATGTACGTTGTGTAGAAACTGGAGGTGGGGAACTAAGCTCCTAAGTGTCAGGTAGCAAAGGGAAACAGGGCTGCCTGCTGTGAGAAGTACAGCAAGGAGTGGGTCCTGGGAGCTGTCTCCAGCTGATGGAAGTCCTGCAGCCCAGAGGGAACCGGTTGTCTTTGACCACACTGTCCACAAGGAGGCGCTGTGTATTCTCGATAAAGAATGAGAGCAAACTTAGCCTTCACCCGTGCCCCAGAAAATCCCCTGCACTCAGGATTTACATATGGGGGTCCCACGTGAGGTTTTTCTTGAACAACATTCGCTGGACTTTATTATTAGGAAGTTTGAAAATGCTTTAAAGAGAAGTACCCGCCTGCCCGCCGTGGTTTTTGAGTAGTATTTCTCAAAAGGATGACACTCAACCCGATGGATAGTACCCAAAGAGCTGGTCACACGGGGCCCAGACCACAGCTCCAGAATCAGCCACGCTGGGAGGGTAGGGCCTCGGTGTGGACACGCTTACCCAGATCACTGGGAGGTGTCCATGTCCGAGCTGGTTCAGAGGATGATGGGGGTGGGGGTAGAGCTCGGACCTGAATTACTGTCCCACTGCTGCCTGTCCCCCACGTCTCACCGTTATTTCGAGCTTATAGTTGGACTATAGCATATGAAATGAACAACCTAGAAGCTTAAGGGTTAAATTTTAGTTGGGTGCACATGTACTGTTTTGTTTTTTTTTTTCCACTTAGTCCGTGTATTTCCTGGAAATTGAGCAGGGAAACCCTCTTTGTAGATAACAGTTGCAGAATGACAGAATGCAGAACAGATAGCAACACAGCTGCCCCGTGATGGAGCAGGCGGGATCCATGGACCCCTGCCTCAGTCTCCCCACACTGTCCCATGGAACCCCAGACCGCGGAACATGATTTAACAACCACTCACAGACCGAGGAAAGATGTCCTGCACAGCTGCTAGAGGAGAATTCCAAGGGAAGCCAGATCAAACCAGAAAGGAAGACGAAGGGAACCCTTTAACGAGCCCTGACTGTGTGCCGAGGGTTCTGTGTGCATAGAGTTGTCACAGAGTCGGCACGGCAGCCCGTTGCACAGGTGAAGGGTCAGAGTCAGGGAGGTGAGCGCACAGCACATGGAACAACCTCCCGGGGCCCCAGGCAGGCCGACTCCAGAGCTTGCTCTCCTAACGACCCCAGAACCTTTGCCAACAGCACGATGTGTTTGCACGTGAGAGTTGTCATTAGACTAGGACAGCAGCACCGGAGCTGGGGAAGATCCAGACACTATCTAGCCACATGGAGCCAAACAGGCTTTAAGTCCTGGCTCTACCACTCACTTCCCGTGTGGCCACAGGCATGTCCCGTAACCTCTGTAGCCTCTTCTTCCTCGGTCAGTTGGGTGTCTCACGGGTTGGTCGTAAGGGTGAGATAAGATAAATACTTAACGCATCGTCTGGCACTTGGTAAGGGCGCAATAAGGAGTAACGGCTATCGTCATGTGTAAACAGAGGCTCCAAGAGTCTAAAGAACATGTCCAATCTCCACACAGAAAGTGGTCATGTCACGTTGGGGTTGGCACCTTGGCCGTCTACAGTTCTGGTTCTCCACATGCTCTTCTAGTGCTGTCAGCAGGTGGGCAGCCTGACTGCTGGGGCAGCGTTGCGGGGCAGGAAGCAGTGCCTGGTTCCGGGCAGATGCCCACACCCCACGCTCCACCCACTGCACCGCACAAAGCGGGGCTGGGCCATGAGGGACCGTGGCGACAAGCTGGTTTTCAGCACAGCTCGCTGTGAGGCTCATCTTCATTAAGGGGATTTCCCTGCTCCTGTGGCTTTTGATAAAACAAGTATGAATGTGTTCCAGAAGGCATTTGGTCCCAGCTGTAACAAAATCCCACTTAGTAGTTCGCATTTCTATAGCGCTTGGAATCTGCCGAGTGTGTTTCACATGTGTTGTCTCTGCTGACTCTCACGGCGGTTCTGTGAAAGAGATGTGGCCAGAATTACCGGGGCCACGCCTTCAGAGATGGGGGAAATGAGGCTCTGCGGCGAGGGGGCTAGTCCAGTGTCGCACTGGTGAGGGAGGTCTAGGGCTAGAGCCTGTGCTAAAAGTCTGACCCACCATCAGAACTTGCCATTGCCGAGTGAGACCAGCTCTTCACCTGACCTCCAGCACGAGGCTTCCGCTCCAGCAGCCGCTCTGCTTACCTGCTCAGTGTGGGCGGTGCGGCGGCGGCATTAGTGACTGGCCTCAGACTGCCCAGGTGCTCTCTCTTCAGCCAAGGTAGGGTGTTCTGCTGGTCTCATTGTAAAGGAAAAAGATCTGGGGGTCTGAACATAGCTTCAAGTTCATTGTCACCTCCAGGACACTCCCTTCCTTTAAGGAACTCACCCATTCAGCCGCAGCTTCATTCCCTCTTGAGAATAGCTTGTGGCTCCATCCATGCTTTCCCCGAGTTGCACATTCTGTCTCAGGCAGAAGACGGCTCTGCACTCAGTGTAGGCGTTCCTGGGTAAACGCCAAGTGACGGTGCCGACTTGTCCTCTGAGCTCCAGCCTCCCCGCAAAGGTCCCTGTGCCCACCCTCATCCGAGGACCAGGCGACTCGCAGCTTCCTCGTCCACTAAGATCTCTTTGGAGACTTGTGGGATGTGGCTGATGGGAAATGAGGGACATGCCTCCTCCCTGCCCAGCTGGTGAGGCAGAGCAGTGGCTGCAGGACTCCACCCACCAAGGGCCACCTCACACTCAGGGAGCCCCGCCGTCCCACGGTGGCACCTTCCATCCCCACCCAGATCCAGAGGTCATCTTCTGGCTTCTCTTTCCTTGACGCACTCCTGCATCGCCCACTGTAGGGAACGTCCGTTTGTGTCAACGCAGGTGACCGTGGCGAAAGTTGGTTTGGAAGGACACAGGGAGCGGGAGACTTAACGAGAGGTTTAAACTGACACAGGGAGGAATTAGGTAAGGCCGTCGTACCTTCAGGGTTAGAACTCACACCTTTAAAAAAAAGGCATTTAAAAAATATCCCAAACCATTTTTTCTTTTTTTTTTTTTTTTTTTTTTTAATATATTTTATTGATTATGCTTTTACAGTTGTCCCATTTCCCCCCCTCTCTCCCCTCCACCCTGTACCCCCTCTCCCACCCACGTTTCCCCCTTTAGTACATGTCCATGTGTCATACTTATGAGTTCTTTAGTTTCTACATTTCCCGTACTATTCTTGCCCTCCCCCTATCTATTTTCAACCTACATTCTATGCTACTTATTCTCTATACCTTTTCCCCCTCTCTCCTCCTCCCACCCCCTGCTGCTCAGCCTCCATGTGCCCTCCATTTCTGTGGTTCTGTTCCTGTTCTAATTGTTTACTTAGTTTCTTTTGGTTTTGCTTTAGGTGTGGTTGTTAATATTTGTGAGTTTGCTGTCCTTTTACTATACATGTCTTTTCTTTATCTTCTTTTCTTAGATAAGTCCCTTTAGCATTTCATAAAATAAGGGCTTGGTGATGATGAACTCCTTTAACTTGACCTTATCTGAGAAGCACTTTATCTGCCCTTCCATTCTAAATGAGAGCTTTGCTGGATAGAGCAATCTGGGATGTAGGTCCTTGTCTTTCATGACTTGGAATATTTCTTTCCAGCCCCTTCTTGCCTGTAAGGTCTTTTTGGAGAAATCAGCTGACAGTCTGATGGGAACTCCTTTGTAGGTTACTGTCCCCTTACCTCTTGCTGCCTCTAGGATTCTCTCCTTCGTTTTTACCTTGACTAATGTAATTATGATGTGCCTTGGTGTGTTTCTTCTTGGGTCCAACTTCTTTGGGGCTCTCTGAGCTTCTTGGATTTCTTGGAAGACTGTTCCCTTTGCCAGATTGGGGAAGTTCTCCTTTATTATTTGTTCAAATACGTGCTCAATCTGTTGCTTTTCCCCTTCCGATTCTGGTACCCCTATAATTCGGATATTGGAACGTTTAAAGGTGTCTTGGATGCTCTTAATCTTTTCCTCAATTTTTTGAATTCTTATTTCATCCTGCTTTCCTGCTTGGTTGATTCTATCTTCCTTCTGGTCCACTGTATTGTTTTGAGACTCATATTCCTTCCTTTCACTATTGGCTCTCCTCCGCGTGTCTTCCTGCATCTGTTTTATGGTAATCTGCATTCTTTCATCTAAATTTCGTCCAAAATCCACCAGTTCCGTGAGCTTTCTGATCACCAGTGTTTTGAACTGCGCATCTGATAGATTGGCTAATTCTTGGTCGCTCAAAAGGATGAGTCCTGGGGGCCCGATCTGCTCTGGTGAAAACATGGTTTTGTTTTGTTTTTTTCCCCTGTCTCTCCTTTTTTTTTTTTTCCCGGTCTGGTTGCTCTTGTTACGGTGGGGGGCGGAGCCTTAGGTGCTCACCGGGGCTGGGCACCCCGTCGCTAGATTGTGACGTTATACGTGGGGGCAGGGCGGGAGCGGGAGCGGGGCAGGAGCAAACAATGGCGGTAGTTCCGTTCCCCTGGACTCAGACCCTTGTCTGGGCTTCCAGGCCGCGAGTTCTGCCCTGGTCCACAATCGCTGCCCCTCTGGGTCTGCCAGCCGCAGCTTGCGTACTCAGGGATCACCGCTGCCTTCTTACGCGCCGGATGGCTTTTGCGCCGATTTCGCGCCAAACCTTCCCCCGACCTCCGCGTTCCGCTGGCCCGAGCCAGCCCCGCGCCCGCCGGCTCGTCTTCTCCTACCAGTCCGGATGAACGCGTGTACTTCAACCTCTTGGCTGCCCGACTTCCCTTCAGATAAATCCTCTGCCGGATCTGGGTGCTATTCTGATAGTAAATTATTGTTGTAAATTATTGGTTTTCTAATCTTGGTTGTACGAGGAGATACGGTGCGTCCACCTATTCCTCCATCTTGCCGGAAGTTAGCCCAAACCATTTTTTCTTTTTTGTTTTTCTAAGAAACAAAAACGTTCTGTGACGTGTGTGGAATGCAGGGAGCACACCGTGAGGGCTGCAGGGGCCACCCTGGCTTCCCTCCCCTGCCCCGCCACCCGCCACTGTCGTTTATCTGTGAAAGGAGCCCTGAGAGACTGCCCCGGCGGGCCAGGGCCGGCAGCCACCTCTGGGACCCTGGCCTTAAAGCTGTGCTGTTGGAGGTCCCCACGTTACTAGCTGCAGTGTCAGGTCATTTCAGCAGGCCATTATGGAAAGGTAGGGAGAGGCCTGAGTCCCCTCGAGCCAGTCTGTGTACCCGCTGGGCGAGGAGCGGTGTCCCTGGTGTGGGCGAGCCGCCCGGGAGTGGTGAATGACAGGGGCTGCAGAGTGGTCCTCGGGGCCTTCGTGAAAAATTGGTCACACTTTACTTACATGATTCTGTGCCGCCTCTGGTCATGCTTTACTCAGGTGGCTTCTACCCTTTATTTAAAGCAGCAACTATCATTATTCCTTAATGCTACAAATTTCCGTTAAGCACCTACTACGGGCCAGGCCCACTGCTGGCCTCCGGTTTACGGGGGCGATCGAAACAAGCAAGGCACCCGCCCTCGTGTGGACCACAGTGCTTGGTCCTGGAAGCAGGCTGCCCATGGGTGTTTTGAAAGTCATTGCCCTACAGTAGGCTCTGGGTCATTGTCAAGGGCATGAAAGGGGATCTGTTTCTACTCTTTGCTCTCCTTCCCTATTGTCCCTTCAGTGCCTTCCCACCCCCCTCCTTTTTTTCTTTCTTTCCCCTTTTTCTTCCCCCTTGGGTTCTCAGCCTCTAAGAATTCCTATGGAAACTCGCCTTCATCTATCTGACCGTACAACCGGTGGAGTGGTTGCTTCCACTCTGCGGGCCCTGCTTGGGGACCAGCTGGGTGTCCAGAGCCCTCATCCGAGAGGCGGGACTAGATTTCACACCTCTCGTTGGGCCAGAGGTCTGGGGAGAGCAGAGTCATCTCCCGATGCCCTCTCCCCTGTATTACATGACATTAAAAGAAAACCCTGTGTCATCTCACCCACCCGCCCACACCGTGTGGCACAGCTCCAGCTGCCAGGGTTCGGTTTTCTGTCTTCGGAGGCCGGAGCTGGCGACACGGACTTGTCTGCAAAGCTTTTTATCAGGTACCTTAGTGTCACAGCCCCTTCGAACTACACTCTGATGAGATGAGAGTAGAACCTTTTAGGACGTGAAAAAAACGTGTTTTTTAATGAAACTAAGCAGCCTCACAACCCCCGTTGCTGTGACGCTGTCTCCAGCCCCCTGGTGGCTCTCGTTCTCGGGCAGAATGTGAGGGGTCCGCTCTGCCCGCCCCACGGTCAGCCCGGGACTAAGTGAAGAAAATGGTGTTTTTCCAACAAGGACTTGAAAGTGCCTTGTCTTGAGTTCTGCCTAATGCAATCGTCTTTTGACTCCTTTCCCTCCATTCCTGGCCCTTCCAGAAGGAGACACCTGTGTTTCCAACACATCACTCTGCCCTCGGCACCCTCTCCCCAGGGCCGTGGTTTCATACCCAGCCTGCAGAGCAGCTCACGGGGTCTGGAGAAGCGCCAACAAAGTCAAGGAACTTGGAAAGCGGCTCTTAACCCCTGCAGGAAACAAGTGTGCGGATAGGGCTGCGGCACCTCAGTGGAAAGGAGATGCAGTGTTAGCCTTGACAAGGCAGACATAAATATGAGTGTTTGCAAACCTTCTGAAGGCCCCCAAAAGTCTTAGTTTGTTTCACCCAGCTTTTTGTAAAAAAAAAAAAATTATTTTTCAAATTTTTAAAAGAGGTTCTGTTTATTTTTAGAGAGAGGGGAAGGGAGGGAGAAAGAAAGGGAGAGAAACATCGATGAGTTGCCTCTCTCATGCCCCCAACTAAGGACCTGGCCCGCAACCCAGGCATGTGCCCTGACAGGGAATCAAACCGGTGACCTTTTGGTTCACCTGGCCATATCAGCCAGGGCTATTTTTCAATTTTATATATAGATTTTTCTATACCTCTTTCTTTCACTTTAATCATCTGAATGTAAAAAATAACTCTCCTTGTAATAATTCAAGGAATTCAGAAATAGCCAAAGTAAAATTAATAGTCTCCCAGCCCCCATCTCCCTTAGCTTCTTTGTTATAATTTACAAATAGTTTGGTGGGTATTGTTCCATACTTGTTCCAGTGCCCATGCAAATATATTTTATACATGGATGCCACTAGGGGGTTACTGCTGTACATATTATTCTATAACGTGCATTTTTCACTTAAAAATGGATAAATGGAGACCCTTCCAAATGTGTGCTTTTAGCCAATTTTTTTTATTGCATATAATTTTGTGATACGACTATACCATAGTTTAAGTCAACACTCCTCCCTGTTGGGGAATATCCAGATTGTTCTGGCAGTAAAAAACTAGTTTGCTATGGACAAATTGCTTTAATATTTATCTTTGTACATTTCTGTCAGGTGGAGCCCAGGATGGGCACATGTAAGAAAATTTTAAACACTGCTCTAGTAATTTATTTTTTATTTGTAGTGTTCTTCAATCTTACCAACAGATCGTTACACTCCCGAGATACTTATATATTTACTATAATTAGAGCCTTTTGATAGATCTGTGCTTCTCTGCTAGACCATCTCAAGTTGATTACATTTACATTTTTTTTTGAAAAAAATTCTTTTTACCTCCAGTTTCACTTTACCGATTATATTTGCTTAATTAGATTTCACTTCTGTGCAGTTCATCAGAACCAGGGCTATTTAGGGGAATTTGATTCCCATAATTTCCTCCTTTCAGAATCAACCCAAAACCTCCAGTGAATCATGATTTTATTTCTAGAATGAGCTCGGAGAGTCCACTAAAGATCACAGATATTTGAAGAAGTCCAGTGGCTACTTGATTGTTATGAGCTGAAATTACAGAGATCGGTAACCAAGCTCAGGGGGAGATGGGAGGGAACTCTACAAACATTTGGTAAATATGTGAGACGTGACACAATTATCATCACCCAGAGTCTCTATGCTCGCACTCTCCTGGTGATTTCTGTGCAACTTGTTTAATAATAATAATAATAATAATAATAATAAAGGACTAATAGGAGAAAAACCAACAGAGACTGGTTTGCAAAAACAAATAAAATTTGCAGAAACATAAGGGGCAAAATAACGTCCAGCCTTCCTATTCAAATTGCAAACACATTTTAGTTGATAATATTGGCCACAGCCTGGTGAACTAAGCATTCTCATATGCCCCTGTAGGGCAACTTGGTTATATGTATCAAAGCCTTCGAAATACGCTCTAATGCAATAATTCTGTTTGGGGGAATTTATAAGAGTAAAAAAATATTAAAAACAGCCTAGTCAAAAAAATAGAGTAAAAGTTCAAATAAATTATGAGGAACTATAGATTACTGAGACAGTAAAAAATTGTGTATGGAGAATACTTAGAATATTTAACAACACAGGGAACTAGACACTATATAATAACAGGCTTCAAATTATACTAGTATTTCCCAGAACACTTCTTATGAGATGTGAGATTCTCCATGGCCACATCAGCTTGAGAAATGCTTAGCTAATCATAATTAAATACGCTTATACACTGCAGGACTTGTCCTCTTGGAGAATCGTACAAGATAAGATGGGTGTAGTATTTCCCAAACTTCTTCCACCTTGAAACTTTTTAAAAGTAGTATCTATTAGCTTCTTTCAAAAACACTTGGGTTCCACAGAACATAGTATGAACATGATAATATATAATTCCATCTCAGTTATTTTGTTTTTTTAAAGCCTACATATTGTGTCTGCACATGTGCTTATGTATACCTGTTTACACATGCACAGAAAAATACAAGCTGGAGAAAATACACAAAAGGGGCCATCTCAGGGTTGTGAAACTGCTGGTAATTTCCTTTATACGCTAGTCTGAATATCCCAAATTTTCTTCAAAAGAAAAAAACATCACTTCCAACATTGAAAAGATTGTGTTGTTTTTTTAAATTCCCATAAAGTTAACAAAAACGCCTGGAGAATAGTGTTTCACTTTGGAGTTCAGAGTGAGAGAGGAACAGTTGTGTAGAAAAGAAAGCTCAAGGGGGCGAGGGGAAACTTGGGGAGGGGAGGGACGTGTCCTTGGCCTCAAGGGCGGTGGTTTCACGGGGCGGTGCATGCTCACGCATCCCCACGCTCATTGAGTTGTATACAGTAAGGGTGGACTGCTTTTCACATGTCCATCAATACCTCTATCGGGTGGTTCCGAGGGAAAAAAGAAAACTCAAGCACTGAGTTCAGCCTGCAGTTTGTGATCTAAGTACTTAATCTCTGCCTCTTCACTTGCAAAATAAAGACACTATTAATATCTCTCACAGAGCTATTGTCAAAATCACATCACGTGCTGTGCAAGTGTGCTAATATGTACTCATAGGCATGCAGAGACGGTTTCAATTGAATTTTTTGCTAGCAACTGCATGCACAGGGGAAAACCTCTTTATGTGACGTTTACTGTATGGGAATAAATGCTTTTACTATGGAAATATACTTGTGAAATGATAAATGAAATGCTCTTGTGTTTATGCAAAAAGTGTGTGTGTGTGTGTGTGTGTGTGTGTGTGTGTGGTTCACTCCACTGAATTGGAGGGAAATGTTTTTAGACTAATGTAAATGATTTCCATTTCCTTCTGAATCATAATTTTTTTTCTTTACTTGCTTTTAGCATTTGTCAAATAATTGTCATAAAGACGAGGTTTTACTTACTGTGATCCATTATCTGTGATTCAGACAGAAAAGAGTTTATTCCCCCTCAAAGATCCTCCCGCTAAAAAAAAAACATTGAAGAGCTTAGCTTCTTCAGGGATTGTAGAATTCCTTATTGGGAAGATTTTTCTTTTAACATCTGTAACACATAATCTCTTTGAAACATTAATATTTGTGTGCCGTGCGTGGTAAACTTTTCCTGTTAAAGCATGTGCTCACACTCCCTCCATAGCCGAGTTGCCTGCAGTGGCCTTCTCCTTCTCTGTTTACCACACAGCAACTCTACAGGAAGAAGCCCGGGTTGGCCATCACGGTTGCAAAGCTGCCTCAAAATTTGGACAAAAACCGATACAAAGATGTATTGCCTTGTGAGTATCCGGCATGAATGCCTCCCCCGCCCCTCCACCCCCCCCCCCACACACACACTGAGATAATGTTTCCCTTTTTAAAACAGATTGTCTGGTATTCTGGGGCGATTTTCAGTGTGTCTGTAAACACCAGCGTCTTTATGGCAGCCATGGCAGACTCGGAACAGTTGGGGAATAGTGTTTATGCTAATGAGGCGGGCGAGCGCCGCAGATGGGCCCGGGAACTGAACGCTTGTTTACTGGGCACGGTAAAAATAACGCTGGGAATGATCGGAAGATTTTTCTTCTCCCCCACAGATGACACCACCCGGGTGTTACTGCAGGGAAGTGAAGATTACATCAACGCGAGTTACGTGAACGTAAGTGGGGGCTGTGGATAACGGCCGGGAGCCCATCCGTCCCCATAACCGTCGTGACCGTGGCGTGTGTGGTCTGTGCGGCTGACGAGGTGCCTTCCCGTTTTCCCCCTTGGTTCAGCACAGCAGCCGGTGGGGGAAGGCAGAGTAGTCTCATTTTACAGAGGACAAAACTGAGGTTCAGGGAGAGTAAATAATTTGAAAAGTCACAACGCTGACCAAAGAAGGTGAGACCAAAACTCAGATTCCGTGTCTCTCGACTCCATCGTCCGCGTGCCTCCTGTCCTCACTTGCGGGCATTCAGGAGTTTGGGTTTGGTTGTTTTCGCTGTTCGCAACTTTCCGTGTTTCCCTGTCTTCTTACTGTATACCCCATCTAAAATGAGAAAAATAAAACCACCTCTGTGCATATCACCCAGAAAGAAAAGTTAAAACATTTCACACATTGTGGGAAAAGCATTCATTTCACTCTCAAAATACATCCTGGGTGACTTAGTGGACCTCTCTGAACCTCAGTTTTTTCATCTAAACCAGAGATTGGCCCTTTTTCTGTCAAGAGCCAGGTAGTGAATATGTTGGTCTTTGCAAGCCAAGAGGCGAAATTGAGGACACTACCTAGGTACTCACACAACCATTTAAATTGAAACTAGGTAAAAATGTGAAATACCACTCTTAGCTCACAAGGCACTGGTCAGATGTGGCCCTTAGGTCAAAGTTCGCCAACTTCTGATCTAAAGTTCTCAACTTGCAGAAAAATGTCAAGCGCTTTCCTAATAAAAATGGGTCTGGTCAGTGAGTCCACTTGTTGCATAACCTCCGCAGGATTCACTGGCTCACCGACCCTCACTGTAACAGTCCTGGGGTCTCGAAAGCAGAGCACCAGGAGTGGTGGGGACACTTGAGTTGGGGCGGTAAACACACCACATACAGATGATGCGTTATAGAACTGTGCACCTGCAACTGGGTAATTTTATTAACCAGTGTCACCCCAACACATTCAGTGAAAAAATTAAAAAGAAGTGCGGGGGGGCAGTGAGACCGCACAGGACAATCTCTTCGAGTGACTGGAGAGGGGGGCGGTGAGCCCCAACGCCGTGGCTGAGCAAGCACGCCGAACCATGAGTGAGGTGCCTCCGTGCCCTTCCTGCCTCAGAATGAGTGACATACGCTCAGCAGGTTCTGAGCGTTCCCTCACAGAGCGAGAGAGCAGAGCGGGATGGGAGACAGACACTGGGGACAGCTGGAATATGTTAACATTTACTGTTCCTCCACTCAAATGGTAGCTCTGAGGTGATGGATGTGTTCGTTAACTGGACTGTGGTCGTCATTTCACAATGCATACGCGTACCAAACCATCATGTTGTGCATCTGACACACATACACTTCATTTTTAAATCCAGGGTGGTGGGGGGCAGGGCGGGTGGGACTGATCAGTTTGGTGACAACAAGCATTGGCGGCCATGCAGAGAACCAAGTGCAACAGTGGTTGGTGGTATGAGCCTGTAGAGTTTAGGACTTTAGTTTTATTTTTTTTTTACATTCAATATTAGTTTCAGGTGTACGGCATCGTCGTTAGACAGCCACAGACTTTACAGAGTGTTCCCCTGGGATTTCCGGCGCCCACCTGGCACCGAACGTAGTTACCGCAGTATTATGGACTGCGTTCCCTGTGCTGTGCTTCACGCCCTCGTGGCTGTCCTGTAACATCAGCCTGCGTTTCCCAGTCGCTTCCCCTTTTCACCCGGTCCCCAACCCCCGCTCCAGTCTGGCAGCTGTCAGTCTGCAATACAGATACCCAATATCACTTACATTTTAGATAGGGCAGTGAAGGTTATTTAAACTCTTCTGGTACCTTCTAGGTCCGTTTCTAATTATTATCTACCGGGCGTCACAATTTTATCTTAAATATCTAATGCTAACACGGTTGTCAAATATCTCTCAAGGATTTTCAAAAACAGCTTTTTAAAATTTTTCGTACTTAACCGTCTCCCGCCAGATGGAAATCCCTGCTGCTGACCTCGTGAACAAGTACATTGCCGCTCAGGGACCCCTGCCACATACCTGCGCACAGTTCTGGCAAGTCGTCTGGGACCAGAAGTTGCCACTCATCGTCATGCTGACGACTCTCACCGAGCGAGGGCGGGTACGTGGCTTGATTTCCAATTCAAATGTGTGCATGTCACACTGCGTTCCGTGGAGCAGGACTCCTGGAGCTGACAAAGGGTCTTGAATGTCGCCCAGGCTAGCCCCTACGGGGCCCACAAGTTTCCTGGAAGGAGCTGCCAATGGGCTTCTCTAATGCTGGAAAGCTCAGCACTGCTGCTGCCCACACCCTGGCCTTCCCCAAGCCAGAGAACGATGGGGCAGCCCCTCCTGCTCCTGGTTCCGATCCATCATTAGCAGTTCCCCTCGCCTCAGCCGCCCAGAACCCCTGCATGGCTGGGGCCTCACCCACCTGGGGCAAGCGCAGGTCCTGTGAAGAGCAGCGTGGGTGCCAGGTTCAGGGTGGTGGTGAAATGTAGGAGAAATGACAGCCTCTCTCAACCTCTGCTCGTGTCGCAGCAAAACCCACTGCAGAAACGGGTGAGAGGGGCTTGGTTAGGAGAGTGAGGGACACCATGCTGTGCTCGGCAGGGCCTGCCTTTTCCACGGGAACAGATCGCCGATTATACCAGGGATCAGCACGCAGCGATCCCTATACCGTGCATGCTCCACCTTGTGCCTGCATCTGGGAAACGTCATTATGAAACATGTTTTTGGAAACACATTCCAAAATCCAATGTAAATTAATGTCGAGCCACCTGCTTTGAATGATCCTTGTGCCACCTCCTCCCAGGCCTTTCCTCGGTCGGTGTCTAGCTCAGAATGCCAGGTTGATCCACGCTGAAAGTCAGTACACAGGGCCGGGATGGATGGTGTGTTTGAGGGGACCCGTCTGCCCGCTCACCTGAAAGAGTGGAATAAGAACTCCTACTCATGGGTAGAGCCCCACAGATTCCAAAGGGCCTTTGCATGTGGTGGTCCAGGCAGAGTGCTCCCCGCCTCCGCTAAAGCACTCCAGTGGGTGTTCAGCCCTGATATTTTAAAAACCCCTCCTCACAATGAGCTGAAATCCACATTGCTCTGAACCGTCACCCCACCTGCTCACCCCACCTGCTTCTCTCACCCGGAAGACACAGAACGAGGCCTCCCTCCTTCTGTGCAGTGTTCTTTCAGGTGTCTGAGAGTGATCTTAGACTTGTGAGAGGATTCGAGTGCAGCTTCCATTAGCCTTGTGGTCAGTGGGCGTTTTCTGGGCTTTGTCTCAGTTGCCAAGAAGCCGGTTTCCCCGTTTGGTGCGCGTGCCCATGATCCTTGGAACCCCGCACCGCCCTCCGGTGAGATCAGGGCCTGTGTTCCAAGCATGGTTCCTCTTGGGCAAGCACCTTGACCTCTCCGACCATCCACTCCCTATGTGGACAATGGAGATGAGGAGAGTGCCCGCCTTGGGAGGTCTGTGAAGACCGAGACAATGTACCAGAAGCTTAGAGAACTGCATGTGGCAGATGCCCAGCAAAAGTATTGGGGGTCTGTGTCATCTGCGTTATTATCGTCATCACTGGTAGGAGCCAGCCATCAGACCTGGCATCCAGAGTGCCCTTTGCGGCTCTCCTGCCATTCGTTGTGTTGGCCATCACTGGTAGCTTCTCGTCACGGTTTTGATCAGAGTCTCTTCTCTTCGCACACGTCACTGTTAGAAACCGTGAAGGTCCTCAAGAGGCTGTAGAGACCCGTGAGTCAGAGGTGTCGAGGGCACTCTGGGGAGCCATTTCTCTGCCTTCTCCCCCCAGTTCAGAGGCTGCTGGAGGCTGGGCTGAGAGTGCAGGGCAGCAGGACTACGGCATCGCTTGAGCTCCCGGTCTAGAAGTCTCCTTTCTGTCTGCTTTTAATTTTTGCTTATGTTTTGTTCTATGTGGTGTTTCTAATCTTGTTTTGAATAGGACATGGAGTTACAGGGACATTTTTTGTCTCTCTGGAGCATTTGTGGCTGTCCTGTTCTGTGGTGTGGTGGGTAAGAAGGCAGCTTTAGGGCCATGTGTCTTGAGTTCAAACCTCAGCTCTACCACCTCCTCCCTGTGTGAGTTCGGAAAGCTGCAAAACCTCCCTGGGAAATGGAGTAATGATACCACTCCAGGTGTAGGATGGTGGGGAAACAATACATTGATACAGGCAGCCTTCTTGGGAGAGTTAGTGTTCAGTATGCAGTAAATATCACAGAACCATGCCCATCATTAGTAGTTCAAGTGCCACCTTAACAGTTATTGCCAAGACTAGACTATATGTATTTTACTGTAGTATTTTTCTTTAAATTGATTCACTGTTTTTTAAAATAACCGTCCTTTGGAAGATACATCATTTTCCAATTTTTCTTATTTAAGTATAGTTGTTGGTATACGATCTTATATTGGTTATTATTGGTTTCAGGTGTACAATATAGTAATTTGACATTTTTAAACCTTTACAACATGATAACCCCACTAATTCTAGTCATCACCTGTCACCGTGTAAACTTGCCACAATATTATTGACCATATTCCCCTTCCCTGAAAAGATGCATCAGTATCACTTGTCATAAGTAGAAGGTATGTGTGAAAATACAAAGACCACACAATAGTGCTATCAAGTTCTAAGTAGATACTCTTGCCTCCCAGGCTCTGAAGCTGAAGTGGCTTGTTGGCTCCCTCACGCACCCTCATCTCTCCCTCCCTCCCTCCCTCCTTCCCTCTTAAAAGGAGAGTTCAAGTTTTACAGCGGTAACATTATAGCTGTCCTGGACCCGAGCTGAGACTGTCCGTGTGCACAGGAGGGAGGGTCGTCCCACCATGCGGTTCCGTGCTGCCGTATGCAGCCCCAGTCCCCTCCCCGTGTACCACCAGGCGTCCCATACTTTGCAGGCCCTGATCGGGGCCACGCTGGTACTTCACAGGTGACAGACATCAAGTTTATCGCCTTGTCCTTTCCCAGTGCTACCAGTCTCCGCACTGGAAAACTGTGCTGTATTTGCCTACCTATTAGGTTACTCCTGGATGCCTGGATGCTCCAGGTTTTCTCGGGAACTCCATGGAGATTCCGCTCTCCTCTCTCAGGAGGTTTTTCGGTTCATGATGCAGTTCCTCAGAGCCAACACCCGAGCCCACGCAGGGTGCTGGGTGCCATCTCTGGGCCTGTGGTGGCCTTCTCTTTCCCCTTTGGAGTCGGCTTCCCCTTCCCGGCTGTGAGGTCATTCTTCCCCGCGGAGGGAGAGAGGCCTCAGGCAGGCATGGTTAGTGACAGACATCTTCCCCGTCGGTCACACTCCCTCCCCTCTCCCTGGTTCTGCCCGTTCCAGCCCAGCAGAAAAGGCCCTTTATTCCGCCCAGGATTCCTCACTTCCTCCCTAGGCCCTCACAGGTCCTGCCCCGCCTGCTCTGTTCCCATTACATCCCCCTGCTCTCTCTTGCCGGTGGCCACTCTGAACCTGAGCTCCCCTGGTCTCCCTGTGAGCCAGGGGTGTCTTTGTCTCCCAGCCCTTTCTCTCTGACTGAGCCCATTCTGGCTGGTTCTCCCATGGGTCACAGCATTCCCTTCCCCGCTTCCGGCCTTGGGACCTCACCCCTTTTGTTGATCAATGGTTAGAGCCCTGTTCCTGTAAAATCCAGGCCGCGTGTTTCTTCCCTCTCCTGTTACGAGCCCTCATGGGATCGGAGCCCTTCTCCCCAAGGCCCCTCATCAGGTCCTCGCTGGCACCCAGCAGCTGGCTCTTCCTGGTGTCAGGAGTCAGTCACTACAGGCCAGATGACATTTTCAGCAGGTCCCACTCGTTTTCCCCACGGTGTGCATTTAGCAGAGCGGGACTCCCCCACGGCCGTCTGGCTGGTCAGAGCTGGAGCCCCCCATCACGTCTGCCAAAGAGAGGGCTCCTCCACGGCCTGGCTGCACCCCGTGGTCTCAGAGACGCTGCCACTGCAGTGGTGCTCTCTGGGTTCTCCCTTTTTCTTTTCTACCCCAAATGCTTTTTTATTGTGTTCTCCCTTCGGGTCCATGATTTCCTCATAGAGGGAGTAGAACGGCAGAGGTGTAGCTTTCCAACTGCAAAAGTCACTTCCTCACCTTCCATCAAGGATATTTCTTTTGGGGGGAAATGATTGTTTACATCCGTATATGTCCCGATACATGTGTCATCTGACATCAGTTCATTCTCTCTCGGAGCTTCAGTTTACTCATATGCAAAATAGAGCCAATAAAAGGGTTGTTTTGAGCCCTGGCTGGTGTGGCTCGGTGGGTTGTACACCGGCCTGGGAACTAAAAGGTCACTGGTTCAATTCCCAGCCAGGGCATAGGCCTGGCTTGCGCCAGGCCCCTGGTTGGGGGCGTGCAAGAGGTAGCCGGTGCTTCTCTTGCACATCGATCTTTCGCTCCCTCTTTTCCTCTCTGCCTTCCCCCCTCTAAAAATACACAAATAATATCTTTTTTAAAATGTCCACAGAAAGCACTGCCTCACGCTTACATATACGGGTCAAAACAGCAGGCTTGAGGTGTCGTCCCTCCCCTCGGGATGGGATCCGCATTAACGTGGCACCAGCAGCTCAGAGAAGTGAAGTAACTTGGTCAGAATCACACAGTTGGTTCCTGGGACTTATCCACAGGATTGAAACCCAGGATTTCCACAGTCTTCTTCCTCTTCCCACCGCACCCCCAGTGCTTTCAGATCCAAGTAGACCTCAGATCTAAATCCAATGCAGGTGGTAAAGGGAGAGGCCAGTTCTGGTCAGATGCCCTGGGAGCGTCTAGAAACAGAGGCATTTGTGGCTCTGCCTCACATGGGCCTATTAGTTCAGAAGACAGCTTCCCATTGGTCGTCCTGTGGGCAGGACCCTTGGGAGCCTGCGGCAGAGCCCTGTAGCCCCCGAGCAGAGGAGGGGGCATAGGTAGGTGGTGGGTGTGGGCTCCACCTTGGCTTCTGCGGGCAGCAGCCCCTTTGTGTCTAAGCAGAGTCAGGAAATGGCTACTGACCAAATACCGAGGCTTAAGGTTTACAAGTCAATTCTAACTCTGACTTCCCAGCAGTGTGCCTAGATTTCAAATTATCAAGTTCAAACTGTGGCATTTGAAACTAAGAATAGAAAAGCTGTTTCCAGACCAATTACATGCATTCATTGGTACCTACCCTCTTCCAGCTGTAAACAAATGTAATTTTTACATTTGATGCAACTGTAGGCTTAGAGAAAAAAAACTTTTTGGAGTGAATCAGTTTGACAGAACTATGATGAGATGGACAGGTTGCCCTGAATTTTGCTTCGCAGCCAGAAGCAGGAGTGTGCTATCTATGGGAAGGCTTGCGGGTGGGGAGGTGGTGGGATCTGCACCAGCCTGCAGGTCAGCCACAGCAGCCAGAGACCCTTAACCCCCCTGAGCCTGGGGTTTCCTCGTCTGTTGTCTGGGAGTATCAGCTCCACGAGCCCTATGTGAAAGCATTTGCAGGCCTAGGAGCTGCCACTCAAATGCAAAGGGATGTTCATCTCGGCTTAGGGATTTCTTTCATTTGGATTTGTATGGAATCCCTCATCACCCCTACTCAAGCGGACGTGGGGCCCGGAGTACCAGCGGTAATAATGGGCACCGTTGACTCGATCCTTCCCACAGCGAGCCAGGCACCGCACACTGCTGTCTCCAGCCCGTCACTGTCTGTGAAGCAGGCGCTGTCCCCAACTTTCGGGTGACAGATATGAAAATCAGAGCAGTTAGGTAGCAGGTTCGAAGTCATACGGCTAACTCCAGCAGAGCCCCGTCTGACTCCCAAATGCGCGCTCTTCACCACGGTGCCTGGAGGCCTCTCCCTGTGGGGGTGGGTCGGGAAGGGGAGTGAGGCAGAAGGAGGGTGTTGAGAGCAGAGAAAGGGACCTGAGGGACTGGAGTGGGCTTGACTGGGGCTGGACAGGTGGTTCCTAAGACCAGGCCCCACATCTGAGGCCCTGGTGATGAAGAAGGTAAGTCTCCATACTCATCCTCTAGCTTCCAGCCCCAGACTGCACTGTGAGCTGTGGCCCGGCTCCTGGCAGGCCGAGCCCCTGCCCTCTGTCCATAAGAGGAAGGTGCGTTCCTCTGTCCCCTCGAAACATGCAGAGCAAGTCGGCCCCCAGTGAGTTCCCTTTCTTGCAGTAGGAGAACCCGGTGTGAGTGCAAGGGTCCTGGTCGAATGCCCAGCCCATCTGTCCAGTGGCCTGCTCCTGTGCACCGCTCCACAGTGGAGGTTAACTCACCCCCGGTGGTTCCCTTGCAGACCAAATGTCACCAGTACTGGCCCGATCCCCCCGACGTCGTGGAGCACGGCAACTTTCACATCCGCTGCCAGTCGGAGGACTGCACCATCGCCTACGTGTTCCGAGAAATGCTGGTCACCAACACGCAGGTGAGCAGCCCCCGGCAGTGCGTGGCCTGGGGAGGGTGGCGTTTGGAGGCCAGCGCTCAGTCGGCGTCCTCTGTGGTCCCCGTACAGCCGTCCTTCCCGGTCTGCTGCACGTTCTCACCTGGTGGGCATCTCAGTAAAGGCAGAGCTCACGTTCCCAACATCACTGTGCACAGTACCCAACAGGTGGGACCGGCCCATGTCCGTGGAGGGGTGAACGGATAAACTAAATGGGGTGCAGTCATACGATGGAATGTTATTCAGACTTAAAGGGGAAGGAAATTCCGACACTTCCTACGACATGGGTGAACCTTGAGGACATTGTGCTAAGTGAAAGGAACCAGACACTAAAGGACAAATGCTGTATAATCCCACTTTCATGAACACCTGGGGCAGTGAAGTTCATGGAGACAAACAAGAGGATGGCGGCTGCTCAGGCCTTGGAGAGGAGGGAATGAAGGATTAATGGTTAAGGGGTAGATAGTGGTGATGGATGTATGACATTGTGAATGTGCTTAAAACCACTGAGTTGTACACTCAGGAATGGTCAGCTTCATGTTATGTAAATTTTGCCCATTACCAAAAAATAAAAGAAAGAAAGGAAAAAAGGGCTACTGTGTGTGGCCCTAAGGACAAAGGCAGTAGGAGCAAATGAAGGAGCTCCCTGTAGGTAGAAGTGGAGAAGCAACCCATGGGAGGTGGGGGGGCTGGGCTGAGCTTAGAGAATGGGTGTGGGTGAGGAAGTGAGGAGCGTGGGTGGGAGTTGGCCAGGTCCCAGCAGGGCTGTGCACAGCGTGGGGAAGTGGGTCAGGTGACAGAAGCCCCTGGCTGGAACAGGGCTGGGTTTTCCCGCCCACCCTCTGGATTGCCTGAATCCCACCTGCCCGTCCCACAGACCGGAGAGGAGCACACTGTGACGCACCTCCAGTACGTCGCGTGGCCCGACCACGGCGTGCCCGATGACTCCTCGGACTTTCTGGAGTTTGTAAACTACGTGAGGTCCCTGAGGGTGGACACCGAGCCCGTCCTGGTGCACTGCAGGTATGCGGCTTGTTGGATTGGGTTGTTTGCTATTTCTATTTCTTGCCTTTCCTTGGGAAAGGCCTGGAGAAAGACGGCAGACATCAAAAATCTGAATCCCACAAGACCAGATAATGCTTTTACAAGGCTCTGTTTCTTTACTATGACAAAAGGTTTGGGGCTTGATGGAAGCGTGAACTTCCTGAGTACAGTGCAGAGTTGAGGAAGAAAGTCCCTCTCACCTTCCACCTGCCCTGAGGCAACGGCCTTCACAAACAATGTAAATAAAACAGGGTGGAGTTGGTACTTAAAGGTGGGTTTCCTTCCTTAGACTTTTAAGCCCCCAGCCTCAGGATGTCAGAGGAGAGGATTTTTCTGCCCGTTGGAGAGCACGCCCTGTGTGTGCATTTTGTACGCTTGAAGGTCAGGGGAGGAAGGCTCCATCCGAGTAAATGTGGGAGCTGGGGAGGAGTTGAGCTGGGCTGTGCAGAAATGCTGACTGACCAAGTCCCGAGTCTCTGCTCCTCTCTGCCCCCAGCGCTGGAATAGGTCGAACCGGTGTCTTGGTCACCATGGAAACAGCCATGTGCCTGATTGAGAGGAACCTGCCGGTTTACCCGCTGGATATTGTCCGGAAAATGCGAGACCAGCGCGCCATGATGGTGCAGACATCAGTGAGTGGAAATCCAATCATAAAAATAATTGCAGTGGCTGCTGCTTCCCCGGGCGCTTGCCCTCGGCCAGGCCTGTGCCAAGGGCTTTGCAGGTCAGGTGACGGAGGCTTGAGGCGACTGAGTCATTTGCCCACAGTCAGAGCTTGACAGGCTGCACTACTCCACAGCCCACTGCATCTGGCCTCTGCCTTGTGCTGCCTCCACGATTTGCTTCCTGCCAGCCACTCGGCCGGGAAGCTGCCCTGGTCTCATTCTGCATTGTAGACCACTGGCCTGTCATTTGTCCATGAGAAGTAAAGTGAGGTCACCCGAGGGTTTCACCTCCCTCTCCTTCCTGGTTCACATGGCCCTACGCACCCCTCCTGTGTGCTTTCTCGCACCTCTGTCACACCTGGGTCCCTGGCACTGCACGTGTCCTGAAGAGGAGCTCTTGTGGTTTCCCCCCAGATCTACAAGAAAGGTGGTGGGGGATCGTGATCCAGGCCCCCCCACCTACTGGGCAGCCTTTGAATAATCCCTTAACCTCTCTCCCAGCCTCCATTACCCCATCTGCAAAAAGGGACCATTCCTTATTTATTCAGTTCATTGCATAATTGCACACACGCAGAGACCCGAGCTGGTATGTATGGTAGGAGAGCTGGATTAGTCTATTAGAAATCTCAGCAGCACTGGAGGAGGGCAAGGGATATCTAAGAACTCAGTGGGAGCCAATCAAAAGCCGGCTTTAGAAAGTCAGGGAAGGCCTTCTGGAGGTGTGGCCTCTGGGGAAAACCCCCAGGACGCGTTAACAGAGGAAGGAGTGTTCTGTGTTGTATCCTCACAGGCTCGTGGGCAGTTTACATGATTTCTCAAATAATTGTGAGCTCTTATAGTTTTATATTCATTTGTGCCCAGAAAGTCTGGTTAAAGGGGGGAAAATTGAGTGATTAAGGCTATTTTCTACCCTGTTCCGAGGTATGGAAGACTTCATTGCTGGCTTAAAAGTTTTTAAGTGCATCATTTTGGTGTATCTTCCCGGCTGGTGAAGCTCAGTCCAAATGCTTCCTTGCAACCTGCACACATCACTAAAACGGGGTTTGTTAATATAAAGAACCATACTCTGCAGAGCACCTTTCAGTGGCTTTTCTTTAAAAAAAATGTATTTGTTGAGAGAGGAAGGAAGAGAGAAACATCGATTTGTTATTCCACAACCTTGGTGTAGCGGGGTGACTCTCTAACCAGCTGAGCTACCCAGCCGGGGCTCAGTGGCTCTTCCTTAAGACAAAAATCCAAATTCTCCCATGCAAGGCCCCACCTGACCTGGTCCTGGTCTACCTGTGCGGTCTGCCCTCCCGTGTTCAGGTGTCCTGGGCAAGGACTGTGAGCCCTGACCGCACTTCTCAGAACAGGTTGTCGTCTTCAGAGCCTCCCCTGGAGTGGCCACCCCCGGACAACTGCCACCCCTTCCCTGACGCCCACAGGCAGCCAGTCCCTCCCTCTGCCGGGATTCCGTGACGCTCTGCCCGTCCCTCTCTGGGAACAGCTCCCACCCCGCACCTACCGCAGTCACAGGTCCACAGGCGCGCCTCCTCCGCTCTGTTTCCGTGGCATGTGGTGCAGGGCCGGGCCTGGCCCCCGAGCTGGAGTTCAGAGGGCACTCCTCAAATAACCGTGCGCGTGGTGTGATGCAACATTTACGGGGCTGCTCTCTTCTCTTCCCAGAGCCAGTACAAGTTCGTGTGCGAAGCGATTCTTCGTGTTTATGAAGAAGGCTTAGTCCAAGTGCTGGATCCCAGCTAAAGACGGCTGTGAACGCATGCATTCCTCTTTCCAAGGGCATCCTCCGCACGGACAGACCTTCTCTCTGGAAGCAGCAAGAGGAACCTGTAGGCTGTGGTGTGGGGAAGGACAGGGCACCTTTGAGCCCAGGCACTTTAAACCTCTTTTCAAAGGTATCGTGTACATAGGAACCGTGTAGCTACGCATGCAGTGATAGCATCGTTTAGGCCCGTTATTCCTCCAGAGAGAGATACACAGAAGGGGGTCCCAGCCGGGGCCCGTCCTAATGCCCTCCTCCCCAGACGTCACCGTGATCCTGTAAACCATCCTTGGGCAAGTGAGAGGGGACGCCAGTGGCGCAGCTGGCCTCCCGGAAATAAGATGGCCTGGCAGTTTCGAGCTGCGTGGATGCTTTGTATATATGTGTATACAGGACGCTGCGAGCCAAGCTTTCCGCGTGCTTCTAGACCGAGCTGGAACAGCCGGCGGCCACCCACCCCGCGGCTGAGGAAACCTGATGAATGTGCCGAACGCAGGGGGGCGGGCTTTCCGGCCGAAGGACGAGCGGCCCCTTTCCTGCCCTCCCTTGTCCCATCTGCCCCTGCCGGTCCTGTCCAAAGTGCCCCACTGTCTGCCTGCATTCATGACCCTCCTCAGGTTCACACACAGCTCCTGAACTGGGTTAGAAACGTAGGTTCGGGTGTGTTTTGAGTTGAGACTGAGAACGAGGACGCCGGCCGTTGTCTTGGCTTCGGTGCGTTAGTTGCGGGAGCAGGTGCTGCCCACCCGGCCGCCTCTGGCCACCTCTCGCTGCCTCTCGCTGTGCCCTCAGCACCCACGACGGGAACCATCAACTACTGAGTCTACTACATGGATTGCTGCTACTCCAAGCTCTTACACTTGAAACATTACGATTTTCCTGATGGGAGATGGGGGATATCGTCTAACTATTCAGAATCTTTGGCCCTTCTGAGGAAAGATCTTCTAGGCATTGAACCGCGGGAAACGCAGCTTCTGGAGGGCTGTCCGGGGGTGTGGGTCCATGGGTGCATGTGTGCCCACGGCCGATGCTGCTCAGGACTCCTGACTTGAGTCACATGACAGTGGAGTTTCTATAAAGAACAAATGTGCGTACTCGCCCTCGGTTACAATGGTCTCCGTTTCATTTCAAAGGAGAGGATCAGACTATCTGAATATAAACACAATCTGATGTTAATTTATTCTAAGTACACCATGATTCTGACTGTCCTAAAGAATTCTGCCTTTGTTAATACTGTGTTAAATTTTTTAAAAATTTGTGACAAGATTGTAGCAAATTATTATTATTATTTAAGGAAAATAAATTACAAAAATCCCTTTAAATGTGGCATGTTTAAATAGCGGTTTTTACATATCCAAAGAGGAAGCTGAGGCAGTTTCTTACCAGGATTTGTAAAAAAAAAACAAAAAAGGATGCTTTCACATTACAGGGCACAGCAGTGAGTCCATTTTGACGTTTGAGCGAACCACTGAGTAGTGTCCTGGGTGCAACGGGAATGAGGACCTTGATCTCCAGACCTAGCACCTTTACTCACACACTGCCCATCCTTCCCCACCAATAGTTTCCTGCTAAGTGGCAGGCGTGGGAGACAGGTGCTCTGCAGTGCGGTACCGCCGTCCTGTGGGACAGGTGACCACCCGAGCCCCGTCCCTGTCGGCCTTCCTGCCCGGCCAGCGGGAGGAAGCAGGAGAGTGGCGATGGGCAACAGGAACATTGGTTCCTGGGTCCACTCATCAGTAACGCGCTCTCGGCCTCGTCACTTGAGAGCACCCTGTCTGTCTGCTCCTCTGTACAGCAGGAGAAATAATACCGAGGACTCGAAGTTGAATGTGAGGGCTGACTAGGGTGCTGTCGATGTGAATGTGCATCAGCTGGAATCTGACACTGCTGTGGAGGAGGTACTTGGGAAAGTTAACTTTCCCAGGGACAACCCCTTGAAACAGAAGTAGGGTCATAGGGGTTTTCATAAGAGGGAATTGTTTTTCTTCTGAAGACAACAGAAGCACAAAGGAATATCATGCCAGTACCTTTGCTCAACCGGGACTCAGAAAAGTTTTCTCCACAAAACACCAGAAGAGAAGGGAAGGCAGGAAAGCTGATGTAAACTCAGATGCCCTCAGGATATTTAGCAAGTCGTTGCTGTTTGATAAAAACTCATTGTTGCTCTGTCTGGAAAAAGCTTGAGAAGTCTAAATGTGTTTGCAGATTTGTATTTTATTGGGTTTTTTTTTTTCATTGTTTAATATAGTTGCAGAAATGTTGTTATTATCACATAAATTTCCGAGAAGCTTACCAAAGGTTACAAGTCTTTTTCTGCCTCTTGTAAGGCAGTAGTTCAGACCCAGCAGATGTTGCCAGGAGCAAAATCCATGAAACGTTGGAGACGAACAAGACAAGAGAATTATCTAATATCTAAAAGAGCAAAAACATGCAAGTAAACGCTGTAGATACAACCAATTAAATTCTGTAACTCGAGATTGCTGCTTTACCACCTTATACACTTAAGCAATTATACTTAAGAAGCCTTTTTTTAGTTCTAAGTGAAGAACATCAAAATCGGGATAAATATTTTGCCTGAGAAATTTGGCTGGGAACGAGTGGAGAAGGCATTTACATCCTGCGTTCTGGCGCTCTCCAGATCTCATGGAGACGCATCTATGTGCTGACTTAATCAAGATGGGAGAGCCCTTCTGGTGCTGCCCATTGGAACCTGCACTTGGTGTTCTGACCTTCCAGGAAAAAATATTTAACTCCATTTGGTTGGGGGTGATGTGGGCAGGAGGGGAGCATGGACTGTAAACCCATGCTGGCCTTCGATTCCCAGCACAGTCATTTAGAACTGTCTATGCTTGTAGCTTAGTGTAGATGGTGTCGCTGCTGTGTTGCTACTTGACATGTTTCTGCTGCTCAGGAGTTACCGTTGGAGTGCAAGCAGCGGGCCTGCCTCTTCGTCCTCCAGATGCACCCAGAGGCAGCATCCACAGGGAAAGATCGTAAGGGGCGGGTCTTTGGGTTAGACCTAGACTTGGACAAGATGTGCTGCCCTCTGCCTGCATTTCCTCATATGGAAAGTAGGAAGGTTGGGCTGGACTCGATGAGTTCTGTGGTTCTTTCAACATTTGCCATTCTAGGAGTCTGTATGCCGGAGATTTGAAATTGATTCTAAGTTAAAGCTGTATAGCTTCTGGAGAGAGACACGTCTCATTTCTGTAACTTGTCCCCAAGAGATTGTCCCTCACGCCTTGGCATTGTTGAATGCAGAGACAAGGATTGCCACCTCTGATTCTTGCCATCCTTGCCACCCTAGACTGAGGACAGACTCAGTCAAGATGGCAAAAAACTCCAACCTCAGCCTGGGGAACCAGTCACGTGGGATTCTGATGGCCGGACTGTCTGCCACCTTTTTAACTCACATTCTGTTTGGAGCGAGAAAGGATTTGTGTTCCGTAGTTTTTGAAAAAGTCTCCTTGCTGATGAGCAATATTTTTTCTGTAAATTTGGAATGTTTTTTCATTCAGACCTGTTCTGCCAGTGACTCTACCGAAAACAATTTGATCCATATAAAAACATTCAAGCTATGCAACACTAGCGTTGTGTGTTGGCATTTTTATTCTAATAATTGTCTTGATTTCTGTGTTTTCTTATTTTGTTTGGTTTCTTTTAAGTAAGCACTGAGTCTTGGAGGACAGTGCCCTCCAGGAGCAGGGCCATGCACAGCACCTATCCCTGTGTTGCCCTTTGGTGGCACTTCTAGATCAGAATTAGGTGCGACTCTCAAGACAGCAATAGGTTACACAGAGTAGAAGGCCCTTTGCCCTCTGTCATGCAGGGCTGCCCGGGTGGCTCCAGGAACCCTAGGTCCCAGGTTCCTCCCAGCTTGTGGCTGTGCCATCCCCAGTGTGCAGTTTCTACACGGAGGCCCAGGATGGTGGCTGCAGCAGCCACGTTCTCACAGCCGGCAGGATGGGGCGAAGTGAGAGAAGAAATGCAAGACCCCTTCGTCCGGATGTGGTACATCCCATTGGTCAGATCTTAGTCACAGGGCCGTACCTACTGCAAGGGAGTCTGGGAAAGGTAAGTTTTCTTCCAAGAACCCATGTGCCTAATGGAAACTCAGGAGTCGTGTTTCTGAGAAACAAAGAATGTGTTGGAGAGGCAAGTAGCGGTCCTGCCTTAGTTCGACCCTTTGGTCACCTTTCTTGCCTCACATAGAGGCCACTCCTCTCCCCAAGGTGTGGAAACCCGAACCCCGTCCAGGTAGGGCATGAAGCTAAAGATAAAATTACCTTTGGGTGCTAGGTGGTCTCCGTCAGTTCTGGGTGGCTTCTTGTGGTCTAGTGTCCTATACACTCAAGAAGTTACCTTCTCCCAGCACAACCCTGAGCAGTAGTGAAGTATGAACAAGCAAACAGCCATTGAAAACTCATGAGGAGAGAACGGGAAATTCCGCTCCGAGCGGTCGTCAGAGGCCACTGCGCAGGAAGAGTGAGACGACTCTGGCCCGCCCGCGAGTCCACCAGAGATCACGACAGCCACCCCAGCTCTCTGGGAGGAACTCCTTGTTTGCTGACCTATCAGCCAATCCGAATGGGACCTGCAAAGGGAGGACTTCTTGGGAACATCACAGCTTCTGTAGCCCTGGGGCAGTTCCGGGAGGGCCCCGGGGTCGTGGTTGCTTTGCCAGGAGAATTTCATCAAGTACCCGCAGCTGAAGATTGGTCTAGACTGGCACTGTGTGCTCTGCTCACGCCTCTTCCTCAAACGGCGCCTGAAAGGAAAGCTACAGTGGGAAGGCAACGCCCTTTGTTTGTTTATACATGGTCTCATATTTTTAAGTTGTGTGTTACAGAATAAACATATACCAAATTAGACTGGGATAATGAACCCTTATGCAACATTACCTGATTTCAGTGGCCAACATTTTATTAATAACGTTTCCTCTAAAGCACCTCTTGTCTCTCTGTGCCCCGTAACTTTTGGGCTTTTTCCCCCTCTCTGAGGCAACACCCTCCATCTGATCTTTGGCACTACCTGGTTTGCATTTTCTGGCAGGGGAAGTCTTGAAATGGCTTGCTGCCCCCAGCCTTATTCCTGCCAAGGCTGCCACTTCAAGGCCACTGCTCCTAACAGCTGCGGTTCGGAGAACAAAAGCAGTCGAACAGAAGCATTTCTATACTCTAAAACCTGAATTTTGAGTTCCAGCTGCAAACAGTGCCTCCCTTATGGAAGCAGCAGCCCCCCTCCCCCGTCTCGGCTGAGTCTGGTCGGCTCCAGCCCCGGCTCGTGTCTCTCCCAGGGGACTTTGTGAACAGCACCAGGAGCGGTAGTCATCCGTGTTGTGTTGCATCCTCCCTCCGTTGTCTCTATTGCTGTGGCTTCCATCAGCAGGTGGTCTGTCCTCCAAGTTACTGCAGATGACAATCTCATCAAGTGTGTAGGCATTATGTAAAAGGCGATTCTATTCTTGCTATCTGCTGGCCTGCCAATTCCACTAAGCCAGTGCTACATTTTAGATGTTATTTGCAGCGTCTCACTTTTGGGTATAAAATTTGAATCCAAACACCAAAGTAAAGGTGGCTGGAGCAAAATAGAAATTATTTCTCCCTCAGATAAAGACAGGAATTCAGAGCTGGTGCAGTAGCTGCATGGTCATCGGGATCCATGTTTTTCCAATCTGGTGTCTTCATTCTCCTCAACATACACCTTCTGCCTCATAGTCCAAAATGACTGCTCCAGCTCCACCCATCGTGTCCATATTCCAGCTGGAAAGAGGAAAGGGGAGAGAGAAAGACTGCCCCCCCCCCAACCCTTTAAGGATAATCCCTAAAAGTTGCATAGGTTTGCACACAGCCAGGACTTAATCATATGGGTATACCTAGCTTCAAGGGCATTTAGGAATCAGTCTTTATTCTGAATGGCACTTTACCTAGCCAACATTTAGGAGTTTTACTATTGAAGAAGGAGGAACAAGGCCCTGGCTGGTATAGCTCAGTGGTTTGAGCATGGGCTGCGAACCAAATCACAGGTTTGATTCCCAGTCAGGGCACATGCCTGGGTTGCAGTCCACGGCCTCCAGCAACCGCAGACTGATATTTCTCTCTCTTGCTCTCTCCTTCCCTTCCCTCTAAAAATAAATAAATACATAAATAACTAAATAAATAAGGGGAACAATGGTTAGGCCACCATCAGCAGCCTCCCCTGCTGATCCCTTGACTTCAGATCTGCTGAAGGGCTGATTATGAGGAGGTACCTTTCTCAAGGCCCAGCACCCAGGAATAAATGCAGCTGTGTCATTTAAACAAGGCTGAACCACCATCTCGAAGTCTGACACTGACAGCTCCTGACGGGATCAACACCCGTCTGTTACCTACACGGACCACTTGAATAAGAGGAGACTGTTAACACAAACCTCACCTCTTCTAGAAACCCCAGGTCCCTGCCCATTCCCCACCCCCCAATTATACGGGCCAGTCTTCATCTGTGGCCACTTGTGTATCCTTCGCTGGTTAGTGCCTAAACCTCTGGATTCCTCTCTGGTCAAGAAAGGCCCCAGGATTTCTCCTGAGGCCCACCCAGGGCTTCCAACATCATTGTCCAACCCAGAGCCAGGTGAGAAGACCTGTTGGGACGCAGCGGTGGAGGTCTCAGGAGGGATGGTGGCAGTGAGGACCGAGGGAGCCGTCTTGGCCGAGACATTGAAGAGGAGGAAGTGATGATAACTGCTGGGTGTGCAGAGGGAGGAGCTCAGGGCGGGGCCAGTTTCTAGGTTGAGCAACTGGGTGGGTGTTGGTGCCGCAAACTAGGAGAACTAGGTGCAGAGAACATGAAGTGGTTGTTCTTTGGGTCTGAATTCTAACATGACAGACACACTTGTAACTACTATGAGCAGTCTCACACAGCTATGTCTGAGCATGAAAGTTTATTCCTGACAATGGTGTAGATGTTTCTGGGCCCTGAGCACCCCAACCGGCTACAGTAAATGCCTTTCATGCCATCCTTGTTTTCACTCTAACCCATTACAGGTGATCTCTGTTATCAAACCTGGGTGTTAAAATAGCTTGACGAGGGTGAACATGCAGCTGTGTTAGTCTGCTCGTGCTGCAATAACAAAATGCCATACACTGGGGCTTAAACAACAGACATGTATTCCTCACAGTTCTAGAAGCTGGGAAGACCAAGTTCAGGTGCTGACAGGTTCGGTTTTGGGTGAGAATTGTCTTCCTGGCTTGCAGACAGCGCCTTCTTGCTGTGTCCTCACGTGGTAGAGAAAGTGAGCCCTCATGTCTCTTCCTTCTCTTGTAAGGTCACTAGACCCACCACGGGGGCCCTACCCGTGTGACCTCGTGACCTTGTGACCCCTTCTAAGCCTACGTACTTCACAAAGGCTCCACCTCTAAATACCACCTCCCAGTGGGGGGGTTAGAGCTTCAACATGATTCAATCCATAGCAGCAAATTCATCTTCTATCATAATTGTAATTAGAGGTCCAGTTCTGTCTGGACTTCCTTCCCCACCCTACTCTGCCTGAGCTCTCAGGGGCTTCGCTCTTCCCTACAACCCCACAGGCAGGGGTGAGGGGGTGGGGCAGGAGCAGCATGCTGGGCCTATGGAGAGGTCCCCAGCCTTGGTCCCATTGTTGGCCTCTGTTGATTGGTGGCCTTGGCACAGGCACTGTGTGTGATTTTCTTTAGTAGTGCTCAGCTTTATGCCGGCCCCCTCTGGCGTGGAGGAACCACCCTCCTTCTCCCCACCTGGGGGTAGGAGGGGATGTGCCCACTCCGACTCGGTCCCTGAGTTATGCATCCCATGCCTCAGCCAGGTGACATATGCACAGCCTCACGTTTTCACCATCTGTTCCTCCATAGATGGCAATGTGGTCTACGGCACAGATACCTCTCCAGTGTTCCCTGTACATGGTGTCAGTACTGACCACGCCTTCGCACACAGGCCACAGAAACCATTGAGTTACCTTTTGCATTGCCCCACTGACCCACAGAAAATTCATCAGTGGTTGATGGGTTTCTGGCCTAAGCTGAAAACCTGGGCCCCATCTGAAACTCCATCCACTTCTCATGTGTTCTTTGAGAAATGGGTTCACAGCTTCTATTGTCTTCCCACCCAGTGGCAAAGCCCAAGATTCTGATTGAATAAACATTTGCTGAAATTAAGTCTCATGCCTTAGAGTCTTTTTTTTAAGATTTTATTTATTTTATTTTTTAGAGAGGGGAAGGGAGAGAGAAAGAGAGGGAGAGAAACATCAATGTGTGGCTGTCTCTCACATGCCCCACACTGGGGACCTGGCCTGCAACCCAGGCATGTGCCCTGACTGGGAATCACAGATTCCCTAGAGTGGGAATCGAACCTGCGAGTCTTTTGCTTTGCAGTCCGGTGCTCAGCCACTGAGTCACACCAGCCAGGGCTCATGCATTAGAGTCTTTACCTTGCGCCCCTCTAATGCCAAGCAGACAATTGTGAAAAAAAGGGAGGAAATGTCTTTCCCTGCTCCACAAAACAATGGGAGCGCCTCAGGCAGGCATGGTGGTACCTCTAACATGAGTGGTTGGTAACAGTGTCAAGATCACATTTCAGAGCTGGTCCCCGTAGACTCCCTTGCCACTGCCTCTAAGCACAGAGCATGGCGCATGAACAGCTGGCACCACTGAGGCCCATCCTGCCCTGGATGCTGGAATGAGTCGGCCCTGCAGTTGCCACCCTCACCAAAATGTATCTACACGGTTCCTGCTGCCTGGCAGCTCTGACCTCTGGCCAATAAGATGCTTCTTATTGGCACAGCCCTAGCCCGTGTGCCCTCACCTAGCTGCAAGGGAGGCTGGAAAAGCAAACATGGTATTTTCAGTGTCTGTAATGGGAAATGTAGGAGGTGATCTCTGCCTCATGCAGTAGAAGTGTTTCCAAGTTTAAAAGCGGAGTGACCAAAACAAATGTCCCCGGCAGTCCATTCCTGTTGCTCCCTAATATCCTCCCCATACTTCTAAAACACAGCAGCGCTGCTGCGTAACACAGAACAACCATCCCTTATACAATGAAGTCTGTTCACCCTTCTCCAAAAGGATCAACCAGAACTCCTATCAGTTACAGCTCATAGCAAATCCTGGATATCAATTCTTTTTTTATTCAGTCACGATCCTATCTCCTTTTCCTGTACTGTATGGACTGAATTTTATATGGCAACAGTGAGCATATTGTAGAACAGCAAAGGGGAAAAGGAGAAAATTAGATTAACTATTTTTAAAATATATATGAACACAGTGAGAAAAGACATGGCAGAAGTACCTGGCATTGCCCACAAGGGGGGTGCTGTCTGGACTCTGTCCAGAGTGTGAGGTCATTCTGACCTAGGCCTTTGGGGCTCCAGCGAGGAACTTAGCTCTTAGGTTTCACCGAGGCCAGATGCAAGGTTTTGGTTGTCAGAGACCTACCTGGCAAAGGCAGGAAGTTTGTAAATGAGAACAGGCTTGATAGTAATCAAAGCCAGTAAGTCAAGTTTTCAAACAAAAGACACGCTATTTATAAACAAACCACAAAAACTCAGAAACTTGAAACAGAGACAACTGAGAAATGCCTAGAAAAATACACTCTAAAATAAATGTGAAAGTTACCGTCTTTCAGCAGTCCCTTGTTTCTTGTACCAAATCCGGATTGTCCTCAATGACAAAAAAAAAAAAAAAGCTATTAGGAATTCTCACCATCAAGAACTAAAAAAGGTATCCATAGCAGGATTCTTCATAATGACCCAAAAGTGGAAACCACCTAATGTGCAGTGGAGCAATGTATAAACAAAAGGTGGTCTATCCATCGCATGGAATATTATGTGGCCATAAAAAGGAATGAAGTGCCCATCCATGTTACAACATGGATGAACCTTGAAAAAATGCTACCTGAACAAAGCCAGACACAAAAGGTCACCTATTTTATAATTCCATTTATATGAGTCCTCCAGAAAAGGCAAATCCATAGAGACAGGACGTAGCTCAGAAGTTGCCGGGGGCTTGGAGGGAGGGGAGTAGGGAGAGACTGCTCATGAGTGCGGGGTTTCTTCTGGAGACACTGAAATGTTCTGAACTTGGAGAGTGGTGACGGTCATTCAGTGTTGTCACTGTCCTAAACACCACTGAATCGCACACTTTGACTCGGTGAATCCTATGGCATGTGAATTTCATCTCCATCTTTAAAATTGCAAACCAACTAAACTGAGAGTGTCATCCGTCTCTAGGTGGGGGAGCTGAAGTTGTTCTGAAGGGTAGGTGGGTGCAGGCATCAAAGCCTTAACATCTGTAAACCCCCCCACCCAAAACTCCACTTCTGGGAATCTGACCAACAATAATTTAAGGGTTTATATTGTGATATCAAGGCAGTGCTTTAGCCCTGCATAACTCAATGGATTGAGCACAGGCTGAAAACCAGGCATCGCAGGTTCAATTCCCAGTCAGGGCACATGCCTGGGTTGTGGGCCACGGCTCCCAGCAACCACACATTGATGTCTCTCTCTCTCTCTCTCTCCTTCCCTTCCCTCTCTAAAAATAAATAAATAAAATCTTTAAAGAAAAAAGACAGTGCTTTAATACGTTGTACAGCAAGGTAGTTGTGTGACAGTGGACATTCGGGAACAATGTCAGTGCTCATCAGAGTCTGTTCAGATGACGTTTGGTGGGTTTGTGTTACAGGCTACTGCGTGGCTCTGAAAGTTGAGGCGGGGGCTGTAGACATCCACGCACAGAATCTGTGATGTTTCAGTAAGTAAAAAACTCAGATTACAAAATAGTACTCCCATGTGACTCTCATGGTAGATACAGCCAGTGTACTGTGGTGGCTAAGAATACAGATCATAGAGCCAAAGGGCCTAGGTTCGGATTCCAGCTCCTCATCATGTACCGGTTGTAAGTCCTTGGGAAGGATACGTAACCTCCCTGAGCCTATGTTCTCTGACATTTCTGTGCTTTTCTGAGCTTTGGTTTTCTCATCTATAAACTGGGGATAATACTATCTACCTCATAGGGTTGTTGTGAAGATTGAGTTGTTATGTGGAAAATTAGACTATTCATGGTGCATAAGTGCTGGGTTGGCTAGTACCATGATAGACAGATGATAGATAGATGGATAGATAGATAGATAGATAGATAGATAGGAAGGAAGGAGTGGGGGAGAGAGAGAAAGAGAGATTAGATCAAAGATAGATACATAGATGATGGCAAAAAGTCAGGGAGGGGATGGGGCATGCCAGTATGTGAGAAGTGTCTGTCTCTGGGGATAAAGTTGCTGGATGATATCCCTTCCTTTTTGCTTATTGGTATAGTCTAAGTTGCTGTGTTGAACATATGCTACTTGTATAATTTTTAAAGGCTGAAATACTGCTACTAATGCACATATATTGAAGCAGTGAAAAACATTAAACTTGGCAATGAAATTAGATGTAAGAATCAGAGCTTCTTACTCCTCCTTGTATCAGTCAGGATGCTTTTGATCGCAAGTGACAGGAACCCAACTCAGATTGGATTAAACCCAAAAAGGGGACTCCTGGGCAGGACTCTGGGGTGCTGCCATAACGGAAGGACGACTTCAAGAAGTAGGGCAGCTCAATGGAAGGATTGGCTCCTTGGCTCCTTTTGTTTCTGTTTTTCTTGTCCTTTATTATATTGGATGTCTTCAAACGGACTTGGTAGATAAATTGCTCTCCCTCACAGCTCCAAAGCCAGAAAGGGAAGAGAGAGTTCGTTCCCTCCATTCCCATTCTCTGTTGCTCAGGGGAGCATTCTGATTGGTCCAGCTCAGGTTAAGTGCTCACCGCTTGGACCAATCACTGTGTCCAAGGGGTTGGTCAGTGAGTCACAGTCCCACCCCCACAGAACTTGACCACTGGACTCAAGAGTGGGGGACAAGAGCAGCTCCTGGAGAAAGGAAGAGTTATTCTGAGTAAACTCTGAAGGACCCTGACATTTTGCCGCACCCCATAATGAACCTATTATTGGCCAAAGCACTGGTCTCATTGCATAAATGCCTGGTGAGTGTCCAGAGGTCTCCCTCAGAGTCACAAAACACTCTGAGTTCGTGCCTCAACATATTTAAATTAGAACTGTATTATCTCCTTTGCTCACTTTTAATTGGATTGTTTGTTTTATTGGTATTAAATTTTATAAGTGTGTAAGTTCTTTATAAATTTTGGACATTAACCTCTTATCAGATGTACTGGTGAATATGTTCTCCCATTCTGTGGGTTGGTTGTCTTTTTATTTTGTTGGTGCTTTCCTTTGCTATGCAAAAACTTTTTAGTTTGACATTCTCCCATTTGTTTATTTTTTCTTTTGTTTCCCTTGCCTGCGAAGATAGAGCAGATAAAATATTGCTCCAAGCAATGTCAGAGAATTTACTGCCTATGATTTCTTCTAGTATTTTTATGGCTTTGGGTCTAACATTTAAGTCTTTAATAATGCATTTTGAATTTATTATTGTGTGTGGTATAAGAAGGTGGCCTAGTTTCATTTTTCTGCACGTATCTGTCCAGTTTTCCCAACATCATGTACTGAATAAACTTTCTTTAGCCCATTGGATGTATTTGCTTCCTCTGTTGAATAGTAATCGACTATAAAGCTGTGGGTTTATTTTGGAGCCTCTGTTCTCTGTTCTATTCCATTGGTCTATGTGTCTGTTTTTATGCCAGTTCCATGCTGTTTTAATTACTATGGCCTTATATTATAGTTTGACATTTGGTAGCATGGTTCCTCCAACTTTGTGATTTCACTCATATGTGGAATCTAACGAATAAACTGAACTAACAAGCAAAATAGAGACAGACTTGTAGATAGAGAGCATGATAACAGCTATGGGGGAGGAGGTTGGGGTGGAGGGATCAAGCAAAAAAGAAAAAAGACTCATGAACATGGACTACAGTGTGGTGATTGCGGTGCAGGGTGGTGGGCAGTAGGGTATAAGGAAGCTAAATGGTAATGGAAAAAAGCTAATAAAAAATTTTTTTAACTGTATTATCTCAAGGACTAGCCTTTAAAAAAAGATAGAAGACCTTTCAGTCTGTTTCCATTTTGATTTAAATCACCATCAAAAGGCATTCTACTAGTTAAGGTAGCAAATGTGGTATGGATTAAGTTGATAAGTCAAACGTTCCAATGATGAAGACCTATTTTAATACAACTTTTTCTTTGTGAGCTGGGGACAGCCCGTACTTGCCAGTCACGCTAAGGATGAGGGCTTTTTCTGTTTTTGTTTTTTGTTTGTTTGCCCGGGGGCCCCACAGGGTTTCCTTGCTCCCTTTCTGTCAGGAATACTATACTTTCTACCTTCAGCAGTTCCCACAGCTGTGTCTTCTTTCCTCACGTCCATGTGCTCCGTGTCTTCCCAGCCACCCGGGTGGGTCCAGCTGAGATGCCCTCTCCTCCAGGAAGCCATCCCTGCCTCCTCCTTCCTGAACTGGAACAACATTTCCTCCTCTGGCCTTCTCTGATGGCTTGGAATACCTACCCTCTCTCGTGTTGGAATCACCGGTTATGCCCACCTTATCTCACTTATGGAGAGAGAATCCTGGATGGTTCATCTCTGTGTCCCCCACAGACACACACATGCACAGTGATAAGTAGATGTCAGCGATCGCCTGTTGAATGAATACAGGCCAATACTGTTTATATTGCCAATCTCAGGTAGGATTCTGCTCTCCCTGACACCCTTCCCTTTTATATTACTGAACACCCTTGTCCACATGTTTTTAAGAGTTTTTAATGCGGCTTGGGGAGATAAAAGAAAAAGATTGCTAGATCTGATCACATAAAAATTCAGACCACTGTAAACAACAAGAAGGCACTCGGAAAACTGAGAAAAAATATTTGCAACAAATATGACAAATTTCAAATAAGAGATGACATTTTTAGCTTAAACTTGGCAAGAATAAAAGTCATGTTTTTGGAGATAATGACAATTTTATGGAAAATATTTAAATAGAGAAGAGCTTGGGAAGAAAGTCAACAACATGTTAATAGCGATTAGACCAAAATTGGGAGATTATGGGTTGTTGGGTGTTTTTTTTTAAGTTTTGTTTTTTGTGTATAATAAATAAATATTACATGTGCAATCATCAGAACAAAGCAGCAGATGCCACCTTTGCTGGATTTGCCTTTTCCTGATAAGACTCATGCTGGGAGGGGAGTGGTGAGATGAGGGTGTCGGAACAGACGTGCCACAACCTTCCAGGAGGGCAGCGCCTATGATGTACATGCTAATAGTATATATTAAGAATTTGTAACATTTTGATATTCTTTACCCTAACTTCTCTGTCTAGTCATTGATTCCAATGACTGGAATAAAACATGACCAGGAGAAACTTCTACTGTAGTCACTGATTCTAATGATTAGAATAAAAACGGACCAGGAAATCATGCAGAAATGAGAACCATATTTACATACAACAATATTCACAGCAGATGTCTGTAAAATATGAAAAAATTGGAAACAACTGAAGTGTCCAATACTGAGGATATGGGTCAAGTAAACGATGATATGGTCATATGGAGTAATATACAATCACGAAATGCCATTTGTAAAGAATATTTAAATAAAATCTAAAAAGGATCATGTTGTAATATTAGTGTAAAAAACTCCAACAAAAACGTAGGTAAACAGTGTACTCTCCAAGGTATGCACATGTATATGTGCATAGAGGTGTGTTTGTAGAAAACAAGGCTCAGAAGATTATACCAGTAAGTTAACAACAGTGAGTGTCTCTAGGTTTATGAATTATGGTTCCATAAACTGCCTCGTGCATAAAATAAATACTATGTTTGCTGTTTTTAAGGAAGCAACTGCTTTGTAGTACAACCTAACATCACAAATGCACGTGACCTTGACCAAACAGTTCGACCTTCAGGAACAGATTCCTCATGTGCCTCCAGTTATTCACGACAGAGTTGTAATGGCAGAGACTAGAAGCAGCTCGAGTGCCCAGCAGAGAGGTCCGGGTAAGTACATCTTAATATAGACCTACAATGGCATATTCTGCAATCATAAGCAACCATGAGGAAGGCCTTTGTTATTTTATTATTGTTCTATATAGTATTAGTAATGGTAAATTTTCTTTATTGTTCTATACTGATCTAGAAGGCTCTCTAAGATAGAGCGTTAAATGAAAACAGCAAAGTAAGAACAAAGTGTAGAGAAAACTTCCAACCGGATAAAAAGGGAGAAAAGAATATCCATCTATATAGATAGACTTATACGTAACTACATCTACAGACGCTTGCTTCTATAGGATCATAATTACTCTGGGACATTACTCAGGGCCTGGGAACACTGGTTGGAGGGACAGAGGTGGGAGATGGATGTTTCACTCTAGACCTTTGAGTACCCTTTGAATCAGTGGCTGCGTTGCCTCTTCTGTAGTAAATAACATGTAACATGAAAGCCAGAATGAACACCCACTGGTTCCTTAGTGTTAAGAGCTTGGACTGTGGATTCAACGCACCTCCACTTAAATCCCTACTACAGTGCTGGGCGGCTGTGAACATCAGGGAATTTCTTAGTGGCTGTAAGCGCAGCCCCTTAGCCACAAATGCAGGTGATAATCACACTTGCCTTAAGGGGTTGTTCTGAGGATAAATGAGATTATTAAATGAGGACTCAATGAGATAATCCTGGATATAAATGTAAACTGCTTTATTTCATACATAATAGTGTGTAACACTTCGTTATTATTCCTTGACTGTCTCAGCGGTGGCTGGTCCATGAGTTCATCAGAATGTTCCTTGCCTCCTGGTACGGACAGTATCTCCTCCTCCTCTGTATTTGAAATGAGCTAGCATATTTGAAACCCCTGCAACAGTGTGTGGTGTCTGGGGACGGTTAAAAATTTTTATTAGAGAAACACCCTTTGAAAGGCCATTCCCATTCTTTCTTCACATCTGTGAATTCATGGGCTCCCTTTATTTCGATAATTATATCTTCCCTAGAATTTCTGTGTAGTCATTTTCCAAACCTACCTTTTCTTTTCTCACACTGTTCTGCTCTGGCCTTAAAGCATAAAGCATCTGTTCCTTTGTTTATCGCTTCAAAAATTATAAACCTATTTGGTTTAAGGTTTTTTTCAAATTGTTTTCTTACCTCTAGTTTTTGGAGTGCAAAGTCTTTTGTTTGCTGCAGTCGCTGACTGCGTGGGTTGCTTTGCTTGTGTGGGTTTAGAAATGCTTTGCAAGCCCATCTTCACCAGGTTTCTCTGGACACCTGCAACCTTGACCATGGAAGTGTCCCTGTTGCATGGAGTCATGGGCCCTCAGGTGCCCTGAGATTGACCAGTTCTGGGCAAGTTTTAACATTGATTTTGTTGCCAGGAATCCCCATCCAGTCAAGTGATGAGCTCAGACCCTATCACATGACATGACATGGCCCAGAGTCAGGGGGTGAGTTTCCCAGTGGGGCAGCCCCAGTGACTCCTTGCATGTTTTAGGCAGGCAGCTCATTTTTGTGTCCCTGAAAAAAAAACCAACCAAACAAACAAACACAGAGCCTGTGGTTGGCCTCCTCTCATGGGCAGGTGGGAAATTTCCATCTCCAACCACCCAGTTGGTTTTTTTTTTAATCCTCACCCAAGGATATGTTTATTGATTTCAGAGAGACAAGAAGGGGGGAGTGGAGAGAAATATTGATCGATCACCTCCTGTATGTTCCCTGACTGGGGATTGAACCTGAAACCTAGGTATGTGCCCTGACTGGGAATCAATCCCACAGCTTTTTGGTGTACAAGACAATGCTCCAACCAACTGAGCTCCAGCCAACTGAGCGACCCAGCCAGGGTTCCAACCACCCAGTTTTAATATCCTACTAGCCCCTGCCTTCAGCTCTACCACATCACGGTTGTGGCACACTTCATGGAGGGGAAATAGGTGGATTCAGGACCATGCTGATATCTAAAGAAATGGGCCCAGAAGTTTCAAGGTGAGTCTGGGAGAAGGAAGCAGAAAGCTTCTGGCCTAAGTAACTGCTTAGATTTTCAAAAGCAAATGACACAACCCTCTGGACACCTCAAACACGTCTGTGTTGAAAAGAGATTGGGGACTTCCAACCAAGATGGAGGCATAGGTAGACTCACTGTGTCTCCTCACACAACAAAAATAAGGACAACAACAATTTAGAAACCAAAAAAAAAAAAAAAAAAACAACCAATACTGACAGAAAATCAAACTGTATGGAAGTCGGACAACCAAGGAGTTAAAGAAGAAACATTCATCCAGACTGGTAGGAGAGGTGGAGTCGGGCAGCCAGGTGGAGAGGACTCAGCAAAGCAGCAGCTGGCGGATCCCAGGTGTGCAAGGCAGCAGTGGACAGGCCTAATGAGGCAGCAGATTGTCAAGGGCTCAGCACACAAGGTGGCTGGTAGGCCCAGTGGGCTCACATTCACATGCAGATAAACCAGGCGAAACTGGGGAGTGAGATAGACCGCATAAACCAGGGTTCCAGCGCTGGGAAATAAAGCCTCAAAACACTGATTGAAAACACCTGTGGGGGTTGAGGCACAGAGAGAGACTCCCAGCCTCACAGGGGAGTTTGTTGGAGAGACTCACAGGGTCCTAGAACAGCCACCAACCAACCCACCTACCTGGGAATCAGCACCAGAAAGGCCCAGTTTGCTTGGGGGAAGCGGTAGAAGGGACTGAAATCTTACAGAGAGTGGAGCAAGTGCCATTGTTGCCTCTCGGACCCTGCCCTCACATATAGCGTCACCACCCAGTGACTGGGTTGCCCCACCCTGGTGAACACCTAAGGCTCCACCCCTCATACATAACAAGTACGTCAAGACAAAAAATGGCTCAAATGAAAGAACAGATCAAAACTCCAGAAATAATACAACTAAGTGATGAAGAGATAGCCAGCCTATCAGATGCACAATTCAAAGCATTGGTGATCAGGATGCTCACAGAATTGGTTGAATTTGGTCGCAAATTAGATGGACAAATGAAGGCTATGCTAAGTAAAATAAAGGAAAATGTACAGGGAACCAATAGTGATGGGAAGGAACCTGGGACTCAAATCAATGGAGTGGACCAGAAGGAAGGAAGAAACAATAAAACAGAAAAGAAGGAAGAAACAAGAACTCAAAAAAATGAGAAGAGGCTTAGGAACTTCCAGGACATCTTTAAACATTCCAACATCCGAATTATAGGGATACCAGAAGGAAAAGAGGAAGAGCAACAAGTGGAAAAGTTATTTGAACAAATAATAAAGGAGAACTTCCCCATCCTGGCAAAGGAAATAGACTTCCAGGAAGTCCAGGAAGCTCAGAGAGTCCCAAAGAAGTTGGACCCAAGGAGGAACACACCAAGGCACATCATAATTACATTACCCAAGATTAAAATGAAGGAGAGAATCCTAGAAGCAGCAAAAGATAAGGAGACAGTAACCTACAAAGGAGTTCCCATCAGACTATCAGCTGATTTCTCAAAAGAGACCTGCAGGCAAGAAGTGGCTGGAAAGAAGTATTCCAAGTCAGGAAAGGCAAGGACCTACTTCCAAGATTGCTCTATCCAGCAAAGCTTTCATTTAGAATGGAAGGGCAGATAAAGTGCTTCTCAGATAAGGTCAAGTTAAAGAAGCTCATCATCACCAACCCCTTATTGTATGAAATGTCACAGGGACTTGTCTAAGAAAAAGAAGATAAAAAATATGTGTAGTAAAACGATAGCAAACTTACACTTATTAACAACCACACCTAAAACAAAAATAAAACCAAAAGCAAACTAAGCAAACAACTAAAACAGGAACAGAACCACAGAAATGGAGATCACATGGAGGCTTAGCAACAGGGGAATGGGAGGAGGAGACAGGGGAAAAAGGTACAGAGAATAAGTAGCATAGACAGTAGGTAGAAAATAGACAGGGGGAGGGCAAGAATAGTATGGGAAATGTAGAAACTAAAGAACTTATGACACATGGAGATGAAGTAAAGGAGGGGAATATGGGTGGGAGAGGGTGTGCAGGGTGGAGGGGAGTGAAGGGGGGAAATGGGGCAACTGTAATTACATAATCAATAAACTATATAAAAAAAAAAAGAAAAGAGATTGGGAGGAAACATCCCCGGATGTTAACTGAGAAAAAATGAATAACTTTCTACTGTCCTTTATTTCCCACATTTTCTATTCCCTTTACCTTGGAAAAAAAGAAATGATAAGCCACTTTTTACACTTAATCTTAGCCAAAAGGCCAAGAAGCATTTATAAGGCATTTTTTCAAGTGGCTTTCCAATCAGCTAGCAGGAGGCCACTATAGTGACAGCAGAGGACCACTCCCTGCTGTCAGAGATTGGGTGCAAACCAAGGCAGCTAGCTGCAGGGAAGGGCTGAACATGGCTGGTGCTTGGAGGTGGGGGGACTGGGTTGGAGTCCCAGCTCTGTCACGTGTTTGCTGGACCGTGGAAGTTACACCTGTCCCAGTCTCCCTTTCGTCCTCTGTCAGTGGCAACTTGTTCAACAATTCACTCATTCCACATGTGTTTACTGAACACACACTCTATGTACTTGGCACTGTCTCGGGGCCTGGAGCTACCACAAAGAACAAGGCAGACACACACTTGAAGTTCATGTTCTAAGGCAACTCTGTCCAATGGAACTTCCTGGGATGATGGGGACAGTCTATGTCTCCGCTCTCTAATGTGGTAGCCACCGGACCCAAGAGACTGCTGAGCACTTGAAATGTGACTGTGTGACCGAGGCCCGGAAGTTTTTATTTAAGTGTAATTTAGTTTAAGAAGCCACCGGAAGCTCGTGGCTACCATACTGGACAGCATTACACAAAGCAGATAATGCCTCTCGCCCTGTGTCACACAGCGTGTGAGAGGGTCAGAGCAGTGTTAAAACAGAGCTGTGGGCACCCTCAGAGCAGACCGGGGCAGGACACTGAGCTGTCTGGACCTTTAAGCCCCCGAGGCCTTCTGTGAGCCTGGGAGATGGAAGAAAACACTCCACGATGCTTGTGGTCTGGGACCGTCTGCCCCCGGGCCGGCTGAGGCCTGCCTCCCTGCGGAACACACCTAGGCTGTGGAGAATACCAGGGAACTGAAGCTGCCCCGCTGACTCCCGACTGTTTGCTGGAGCCTTTCTCTCTCTGCAGTTGAGCCTGGGTCCCCAGCTGCGTCCTTCCCATGGCCTAACACCCGGAGTTCCACTTCCCTTGAAACAGACCAGGGCCAGCCCACGTGGCCTCATTCCACGCACACCCAGTCTTCCCTCTGCCTGCCCGAACCCTTCGCTCCAAATCCAGATGGTTTCCTACTCAGCCAGGAACTCAGGCCTGGAATGACCTTGTTCTTTGTCTTCACCTAACAAACTTCTTTCTAGCCTTTAAACCTCAGGGCAATTTTGTCACAGTAAAAAATATTTTTTTAAAAAATAGATAATCTTAGGGCAGACATCAGCTCCATGGGAATGTATTTCCTCCTTCCTTTCTCCTCTCCCAGGCGGATTAAGTATCCCTCCTCGGGCACCCTCCCCGCAAAGCACACTGCTGGGTGGACTGTGAAGGCAAAACTTCCTTTCCTTCTCACCAAGTCCAGAGACAGATCCCAATGCCTTTGCCTTTCCCGATTATAATCCCCGCCTACTGCTCAGGTGCATTTCTGCCATTTGACTCTCCAAGAGACCCCCAGATCCTCTCAGTTCTTATAGTCAAGTTCCTTTTTTGTTCATGCTAACTCAAGCCGGTTTCTGTTACTGGAATCCAGAGAGTCGTCGGTAATGCGCCACCCCTGGCTCACGGCTGGCATAGCATGGCTGGTGGGTGCATAGGCAGGTTAATGCACAGCACTGTCTGTGAGCTTCCTGCATTTCCCAGCTCCCCCTGAGCTTAGCCCTGGGGTGGCCACGTGACTGGTCCTAGGCCGTGGACTACAAGTGGAAGTGACGTGCGTTACTTCTGGGCCAAGGCAGTTAAGAGCCGACGTACCACCTCTGTTTCTCTTGACCTCACTGTGACAATGTGCCCCACACATTGTGGCTGTAAGAAGGAAGAGGGCTTCCTAACCTGCACTGGACTTTGCGTTTGCAGAAAAACAAACTTTTTTCATGATGACCCACTGAATTTTGTGGAGTCGGGGGGTATCGCAGACACTACCATTAACGATAGAATTATGTCCATTGAATTATAGCACTATGTTACTGATCCCTTCCATTAGAATGTAATCCAGCTGAGATCAATGCCAGGTGTTTGTCTTGTAACTCCAGCGTCGGCCCCTGCAGGGCCTGGGACGTGAAATGTGCTCATTAAATGCCTGTTGAATGAATGACAAGCAAATGAATCATTCCACCTGATGTTCCAACACCTCAAGTACATACTTACTAGAAACTTCCAGAGCCGGACACTGAGCCTAGGATCTTCTAACTCTGAGCCAAGGGCTCTATGTGGACAGTGGGCATCATTGTAGACAGATGATAGGAGCTGTGAATTGACTTCAGTGGGTGGCAATTCCGCAGACAGGCCGTCTGTGTGGAGCTTTCTAGGACAATTATTCTGGAAAGTCATCTCTGGGCAAGGGCCCAAGAATCTATACTCCTCAGAGGAGAAAGACTTCTTTCAACATTGCCCGCTTCTGTTGCCCTGGTCATGAATCTCTGAAAACAACACAAGCCAGAGGCTTCCCAAGGGGACAGAGGAGCATCTGTCCTTTCAAAAATGTCAACATTCCTGCTGAACAATTTCTCTGGAATTGACAAAGGGGAAAGTGAGCAGGGAAATTCTTAAAATCCCACAGTTAGGCGCAAAAAAAGGCAGTGCAGGCTTGGGATGGGAAAAGAAAATTTGTGACAGCTTATCTAAATGTCTGAATTAACTGCAAAGTCAGTAAAATAAAGATAAAATTTGCTTTGCTCTTGCCAATGGGGTGACTCTACCATGTGCCAGGTACAGAACTGGCTTTGTATACATGTTTCTTTCTTGTTCCTTATAGCAAAGTCACGAGGTACCAAACACTATGCTGATTTTACAGGTGAAAATAAAAAGGGTTCCGAGTGACTGTGAAATGTGCCACAGTCCACGAAGCTGGTAAATGGTTGATGCAGAATTCAAACCCAGGCCTGCTGAACTCTAAAGCCCACACTCTGGGCTTTCAGAGGTGGCCAAGGTGGTTCCTTTATTCAGAACTCTCAGAAACCCATTGTGAGCTGCAAACTGGTTTAGATGAAAGGACTTTGTTTGTTTACAGAATTCAGGAAGGGTTCAGTGATGAGCCACTGGAGAGACAGGGAGAGCACTGGGCTTCCCGGGCAACTGCCCCTGGCTGCCTGAAAGCTGCCAGCAGCCCCTCACCCTCCATCCCTCTGCTCCCCTTGAGTCACCCTCATTGTCTCCCTGGCACAGCGTATTTCCACCACCCAGCGGGACACGTGGCTGCCGACTTGTCCCAACCTCCCATCCCTCAGCTCCTACCAGGAGAGAGGATCTGACTCGCTTCAGTTCCAGTTTGAAAATCCCAGGGCAGGAACCTCATTGGCCAGTGTGGGCTCAGTACCTTCTCTGTACCAATCCACTCTTGGCCATGGAGATGGGTCATCTAAGAATAAGGCAGGTAGCCCAGGCTGGCGTAGCTCAGTGGATTGAGAGCGGGCTGGGAACCAAAGTGTCCCAGGTTCGATTCCCAGCCAGGGTACATGCCTGGGTTGCAGGCCACAGCCCCTAGCAACCGCACATTGATGTTTCTCTCTCTCTCTATCTCCCTCTCTTCCCTCTCTAAAAGTAATAAATAAATTAAATCTTTAAAAAAAAAAAAAAGAATAAGGCAGGTCCTTGTTGGGAGGAGGATAAAGTGTCTGATAAACAAAAATGGTCAAAGGGAATCGAAAAACTTAGCCCGAAGCAGAGAAAATATTCAGGGGGTATTCCTGTGGAGGACAGTAGTGAGGGGAAGGTGTTCTGGGTCACTAGGGGACCCATGGTGATGGGTTTCCAGGAGACAGATTTCAGGTTCAGGTTTCAGCATCCATTGAGTGCTTCTCACGTGCTAGCTGTTAAGTGCCTTACCATGTGTCATCTCTTCATCCTCACAGCCAGTGTGCCAGATAAACTGTATTGCTCCTGTTTTGTAGGAGAGAAACAGACTCAGATAAACATAGACTGACCAAGGGCAAGGGTTTGAATCCCGGTGTCCTGTCTCCGCTCTTTCTGCGGCATCATTCTGCTTCTTCGCAGACAACTCTCTAGTAGTCATTTCTGTCCACAGAGGGGTGGGATTCTCCAGGAGAGAGGGGCTGCCCCTGTCTGCTGGTCATCTCTGCACAGGTTGGATGGCCGTCTTCCCAGGACTTGACAAAGAGCCATTCCAAAGTGGGAGAGATATGGTGGGACTAGAAACCCCCTAAGATCCATCTCAACTTTGAATCAGTAAATTCTTCAAGCTTTTAAAAAATTCTTCTAAGAATTCTACTTCTAGATGGTCTCTCCAGATCACTCTCTACCCTCTGCATGCGGCCCTGAGCCTCGTGGTGCAGAGTGAGGTCTCCCTGCGCTCCGGCTTCCTGCACTCCGGGGTCTGTCCAGCAGGGGTCCCCAGCAGGAGCTAGAGGAGGGAGGGGAGCGACTCAGAGGGGTCTCCTGCTCTGCACAACTCTTGCTCCTTACCAGTTCTGTCACCTCCTCGCTAGCCTCTTCTCTCAGCCCAGTGATGGTAACAGGTCTGTTGTATCTACACCCCACGTCCTACAGCATCCCTGGGCACCCCTACCCCCCAGTGCCTTCGTCAGTACACCTCCTCAGGCTGTTCTACTGGGAGTGTGCCACCTCTGTTCTCTGCTGAGACCCTGACTGGTAAGACATCTTTTTCCAGTTTATAGATTCTATAATTACATTTTTCTACATGTTCAGTGTGGGCCTTTCAGATAAGACTAAAGAAAAACATTAAAAATTATCTATAATCTCACTCCTAAAGATAGCTCACATTTTGAGGCTTTTCTTCCCGACATTTTCAGAGCGTGCATTGAGTACATTTTTAAGGGTTTATTTTTATTGGTGTGTGCTAAAATATAAACAACACAAAGTTCACCATTTTAACCACTTTTAAGTATACAATTCAGTGGTGTTAAATACATTCAAATGCTGCATAACCATCACCACTATCTATTTCCAGAACTTAAAAAAAAAGACTTAACCCCTCCCTTCACATACACGGCCTCCACCATTATCAACATCCCCCACCAGAGGGGTACATCTGTTACAGCTGATGGACCCACATTGACACGTCATGATCACGCAAAGTCCCTAGTTCACGTTAGGGTTCACCCTGGATGTCGTACATTCTGTGGGTTTGGACAAATGTGTGGGGACATGTGTCCATCACTGTGCTGTCACACAGAGTATTTCCACTGCCCTACAAATCCTTTGTGCTCTGCCTTCTCACCCCTGCCCACCTCTTGTGTTTTTTACACAGCTTCTACCTCAGTGTATATACGTGTAATCGCGTTAACACGATTGTATCATGAACATTTCCCCCTATCGTTAAAACATCTTGCATAAACATCACATTTCTAAGTTGTATATCGTAATATATCCTGATTCTTTTTCTACTTCCCTATTTAGGTTATTTTTGGCTTCCATAAATGTCACTGCTGTGACTATCATAATTTGTAAATTTTAGCCCCAAATTTCTAATCATTTCCTTAGGTCCTTCAAAATGTTGATGCTCAAGTAATGCCCAATAAATTGTATGCACTAGAGGGAGCTTGAGAGTTTTCGGGAACAATAGTTTTTTGTGCCCTGGTGAAGAGTGGAAAATAACCCGCCAAGACTGGCAGAAATATTAAAGGCATTTGAGGGCTTCCCTTCACCACTGGGCAAGCTGTGCCTGATCTCATGATAAAACAATGCAGGCCTGTTCCTCCCAGGCCTCGGCCCGGCTGGGGTCAGGAGCGGAGCTCAGGTGGTTATTCTGGCTGACGACGAGTGTGGTCAGGAGTCTTTAGATCTGTGGCTGACCAGTGGCTGACCACGAGGCCACACTGAGTCTCTGAAGAAAGGCGATGTCAGAGGGCCCACTGAGGGCCCCAGCCCAGCCCCGGGGAACCATAGTCCCATAGCCACAGGCCAGATCGCCTGTGGAACTCGTTGTACAACTTCTCTGCAGCTACAGGGGCTGAACTTGAGAGACTGGTGGGTGACCGTCCTCAGGTTGCCAGCAAATGAGCTAGCAGCAAGCCACGTGACCAGGGCTCTTGGGTGGACTGAGGAAGGAGGTAGGGCCAGCAGCCTGAGCTCTGAAGCCTTTCGATCCTCCTCCTCGGCCCCTCCTAACTTTCTTCCACGGTTCTAGGAGCACAAGAATGTGACACAGGAGAGCCTGCTCGGAGCCTGTGGAGCCAGGAAGGGCAGGGCAAGGGCAGCTGGCCTGAGAATGAGAGTACCACAGCACCAGGCCTACCACCCCCCCCCCCCCCCGCCCCGGGAGTAAGGCGGCATCCTCTATTGCCCTTGGACCAAGGACTTTGCCTGTTCCTCCCCAGGCTCTCTCTTCCCAGGGATCAGGCCCACCTGGCTCACCATGCTTGACTTGCTCATGTGTGCAGATGATACACTAAGATCCTCTCTCCTTAAAATTGTGAAGACCGGAAGAGTTTAAACTGTGCACCAGAGCACTCACAGGGCCTGGGATGGCAGTGGGGAGCTTTGGGAAAGGTGGCTGCGAGCAGGCACAAGGACCTACACATAGTTTTACCTGCTACAAGCAACGCAGGTGGGGCAAAGCTAGGTCTTTCCCTTAACAACTGTGGTCCTCAACCTTAACTGCATGAAATCACCGGGGAGTTTTGTAAAAAGCCCTGTTCCCAGAGCAACCACATCACAAACTCTGGGCAGGGGACCCATTCGCCAGTGGTTCCTTAAGGTCCCCAGGTGATTCCCAAGGGTAGCCAAGGTTGAAAACCACTAGCCTTGAAAGGATAATGAAAGAAGGGCAAGGCTTTAATGGTTGAGGGCCATATAAATGTAATAGCCATACTTCCAGTCTGTTCTTAGGTGTTTTATTTCTCTAAATCTTGCTTAATAATGCATTCTGGCTTTCACTGGCAAAGCCAATTAGAGATCTATAAACAAGTTATAATTATAATAATTAAATTTAATGAGGACAAAAATACCTTGTGTCACTGTGCTCTGTGAGTTCCCCCTGTCTGAAGACAAGTTCATTAACTGGTCCACCCAAGGCCACCTTTTTTTCATGGAGCAGGTGAAGAGACAGCCTGGAGAACGAGAGGGAAGCGCACAGTTTATGAAAGCAAAAACTTACGGACGGCAGGTTGAGAACCTAGGGGCATGTCAGATAAGCACCCAGGCAGAGAACTCTGTGTTTTAGGTCCAGTCGTACAGCCGCCTGCAGCCAGAGAGTGTCTCGGGGTCAAGGGCGTACCTGGCTGGCACACCAACATTCAGAAGCCCCTTGAAGTGCACTGTGGTTTGCACTGCATGCAGGAAAGCCAAGATTCATCCAATCCCAGAGCCTCAACATTCAGCCCTCGGTTTCCTGCATCCTCTTCTCCCGTCTCAGTCACCCTCCTCTTTGGTCTTTCGAGGAGTAGTGCGGGATCTAGAAAGACCTTGGGCCAGACCAACTTGTGTCCACAGCCTAGCTCCATGGATTACTAGCTGTGTGACCATTGTGAACTTTTTAACCTCTTAGGGCTCCATTCTCATCTCTGAGTTTAGCAGGTGATCTCAGAACGGGGTGCCGCTGTGTCAACCCCGCATGGCCCACGGGTTCAGATGGGATCTTCTGTTCCCCTTGGATCAAGGACTTAGCCTCTTCCATGTGGATTCATCTTCCCAGGGACTGGACAGCTGTATTCGACTCGCTCATTTGTGCAGGAGACAAACAAAATCGGTAAAATCTTTAGGCTTAGACAAGAGCCTCCCTTCTCTGGTCCTCCTAATCTATAGGGCCTTGTTCTGCATTTTCTTTGCCTCTCTTTCTCCCTGCTGGGTGAGGGGTGCCTGGGGGGAAGCGACCTGCCCCCTGGGAACTCTTGCTCCCTAGGTAAGTCACATTACACAGGCCAGGACCCCAAAATTCTTTGTCCAAATGGGCCTGAACCCACTTCTGGGGTCAGGGGGCACTGCTCCCGAATCCATCCTCTTGCAGATGGATTCTGCAGGAATCCCCTGCCTGTCTGAGGTCCAATGGAGGCCTAGGGAGGGAAGCTGTTGGGGAGGGAATGAGGTGGATGGAGCAGAAACATCTGGTTTCCGCACTGGCATGTTCTACTGATGGCTGAGGACAGAGTCAAGGTCGAGAAAAGAAGGAGCCGTTCTCCTTGCCTTGCCACATTTCAGCTCTGATAAGCCTAAGAATTCTATATTTGAACTTGGCCTCCCAGAGCGTTATGAAGATATTCATCAATTTAGGAGGTCAGCACATACTTGATTTCATAGCTTGTTAGTTTGATTTTTAACTTTAAAACATTAAAGCATGAAATATGTGGTGCGTGAACCTCCGATTGTACTGCTGGCCCTGCCAAGGTTAGAGGCAGGCCTGGGGAAAGGAATATTACCGGTCAGTTTGTGTGAGGATTAAATGCAAAAACTTACATGAGTACACAGTAGGTGCTTAGCAGGAATTATTCTCTTTTCCTTCGGGCTCATCCGTGTCACTCAAAAAAATGCAGCTGAAGAAAGGAACCCTTCCCTAGGTAGGACCACCACCTCCCTTTTTCCATTCTGAGGGGGCCGCCTCCCACTGTGCTGACTTACTGGGACTAATGCACCCTCGGGCCTCCTCACTGAGACTCAGAGCCATGTTTGAGAGCTGAGCACAGATCCCTCAGCGAACTGTGGCCAAACATAAATAAATAAATACATGGCTCTTCTGCCCACCAGGAAGGCTGCAGGCCTCCCCTGCAGGCTCTGGGATGGGGATGAGGCTGTCTCGTGGTCTGCGGGGGCTTTCGGGAGCCTGAGTCTTCCCCGTGTGTCTGGTGATCTGGCCAGAGAGAGATTTCTGGGTGTGGGAGGCAGGGAGGCTAAAGCAGCCCCTCTGGGGACCCCAAGAGCTGTCTGCAGAGATACACGGGCTCAAGTTAACCTGTCAGGGCTTCCTCAAGGGCCAGGGAGCGGGGAGAGAGGGGAGGGCATCCGTCTGCGCTGGGACTTGGCAGTTCAGAACTCAGAGAAGCTGGACTTTCCAGATAGATTGAAACCCGCAGAACTGGTTTGCTCTGCTACATTATCTGCGATTTGTTGCAGTGTATCTGCTTTGTACTTTGAAAGAACCCACTTGTTGTTTGCATTTTAAATAGTATGTAGGAGTATGCTAAGCCGCCAGAAAATAGGGCTGGGTGAAGGGGAGCACAGCAGGCTGAGGAAACAGCGTGCAAAGAGCTGGAGGCGCGGGAGAGGGGAGGGTGGTAGAGGAGGCGGGGTGGGGGACGGGTAGGGGCAACCCGGAGGCTGCGGTGGTCAAGGGCTGCAGTGGCCTTGAAGCATCCTGATGTTGCTTCAGGGATCACTGGGAAAAACATACGTAAGACTCCATAATATGATTTCCTTCTCATTAGAAAATGCTCTTTTCCTGTAAACCGTAGACATTTGTTCATATTCATTACTACATGGCAAGGAATGCTTAACCCGTTTATTGGTTGGACCGCTTGCTGGTTGAATTTTAAATCTATCTATCTATCGATCATCTACATGTCTGTGTTTTTTTTTTCATTACCAGAAACAAAGCTTTGTTTAGAAACAGGAAATTTTATTTTTCAATCACGGGGAAGCTGATCCGATGAGTCTGATGTCCCACTTAGTTCTAGGAAACAGATCCTGGAAAATCACTGGTAAAAAACAAAAATTACTGGAACCTCAGGATGTCAAAAACAAATACATCTTACAACTAGTTTCAATGATCAAATGCTGAAGAGGGCTGTAACTTAGGAAAAAATATCTGTTCGGTCATCTAGGGGAGCATGATGCTTCCGAAAGATCGAGCAATGTGGGCTTGCATCGAGGCAAAGCGTAACAAGCCCTTAGATTTGCACTCTGCCAAATTTTATCAGAGCACCTGAGGGGGGAGAGATGCAGTAAATTCGCCTTCATAGCTGCCACCCACCCCCCACGCACACTTTAACTCCTTATTGCCCTTCATGTTAAACCCAAGTTGACTAATTTTGGTGATAAATCACTACTAGTTCTTTAAACCTATTGTTGGTATAAATGCAACATTGTTTATTTGCCAAATCGCCGAGAGGCGAAGAGCTAATGAATCTATTAAGGCTTCTGTTGGAAGGAAGTCAAACCTTTCAGATGGGAAACCTGGGTGGATCCATGGTGTGTTTTGCAATGGGGCCGGTGGGATTGCTCTGGACAAACCAGACAGTGGCTGCTCAGCCTGTCCTGAGGTTCAAGCTCGTTGGGAGTAGGGGCTGGGAATGCCGAAGAGGGAGCAGTTCCCTGGGGGGATGTCAAGCAGGAGGGGCCTGCAGCAGCTACCAGACCAGTGCCCAAAGCCCTCTGCAGCAGAACAGCTGGGCATTAGACTAAGGGAAGACGCAGCTGGAACTGGGAGCTCGAGGGCCCCACAGCGCGTCCCTGTAGTCTTCCAAATGGTGTTCGTGAGCGGGAAATCCCGAGGCTTTTCCTCTGGGGCACGGCCACTCTCGGGAAGGGTGTCGATGTGCAGCCCCACCCTGAGGCTTCCCAGGGCAGCCTGGTACTGGCAGTTGGCCTGGTGGGGGTGGGAAGTTTGGCTTGGTTGATTTTCAGCTACAGCCTTTCATGTTTTCCCCCCACACCTGAATGGCGCGTGAGGCCTGGACTGATCTGGCCTTTTCTTTTCATTTGTTTGTTCGTTTGTTTTGCTGATCTCCCCTTTCAAGATTCGCTCCTCTGTAGGGGCACAGAAATAAGCCCTGTGCTCATGGAACTGACCATTGTGGCCACATTCCTAGAAGAAAAGGGGAAGGAGGACCAATGAGCCCTCCCTCTCTGCAGAGCGAGAGAGAACCTGGGGAGTCCTCCATCCAGGAAACCTCCAAATGGTGACTTACCCTTCTCACCGGACTTTCACTGCATGGCTTCGGCTGTCAGCTGGCTTTGTGACATCTGTGCCCAGAGGGTAGGCACAGTGTGACCAACATTCGGCAGGGGGCAGTGGGAAGGGAACACAGCCTACTCTACAGATCTATCCAACAAGAACTTTCTGGAATAATGGAGCTGGTCTACCTCTGCCCTAATAGCACAGCTGCTGGACACGTATGGCTATTGGGTGCTTGAATGTGGCTAGCGCCACTGAGGAACTGAATTTTTTTGTTCCGTTTTTGTTTTGTTCGTTTCATTTTCACTCATTGAAATGAACTTAAACGTGACTAGCCACACACATGATCAGTGGTTCTCACACTGGACAGCCCAGCCCAGAGTTCACGGCCCTGGAGATGCCAAGGCAGGGTGGGCGGCTTCAAGTCCTCCTGGCCTCCTCTTTTCCTTCCTTCCCTGGAAATTCAGCCCCTTCTTGTTCATCTGTCTCTGTCAGCTCCATTGCCGAAGTCTCTCCTCAGTTAGCCCTCCTGCACTGGCCAGCCTTCAGCAAGAGGCAACATTAGCCTCTCTGCTTTGGGAAGAGCGAGTATGGCTTTCTCTGAGCGGACGAGGCTGGCAAGGATGACCGAAGCTGAGCGTGATATTCCAAACTGCTCATTTGTTGGAATCACTTGGGAAAGCGGTACTTAAAAACCCTGATGAGAGTGAAAGCGACATTTCTGACATTTGTGGGAGGCCGAAATCCATGCTATGGGAAGTTAGGTTTGCTCGTTGTCTCCGTGGCTGTTTATGAAACGGCTATGAAATATTTCTTTCCCTCTGTCAGAGCACTTGGAATGTTTCTTTCTGCCAGAAAGGAGGATCATTTGCTGAGATTTTTCTACTGTGACCCAATCCAAAGCTTCAGCCTGATTTCTGGTCTACTGGAGATTTGGAATCACAGCACCTGCTTTTCTCCAAAATAATGCACAGGATGTTTTCACGGCTGCCTTTGCTACCCAGGCAAAGGGTCCCGTGCACAAACCCTGCTGAGAAGAGAGGGGCAGGCAGCCATAGGGGACTGGGCTTTGTACTGTTCTCTTCAGCCTCCTGCAATTGGTTGGATCAGGGCTGGGCATTGACTATGGAGCAGCCGGTTTCCTCGGCTGGCCTACAACCTGGCACAAAAGAATGTTTTCCAACCAGGTTTCCCTGTCTCTGAACTCTAAACCAGAAGCAGAAAGACTCTGACACTAGCAATGGCAGGTGGGGATGAGGGGGTAGGACTCTAGTACAATGGCTGAGGTGGGGAGCTCTGGGCCAGAGCCAGATGTTGCACGGATTGGGTGGAGCCTTGAAATCTGTTTTTTTAAATTCTTCAGGCAATTCAAATGCGCCAATATTGATTTTTGTTTCTGTTCCATTGATACTTAATCACCTCCAACAGGACACTTCTACCTCAAGTCACACCTCCCACTTGACAGTTTCACAGGGGATACAGCCAGTGTTTTGCTATTGTTGTTAGTCCTTCAGTGTAAGGCTTTCTATTTGTATTTCCTTAGGATAGATGGCTAGGAGTGGGATTGTTAACCAAAGAGGTATTTATCTCTGTGGCTCTCGCTACATATTGCCTTCTAGTAGGTTGTGTAAACCCCTAGTGTCACTGGTTAACTGAGTGTATCAGTTACACCACAACCTTGCCAGCATTAGGATTCCATTTTGCATTTCCCTTCCAATCCCCCCGCCCCGAGCTTTTTTAGTACTGTCTGACAGAGCTTCAAGAACCCTTTAATTTGCATTATCTTTAAGTATAGTTAAGATAATCATTGAGATAATGTTTGTCCTTGGTGCACTTACTATTTGTGTTTTCTCCCTGAGTTTCAAAAGTAATGTTTTCTTGACACCCTTTCTCCTACTATTAAACCTTCCCCCACCCCATATTTTCAAAAAACACAGTATAGCTCTCAACATTTCCAGTGGCAGCATCCTAAATATACCCCACTGCTCAGAAAAGTAGCCTTTTTCCATTCTAGCTCCATCTCTATTGTAATGTTCTCCAGCAGGGTTTTGCAAACAACTCACACACATGCTGTCCTGTGATCATGGCATTTCGGTATGTAGCCACAGTGTTCAATACTCATGAAAAAAATCAGGAAGCTGGATTAAATAAGATTAAACCAATTTCTTAACTGCGGGACTTCCCGGAGCCTTCCACCTGCCTTTAACAAAGCTCAGAGAACCTCTAAGAGGAAAACGCACAGGGTACCTTTTCCAAATCTCTTTTGCCTGCTGCAGAATCCTTGTGCGATGAAGTGTATTGAAGGAGTGATGTGCTGAAGAAGGCACTTTGAGAGACCCTGCTCTGGCAGAGAGGCCATGCCCACACTGAGTTCAGTGTGTGCAGCAGACGGGATTCCGCACACACAGCACACTAGAGCAGGGGAAATGCACTGTATCCCACAGTTATCTCACCCAGGCACCAACACAACGTGAAGAAACAGGCGTGTCTTAGGAAATGCTTTACAGAATTTATCTTAAAAGTCAATAAGGATGTTGGAAAGTTATTATGTGGTGTGAAAAGGAAAGCTATACCATGGCGTGTACAAAAAGATCCCATTTTTGTTTAGAGAAACACATATATTTTATTGATTACTTATTTGGCACCTCCAATGCCCCCCACCGCTAGAATGTAAATTTTTGAGACCAAAGACACCAAATCACACAGACCATTCTAAGTTTGCTTAGAATTTTAGAGTATGTATTTATTGAAAGACTATTGTGTTTGTTTATTACACTATCATGTTATGCTTTATATTTTATTTTAAAATCTATGTATATTATGCCTTTTTGTTTTACCTACAGAATGCTATTGACTTAATAATAAAATTATATTATATATAAAAATAGAGATGTGGGAAAATTGAGAAAAATGTCTGAAAAGATATCAAAATGACAACTGGTTTTCTTTGAGTGGTGGGGTTGTTACCAAATGCAGGTCTAGCCGCCTGCCCCAACCAAAGCCTAACTCATGAGACAGGTACCGTGGAGAAGGGAAGAGGTTTATTCCACGGCTGGCCACCTGAGAAAATGATGATGGACTCTCATCCCAAAGCCCATCTTAATATCTGGTTCAGGCAGAGGTTTTATAAGGAGGGAGAGGGAAAAAAGAACAAAGAGACCAAGGGAAGGGTGTTAAAAAGTTCTCTACATGCAGATCAGCACAGTGTATTCTGAAAAAAGACCTTGAAACTGATCAAGCTATGGTCTGGTGTGCGTCATCCTGGTTTTAAAGTTAAAGGTCAGCAAATCTCCCGGAGCTGGAATGCCTAAGGTCAGAGTCTGTGTCTTTTGAAGTTAGCTCCTAGGATTCTTATACAACCATGTTATTTACCTATAAGCTATATATTAGAGTCAGCATTTACAGAAGCAATGTCAAAAGAATGGTGGGGTGGGTTACAATTCCCCACTGTTACAATTCCTCACTGTCAATTTTCTTTCCATTTCCATGGAAGTTAGAGGGTTGTAGACAAACATTTAAGAAAACTGGAAAAATTCAGGATTCAGTGTAGTTCATAGGTGAAAAATAAAATCTACCAATTAACTAGGGTCTATTATTCATAACAGTGTATCATAGATTTTACTGAAACACATTTTTTTCGGGACTTCCAGCAAGATGAAGGCATAGGTGGACACACTGTACCTCCACGCACAACCAAGATTAGATCAACAACAATTCAGAGCCAGAATAACACCCAGAACTGACAGAAAATTTGTCTGAATGGAAGTCAGACAGCCAAGGAATTGAAATAGACCCGTTCATCCAGACCGGTAGGAGGGGCAGAGACAAGCATCGGGCTCGGGTCCCGGCATGGCACGGAGAACAAGGAGAACTGGGCACATAAGGCAACCAGGCATCTGGGGCGCACAAGATCGAAGCGGGTGGACCCTGAGTACGCAAGCGGCAGCTGGCAGACCCAGTGAGGCGGCGATTGTGAAACAGGGCAGAGCCCGCAACCAAGGATCCCAGAGAAGGGACTGAGGTGCCACAGAGAATGGAGGTACCGCCATTGTTCCCCCTCGACCCCGCCCCCACATACAACGTCACAACCCAGCAACTGGGCTGACCCGCCCTGGGGAACACCTAAGGCTCCACCCCTCACCATAACAGGAGCGACCAGACGCCCCCCCCCCCAAAAAAAAACAGAGAGACATGTCTCAAACAGAAGAACAAATCAGTGCCCCAGAACTCATCTTTCTGAGTGACTAAGAGATAGCTAACCATCAGATGCACAATTCAAAACACTAGTGATCAGAAAGCTCACAGAATTGGTTGATTTTGGTCGCAAATTAGATGAACAAATGCAGGTTACCATAAAAGAAATGAAGGAAAATGCACAGGGAACCAATAGTGATGGGAAGGAACCTGGGACTCAAAACAATAGAGTGGACCAGAAAGAAGAAAGAAACAACCAAACAGGAAAGAATGGAGAAATAAGAATTCAAAAAAATGAGGAGAAGCTTAGCAACCTCCAGGACATCTTTAAACATTCCAACATCCAAATTATAGGGGTACCAGAAGGGGAAGAGGTAGAGCAACAGATTGAAAACGTATTTAAACAAATAATAAAGGAGAACTTCCCCAATCTGGCAAAGGAAATAGACTTCCAGGAAGTCCAGGAAGCTCAGAGAGTCCCAAAGAAGTTGGACCCAAGAAGAAACACACCAAGGCACATCATAATTACATTAGCCAAGGTAAAAATGAAGGAGAGAATCCTAGAAGCAGCAAGACATAAGGGGACAGTAACCTACAAAGGAGTTCCCATCAGACTGTCAGCTGATTTCTCAAAAGAGACCTTACAGGCAAGAAGGGGCTGGAAAGAAGTATTCCAAGTCATGAAAGACAAGGACCTATATCCCAGACTACTCTATCCAGCAAAGCTTTCATTTAGAATGGAAGGGCAGATAAAGTGCTTCTCAGATGAGTTCAAGTTAAAGGAGTTCGTCATCACCAAGCCCTTATTTTATGAGATGTTAAAGGGACTTATCTAAGAAAAGAAGATTGAAAAAAAACATGTATAGTAAAAGGTCAGCAAACTGACAATTATTAACAACCACACCTAAAGCAAAACCAAAAGCAAACTAAGCAAACAACTAAAACAGGAACAGAACCACAGAAATGGAGATCACATGGAGGGTTAGCAACAGGGGAGTAGGAGGAGGAGAGGAGGGAAAAGGTACAGAGAATAAGTAGCATAGATTGTAGGTAGGAAATAGACAGGGGGAGGGTAAGAATAGTATGAGAAAAGTAGAAGCTGAAGAACTTATGACACATGGACATGAACTAAAGGGGGGGAATATGGGTGGGAGAGGGTGTACAGGGAGGAGGAAATGGGACAACTGTAATAACATAATCAATAAAATATATTTTAAATAAATAAATAAAATGGCCCTGGCTGGCATAACTCAGTAGATTGAGTGCAGGCTGCGAACCAAAGTGTCACAGGTTCAATTCCCAATCAGGGTACATGCCTGGGTTGCAGGCTATAACCCCCAGCAACCGCGCATTGATGTTTCTCTCTCCCCCTCCCTTCCCTCTCTAAAAATAAATAAATAAAATCTTAATAAATAAATAAATAAAATAAAGGGGGGAATGTGGGTAGAAGAGGGTGTGCAGGGTGGAGGGGAATGAAGGGGGGTAATGCGACAACTGTAATAGCATAGTCAATAAAATATATTAAAAAATAAAACATTAAAAATTTTCAAAAAAAAGAAACACATTTTTTTCTCTAAAACTATTTTCATTTATATTAAAAAGCCCAGTCAAGACCAATTCATTTACTGCATGAAGTCCAGCTTCAATTTGGCCCGATTATTTGCATAAACACAACAATAATAGCAATTGATCACATAGGCTCTCTTCAGTCTACTTTGTTGGAATCTCACAAAGCATTTCCCCACTGGATTTTAGCCCCACAGGGCAGAGAGGCCAAGCCACATAGTTGCCATCAGGCTTTGCTTGCAATACCTATACGTTTGGGTAAACTGCTTAAGTTCTCAAGGTCCCCCCAAATGTCTTGAGGTTCTTTTCTTGTCATCTCCCAGGAAAGTAATCTTTGCTCCTTATCTGGAAAGACTGCCACGAACCATATAAATAAGCAAGGGACCAGGCCATGTCTCCAAGGAGCTTTTATTGGCTTCCAAGTCAATCTTCATTCCTGAAAGCTTTCTGATGGCATCCAGAGCCCAGGCATTTCTGTCTTAAACATGACATTCTAGTCAAAGTCTTGGTTAACAAAACCTCAGATGCAAACTGGCTTTATGTGTCCTGTTATGAAGAAGTCAGACTCTTACTGGATTCATGCAAACAAACATATTGTCATGAAAATAATAATACTCATGAAGAGTTTTTAAATTCTGGAGGGATCAAGTAGGGAGAAAAGTATAAATGCCTCAGTATTGCTAATGAAGATACAATTCACCAAATTGTTCTAAGAAAACAATCAAGTTTCTTTATATCTGGAAAACAAAAAAAATTTACAAATCAGCAATATTTTGAACAAAGTCATAAGAATAATAATTATCTTTAGTATATTTAGTCCCATAATACATTCTTGTTTATCTTGATTATTTGCCAGTATTTCTATGAATCCAGTCATTTCCTAAAGTTCTATAAATCTTTGTCCAGTTTAAAGGTATAATCTGAAATTTTATTCTCAGAAATTTATATTTTAGAATAAGTCAGAGTCCTTTCCATGGATTTTTCCTGAAGATGTAACATTTTTGCAAATGCACCAGAGTAAAGTAATGATGGTCTCTAAATGACAAAAAATACTTAAAATGACATGGTTATAGATTTGATTCTAATGTAATTGACAAAGGAATTTACTTTCTTTGTAACAACAGTTTAAAGATAACACTCAGAATTACAAATGAGAGCGTATCAGACTAAGAAATCAATTCATCTGTTTACTGCTGTCGTCATTATACCTGGGGTTCCTGTGGGGAAATGCAGTTGGTTTGGACAAACCACCGGGAGCTCCTGGGCCTTTTCATTCATCACCAAGATCACCTCTCGGCTTCACTATCTGCCTGTGTGTCTCTCCCTTGTCTTTCATTTCTTTTTTCCATCCCCAGTGTTCTTCCTTTCTGCAAGATGCATGACCCTTTCTCTTATATCCCTGTCTCATATTTTCACTTTCTTGAGGTTTTTGTTGTTTCTTTGCTCTACACAATTCTTTTTCAACCATGGGACCCTCTGCAATTTACACAGAACCTCTGTGACTTACACAGAATTTCTGTAGCTTTTCTATTCCCTTTTAGTTGGCCCTTTTTAAAATCATATGGTTCCTTTCAGACTTAATTAGAATTCATAATTCTTAGAAACCTTCATTTTTAGTGACAATTAGAAGTAAGTAGTTACCGTTCTTCAGATTGGCAAATTCATGAATATATTTTATAATGTTCAGAAACAGTTTTTTCACTGGCTTACACATTCACATTTTCAAGAGACATATTTCAAATAAACTATAAGATATATTCATTAAGAGATCCAAATGTATTCTCTAGCTTCTTTGTAATAAGAAGTCCAAAGTAGGCAAACTCAGATCAATTAATATTTTAGTAGCCTGTTATTTCTCAATATCCAGATATTTAATAATTTTTACCATTTAATCCAGAAAAACTCTAAAGTTTTAACATTACCAAAGACTTTGAAAAATTATATATATAACTAAATAGCCTTATCAAAAATTCTTTATTTTAATTACAGCTATTTATTAGTTCTAAACAACTTTATAAGATTTTAAAGTCAATTATTACTCAAGTCATTTTTTGACAAATTTTGTAAAAGAGATAAATACCATTTTGCCATGTGTAATGCACACTGTTTTGCCCAAATTTTTGAGGGAACAAATAAGGATGCACATTATACATGGGTAGTGCCTGAAATTCCTTGTGTCTGTCCTTGTGTTTTATAATTGTTTGTTACATAAAATCTCTTGTATCATAATATGTTAAAAAATAAATGCTAAAATTCCTTTATGATACAAAAAAACAAGTATCTAAGTATAAATAAATAATTGAAATAAAAAATTAAAATGAAAGCTTTTTCCTTGAAAGTTTGGGCCAAAACCATGGGTGTGCTTTATACATGGCAAAATACTGTAACATGAACTTGTTTTTGTAAACTCAGGCATAACAAACACTTTATGTTAATAACTTTAAGAGACATCAATTAAACTGAAATCATCCATTTGGATTCTTGGTCCTTATTGCATTCCTTTAGCGTGTTCAAAAGTGAGCTGTTTAATTACCCGGTGTCCTTGACAACTTTCACGGAGGCTGAAGAAGAGGAGCGGGGGAGGCATCAGGCTGGAGCAGCTTTTGCCACTTGAGTTGTCCTCCTGTTCCTCAGGCTGCAGCAGCTCCCGGGCTTCCAGGAGGAGGGTTTAAGGTGTTTAAATAACTCATGTCCTCATTTTCTCTTTTTTCTGAGTTTTACAGTCTGGGAGGGGGGGTGAGATCTGTTCCCCCTCTTTGAACCATCAGTTTAAATCATTTCTGAGTAGGATCATTATGATGTAAGAACATGAAAGCTTGCACATAAGAGATCTTATCCTGTTTACCAGATGCTTGGCAAAACCATTCTAATTAGTGTAAAATTCGACCCAATGGACTCTCCGATGGAATTGAGACAGAGCTGCCCACGTCAAAACAGAAACTTAAAAAAAGACCTAAAGCACAGACAAAGTTTAAACAAATACTTGCAAACTAAATCTTCTAGGAGGAGGGACAGGGACACTAGGCTTAGAATCTTATCTCACACCCGCTGGTACCACAAATGACCCTGATGAAGCCCAAATGGCACAAAGACAAAACAGTGGAGACAGAGGATTCCCTGTGTGCCCCAAACAGCAACAATCAAATCAAGTTTCCAAAAGATAAGAAAGCAAGCAAAGATCAATTGTAACCAAAGTTTCATTCAAACAGGCAAGAGCTCTCATAGAGCTCTCAAACGGAAGAGACAGAGGAGAGCTCTCAGTCAGAAACTGACTTCCTCCCGTGGAAGAACTGGGATAGAGTTCATGGAGTCTCATCTGCTACCCAAGCAGTGCTGTAGGTGACTCGTTGCTCAGTCCAGATGGCTAAAAAGCCCCGACAGCAATGATAGAGGACCCCCAGCGTGTACACCTGCTTGACGTACCCAGTCTTAGAGTCCATCGACTGCCCAGAGACCCATTTCCTTTCCCCAGCTAAATGTTTCAGGTGGCTGACGCCTTGAGAAAGAGAGCAGGGAAAATCCCCAAGATAAAAACTCTTGGCAGCTGCTGGGGAATCCCTGTAGTTCTTGTCATGGGGTCAGCCTACCACAAGCAGCTGGGACCCCAGATATCTGTTGGGGGGTCCAACTTCTCCTGCCTGGCTCACCAAATTGTGTTACTGAATGCAGGTTTGGCTGCCTGCCACAACAAAAGCCAAACTCGGGAGACAGGTGCTGGAAAGAAGAAAAGAGGTTTATTCAAGTGCCAGCTGCCTGAGAAGACAGTGGACTCTCATCCCAGTTCGGACAGAGGTTTTTATAAGGAGGGAGAAGGAGAACGGAACAAAGACATCAAGGGAAGGGCATTGAGAAGACCGTGCAGATCAGTGCAGTCTGTTCTGATAAAGACCTTGAAACTGGTCAAGCTATGGTCTGGTGTCCGTCATGTTGGTTTTATACTTGAAGGTCTGCAGATCTCCTGCGGCTGGAATGCCTGAAGGTCGGAGTCTATGTCTTTTGGAGTTACCTCCTGGGATTCCTACAGAAACATGTTCTTTATCTATAAGCTATATGTTAGTCAGAGTCAGCATTTACAAAAACAATGTCAAAGGAATGGTGGGGTGGGTCACAATTCCCCAATGTACAGGATTATGTTATTCTTTAAAATATTTGTCTCTGTTAGATATTGTCTGAGAAGAATGTTTTCACAGTGAGTATGTGTTAGTTTTATAATCAAGGAAGAAATAGTTATTTGTATTTTAGGGACAGAAAGAAGTAGCAGGGGAAATAACATGAGGGCATCTACTATGCCCCAGGCACTTCAACTACCTGATAATTTCATCCTCCCAATGATTCCCAATTCACAGATAAGGAAACTGAGGCACAAAACACCTTAACTAACTTGCTCCAAATCATATTGTGTGTGGTTGAGCAGGGTTTTTAAAAAATAGTGGTAAAATATACATAACATAAAAATTACCATTCAACCATTTTAAGTATGCAATTCAGTGGCATTAAGTGCATTTGCAATATTGTGCAACCATCACCACCATTTATTTCCAGAAATTTTTTTCATCTCAAACTGAAACTCTGTACCCATTAAACTCTAATTTCCCATTCCTTCCTCCCTACAGCCTCTAATAGCCTCTATTTTACTGTTTATGAATTTGCCTATTCTAGGCCTCCCCTATAGGAGTTGCTTCATCCTATATTTGTCCTTTTTTAAATTTATTTATTTTTAGAGAGGGAAGGGAAGGAGAAAGAGAGAGAGAGAGACATCAATGTGTGGTTGCTGGGGGCCGTGGCCTGCAACCTAGGCATGTGCCCTGACTGGGAATCGAACCTGCGATGCTTGGTTTACAGCCCGCGCTCAATCCACTGAGCTACGCCAGTCAGGGCCTATACTTGTCCTTTTGTGTCTGACTTACTTCACTTAGCATAACGTCTTCAGGATGTATTCATGTTATAGCACATATCCACACTTCATTCCTTTTTACAGCTAAATAATATTCTATCCTGCGAATAAATCACATTTCATTTATTCATTCATTTGATTGTTTCTACCTTTTAACTAATGGGGGTAATGATGCTATGAACATTATACAAGTATCTGTTTGAATGCTTTCTTTCAATAATTTGGGGTATATAGAACTAGTGTGGATTTCTGGATCACAAGGTAATTGTCTGTTTAATTTTTTAGAAATTGCCAAGCTGTTTTCCCCAGCACCTGCACCATTCTGCATTCCCGACCAGCAATGCACAAGGTTTGCAAACTTTCCACATCCCCGTAAACATTTCTTTTATGTTTTGCTTTGTGTTATAGTAGCCATTCTAAGGGTGTGAAGAGTCATCTCCTCCTGGTTTTGATTTGCTTTTCCCTGATGGTAATTGATGCGGAGTGTCTTGCCATGTGCTCGTTGGCCATTTGTGTACATCTTCTTGGGAGAAAAGCCTTTTCAAGTCCTTTGCTTAGTTTTGAATTGGATTGCTTGTGCTTGCCATCATTATTGCTGAATTTTAGGTGTTCTTTATATGTTCTGGATATTAACCCCTTATCAGATATATGATTTGCAAATATTTTCTCCCATTCTATGGCCTTTATTTTTACTCTCTTGATAATGTCTTTTGGTGAACTGAACTTCCTTATCTTGATGTTGATTAAACTAAGTCCAATTTACCTATTCCCCCCCCCCTTTTTTTTTTTGCCTGTGTTTCTGGTGTCAGAGCCAAGAACTCACTGTCAAATGCCATGAAGCTTTCCCCCTATGTTTTCTTCCAGGAGTTGTCAGATGACAAAAATAACACTACTTAGTAAGGAGTTTGATGTCCTGGATTTAAGGGAAAACAATCCGTGGATGGGGGAGTACCGTGCCTCACAAAGCAGTGGAGCCCTGTTCCTGAGGGGGCTGGGGCAGGAGCCCATTTTCCAGAGGAGGCGACATAGAGACAGGGTGTGATTTGGCTGGAAATTGAGGATTTCCTCATAGGGCTAGCAGGTCCTATTTCTTAGGCTAAGGTAAGCTAGTGAATGCTGAGCTGGACAACTGTGATTGATACATATGAGGTTTCCTTAAACAGTGGGGCATTTCCCATAAGTGCAGACCAACTCAGGTTTACCACAGTGATGTGGGCCGGGCCGCTGAAGCTGCCCCATTCTGCGGGACCCTGTATAGGAACTACCTTTGCCAGAGTCTTACAGTTTTCATTTTTACATTTAGGTCTTTGGCTTATTTTGAGTTCATTTTCATCGACAGTAGAACGTAAGAGTCCAGCTTCATTCTCCAGTTGGCCCAGCACCATTTATTGAGAACACTGTCCTTTCCTAGTTGCTTTTGTGGGAGCAGAGTTGGGGATCCGGCTCTGCCAGACACGAAGCAGTGCATGGCTTTTTTGTAGTAGAGTGTGTGCCCCAGTTTCTGCTGAAGCGGTCTTTCTCTCCCTCCCAGACCCAGAAGGGCTGTCACAGGCCAGGCTGGGAGAGCTCCTGACAGGCCTCCCAGATGGCAGGAGGAGGCCCCGGGCATCGCCATGGGGCAGCCCTACTCCAGTCAGGCGGCTCCGTCTGGATGCTGCGGCCTCTGCCACACCTGACCTGGCCTGGCTCTGGGACTGGCCAGACCGGTTTGCAGGGTTTCTGTTCTCTGGGAGCTGGTTCCCTGTGTACAGTGGTGGCTTGATCTCTCTCTCTCTCTCTCTCTCTCTCTCTCTCTCTCTTCTCAAATCCCCCTCCCTCTCTCTTTCTCTCTCCCCTCTTCTCTCTCCCAGTCCCTGCCAACCCCAAGGCCAAAGGCTCTGGGCCACCAACTTCACTTCCACTCCCGTGCCCAGAGTTTGGGGCCCCTTCCCTCCCGGGGCTCCCTGCCAGGCCAGCCAGGCTCTGACCCAGAAGGCTTTTTATTTTTTTAATGGATATAAAATGATCAATAATTACATGAACAGAAATGCTGACAATAACGACTCCTGTTTATTAAGTACTGAGCAGACATAGTTCCTGTCGTTTATTTCTTACGGCAGACCTGTGAGGTCGCTGCTCGTATCATTATTCCCTGTTCACAGATGAGAAGCTGCGGCGAGAAGGCTCAGATTCTGTGCACAAGGTCGTACAGCAATGAAGTGGTGCAGCCAGGGGTCAAAGCCGCCTCTGAGCAATGCTTCTGGGCTGGGCTGTGTGATGCCCACTCTCGCTTCATGACCATGGATGTTTAATGAACATCTCTCTGTGTGCCAGCCAGTGTGTGTGTGTGTGTGTGTGTGTGTGTGTGTGTAAAGAGAGCAGTTGTGAGGCAAGAGAAAGACAGAGAAAGCACCACCAGGACACAAAGGCCCAGGGAAGAGAAGTGACAAACTAAGGTCACCGGGTAGTGGACAGGGGTAGAGAATTAAGTATCAACACTAGTTTTTGAACTGCAGATTTTCTAGGATCCAGTAGGCACTGGCCCATCTCTGGTGATGGAGGGGCAGGTTGGGCAGACAGCCACAAACGGAGATGACTTGTCATGAAAGTTCTGGAACACACCCCCCCAGGACCACTCAGTAGGCACCCTCCCCCTTCCTCAGGTTTGGTGCTGTTCTCTGCCTCAGTCCTCCCCGCCCCTCCTGGCCGGGCTCACTGACACCGCTTTCCCCGCAGGCTCAGGCCTGCCCTGGTTCTGAATGAAGTCCCCCACCAGCCCTGCACGGGACAGGGGATGAAGAGGTGACCAGGACACACGTCCGTCCACCTTCAAGGAGCTCTGAATCGGGGAGGGGAGGGGAGGGGACTCGATGGTCTGCAGTGCCCTGATGCTTGCCTTCACTGCCCCAGAGCCCACCTGTCCCCACGTCACACTGGGTTGACCCCCTTATCATCTCTCAATTCTGCCCGTTCCCACCCCCGTCCCCACCCCAGTCCAAGTGACCACCATCTGTGAACTGCTAAGGGCTGACAGCTCTGAGTGCACAGAGCTGCCCCAGGTCTGCCGCAGAGGGGGAGGCGTGTGCATATGGCACAGTAAGGGCACAGGGAATAGCAACAACCGTGTCTATCTAGAGAAGCTCAGAACGGGCTTTAGAGAGTGGGCCCATCTGGGGTTCCGAAGGGTGAGTGAGAGTTTGCGGGTAGAAACTACAGTTGAGGGAGACACATTTACGTACAGAGCCTTGAAGGGAGCTTGGTTTGTCTGAAGAATGACAATAATTGAGAATCAGGGCTGGGGGTTGAAATGACAGAGCTGGGGCTGCAGTGGCAGGTGGGGCCGGATCCTTTTCCCTGTCGGTAGTAGGGAACTGCTCGCTGAAAGGCAAGGCTCCCAGACTAAGGGTGGGCTCTGAGTTAAAATATATTTGGTCTCCCCAGCACATACAGGCTGGCTAAAAATCTTTGCGTGGGATTTGTCCAGATGTGAAACATCGCTGGCCCCAGGCCTCCTTCCAGACTCCTTGAACTCTGTCATTTTTACCAGTGTCCCTTGTCATCAGCCCGGCTGCAAGATTGTAAGTGGAATCACTCCATCTATTTCCTTTTGCCCTGGGGGTTGGATAAGGGATGGGTTGGAGGAGAGACTGCAGGGGGCGCCAGGGAGTGGTCCCAGGGATAGAGCAACACCTGAGGACAAGTTGGGGTTGGAGCCTTGCAGATGGCGAGGGACAAGGGAGGAAGAGGTTCTGGAAATTTCTAGCTTAACCTGCTGTAACTGTGAGAGAAAGGCCCTGCCCAACTCCCCACACCAGGAAAGTCTCCTTGACACTTTCTCTCCACCTTCAGGTGGAATACTAATCTGATTGGTCAGATTCCAGGGAGACGGTTAGGTCAAATTTACTTGTGCGTGGGGTCACCGAACATTAAAAAAAAGACACAAGAATGTGATTCTGCCTTTCACCCACGCCCAAGTACACTTGCCTTTGCTTCTCCCATCAGCTCCTGACCGAAAGGGAGGAACACCCCCAGGCCAAGCCGGATTCAGGCAGTGGAAAGGCCCTGTGAGGCCTTCAGGCAGGGCCTGCGCTCCATCCCAGCTGTAGCAGAGAGTCCTCGCTGCTAAGTAGGTCCCGCAAAGACAGAGCTCCGTTCGAGTTTCCTAACATTTGTCCTCCGTGCCTGGTTCCCTTGGGAATCTCTGGGCAGAGGGGAAGATCAGGTCGGGGCAGGGCAGGTCCCAGTGACTCCCATCTTAATATCGTTAAAACCCCTGCCTTTATTTCTAACAGCTTCATCAAAAGGGAGAAAGGGGCCGGGGAAAGGGAGAGGAGGGGATGAAAGAGAGGGTGGAGCCTGGACGGTCAGAAACTGGCTCTGGGGAGAAAAGAACAGGGCCCCTCCCAGTGAGTCAGGGAGGGCGGGAGCTGGCGTGGCTGCAGGGAAGGGCCGGGTTTCAGCTTGGAGAGGGCACCGGGCGAGGGAAGGAGGCCCCGCCCTGGGGCTGTGGGATCCATGGGTTCCCATCCTCCTTCAGCTGCTGCTTACCAGCCTCGTGACCTCGGGCGAGTCCCACCACTCCTCCGAGCCCGGTGTCCTCAGCTGTAAACTGGGATAAGAACGCCTCACCGCCAGGGTTGTCATGCAGGGTAATTAAATGTGGTCATGTCTGTGACAGCGCTTCGTAAACCAGAAACCTCCGCACGGCACAAAGAAGTGTTAGCCTTTTCATTATTCCCTGGGGAATGAGAAACCGGGTGCTTCTGAGAAGCTTTTGTCAATTCTCAGCTCGACCCAGCTTCTCTCGGCCCCGCCTTCCCTCCAGCTTCAGAAAATGCCCTTTACCCCTTCCTCTGCACAAACACTCTCTCTGTGTTTGTTCCTTCACACCCCTCATCCTTCTGGTCTCTCCACAGGCTTCCTCTTTTCTCCCTCCTCATTTGGATTGGCCTCCCCGATAGTAAAATAAGAACCGTGTCCCCTAAACCTTAGCTTGGTCCCCTTGCTCCTTCTAGCTACTTATCCTCTCCTTCTTCCAGACTTACACTCTTCCAGGATTTTGCTATTTGTAACGCTTTGTTTCTTTTCTTTTTTGCATCAGTCACTTGTTATGCCATACCATTAATGTCATACCCAAACTCTGAGGCTAGTCGTGCTCACCCATTTTACAGATGAGAAGAGTGAGAGTCAGACTTGAATTCAGCAGACTTCCCATGCTCTTTCTTTGATAACTCTCCACCTCCCTTTGATGCTTAGCTGTTAAAATGAGTGGTCTGGATCTACCATCTCCATCTCCCTGCCAGCATTCTCTCTTAACCCCATGTGATCCATTTCACTGAGTCCACCCTTACGCTGTCCGCAGGCTCGCCCCGGCTACTAGCTCCTGCCCAGCTGGCCCACTCCCAAGACCCCTCACAGACCCTGTTCCTCTCAGACCCTCATGGATGGTACGCATCTGACTGTACCTACTACCTTCTCTGTCTTCAAATTCTCTCTTCCCTTGGCTAGAACTGGGACTGGAAGTCTGCGACAGAGAAGGCGGTGGTGGGAAAGGTTCCTTTGGCGTCTGGGGTCCCTGCACCTTGGCTGTTTGCAGTGTTAGCCCAGGTGAGTCATGGGACCCTCACTTTGGAATGCCGCTTCCACTCTGAGTCAGCGCAGGTTTTCGAAGGCCCATTCCACCACCACCAGCAGCCCCGCTGCTAAGGGCTTTACCTGAAAGAGCAACTTACCTTGGTTTTGACCAGTTTGGCAGAAGATGGGTTTCTGATTTGATGGCAAATAGGATCAGAGCTGTCATACCTTGTGACTTGGCGGGGCACGGGCAAGTTAATGTCAGCAGTTTGGGACAGAGCAAAAAGGGTCGCTACTCAGAACTAGACCTACCCCATCGGCGGGGAGCGGGGACCAGGCTGATGGAGCCAGCTGTGTGTAATGGTGGCGATGCCTAGTCATGCCTTGTCCCGAGTGGTGACCACTAAGCGTAGGTAGCCACTTAAATTAAAATGAAGTACAAAGACATATTTAGTTCTTCGGTTGCACTTGTCACCTTGCAAGAGCTCGATACTCCCATGTGGCTGGTGGCTGCCATATTACACAGCACAGATTCAGCCTGTTTCCATCATTGCAGAAAGTTCCAAAGACAGCACTGATTTTAGACCGGTGGCGAGAAGAGAAGAAAAGGCACGCAGTTGGCTAAGACAGAGTAAGAGACAGGCAGCCTCATCAGGCACATCTGGTAACAGAGTGGCGTCAGAGGTACAGGCAGTGGGGCAGCAGGCGGGGCAGGCACCACAGAGAGGTGCACATCTCCATTGTAAACACTAGGGCAATCGAATCCGACCCACGCATTTCTCCAAAGTGGATGCACATCCTTCGGGGAAGAAATGTGTCCTCAGACAGGACCCCCGTGCCAGGGCTGCCATCGGGAAACTGAGGGACACTCCTACTTGCAGACAGTGATCCCTCAAGTCCAGGCATGGGGCTGGGAAGTAGATGTTTGGAATGGCGATCTGGGGATTAGATGTAGAGGAGGAAGCAGGGGAAAAGATGGGCAAAAAAGATAAATTTGGGGCTCAGTTGTAGTCACCCAAAATCTAAAAGTTTAGATGACTTATCAACTCTCCATTTATTTCTGTGCAATTCAGTAATGAGCATTGCTTTGCTAATTATTTGTTTAGATTTGAGACCTTTAAACCCTGAATAAACTGAGTGCTTATTCAAAACAACGTTTATGCCCTGTGCTCAGGAAAGAGATGTAGAAAAATCTCCATTTTAAACTGATTCACTCCTTCACTTGTAAACTCCAGGGCGTAGCTTCAGGCACAGCTGGATCCAGATAGTCAAAATCAAATTGTCATCAGAAAGCTATGTCTCCCTACCTCCTGGCTCTGTTACAGAATACAACAAGGGGGGGGGGGGCCTGGGATAATATACTATTATTGAAAGAAGGCCCCGGGTCCGTTATGTCCGCCGCCAGAAGAAAGACGTCTCTCAATGCCAGAGATTCGTGAAAAGGAAAGGAAACGTTTATTTAATGCTATACAAACTTAAAGTAGTGACCTAATGTCTTTACCAAAATCCCAAAGTCCCTAGAAACACCCACAAACACACAGTCCTTCCTTCCTTCCCCCTTTGCCTAGTCCAGAGTACCGTATCTCAGGAAAGGAAATAGAAGTCCATGGCTTAGGTAGTCCTCTGGTTCTTCCCAGTTAGTACTCGATCTCGACTGGGAGACCTCCCTGGGTTCCCGGCACCCTCAGCTGAGTTGCCGGGATCTCTGCTAAAACCAGGTGGTGGTTCTCCCTTCTAAAGCTATGGGGGTCCCCACTCTGCCAGGCCGTGTGGTTCTCTCCTCCAGGGCTACCGCATGGTTCTCCCTCTCTCAGGGCTGCAGGAGTCTCCACTCCATCAAGTCTGAGTGCTTCTCCTTCCTAAAGCAGCATGGTTCTCTTCCTCAGGGCTGTGCATGGCTCTTCTTCCTAAAGCAGCATGGTTCACCTTCTCTAAAGCAGCATGGTTCTCCTCCTCAATGGCAGCCAAATCTCGGTTTTTTAAATCCCCGCGGCCAATCTTCCTCTGCAGCCTCATTTCCGACTCCTCCCACACTCGGCTTCACATGCCGGAACTCATATTCTTCCAGCTTTACTGGGCTGCCATCATGAGTATGGGCAGGCGTGGCCCCATGTCCTGGAGCCAATCCTCTCTGAGCTCCCACGCAGGCGCTGTAACGCAGGGGACCTGCCCCCCCCCCCCCTCAGTTACATCTAGGTGGGGAAGTTACTTCTGGGTGGGGAAGTTACTTCTGTTCCCCTGTCTTAGAGCTGATCACAGCTACTTAACCTATCTATGCAACCAGCCAAAGGCTATAGATATGTTAAATGACCAACCCAGAGGTTAGCTGCAAGGCTGTTGCTATGCAAAACAGCTCTCAATGGCCCTGCTCCATTTGTCCCTTTCCCCAACCCACACCCTGGGGTGGGGGATGGAGACATCTTAAAATTTCCTGGACACCTTACAAATGCCTATTTGGGGCCCCCCTCTTGGCTGCACCCTGTAACAGCTCCGCTTCTCTTTGTTTTGCCATCATCCTCAGGCTTTCTCCCTGTGGTGTCCGGGTGGCCCCTCAGCACGCAGCTCTAGGCTTAACACTGCTGCTTCCCAATAGTTTCAACAAGAGTTCCAGGGCTGACCTCCATTGACCTGGCATGAATGCCGGCCCATTCTTGAGGCAGCAACAGGTCGCCAGGAAATGCAATGCTCTGATTGGCCAGGCCTGATCATGTGCCATACTGACTGACTGAACAGTGGTGGGATCAGCTTCACCTAGAGCACTAGGCTTCTGAGCAGGGGTGAGGTAGTTGTGCATGGTAACCCAGAGCAGGAAAATGGATGCTAGGCTGGCTGTCTCTAATTAGCATTGTTATCCTTGTTGTGAAATGATAGCAGACAGGCTAAGTCAGCTTTTTTTTTTTTTTTTTTTCGCAGTGGTAAAATTGGTATACCACATTACATATACTTCAGGAGTACATTAAAATTCAACATTTGTATATCCTACTCAATGGTCATCACTGTAAGTCTAATTACCATCCATCACCACACAATGATCCCCTGCACCCATTTCGGCTGCCCCCAGAAGCCTCTGTTTATTCGGAAGGGTAGAAAAGGCTTTGTGGTACATAGCAAGGTCTCGGTGAATGTTTATGGAAGGGACAACTCACAGGGGAGAGTAAACAGTAACACGCATTAAAGTGTGATCTTGTTCTATGGGAAAAGGAAAGGAGTCAGAAGGAGGGCACACTTTTATTGAGTCTAGGAAACGAGCCAGGAAACAAAGGATCGGGATACATGGCACTTTTCCGAAAGGAGTCCCCGAGAGACAGGGCAAGGGCTGTTTAATTAACATGTGAAACCACTCTGGAGGAAGGGAGTGTGCAAGGAACTCTCTCCAGGGTTCGCTTCTGGAGTCGTGATGGGAGGGACGACGCACAGTTCTCCCACGCCTGCCTGCCGAGGTGGGTAAAGAAGTGGTAGCCGAGCTCTAGCGAGCAGGAGGAGAGGGCGAGAAGGTGACTTTGGGATCAGATTCCAAATATTGCCCATCAAGTTGAGGAAGTCAAGCTATTACTTCTGACCAAGGAAAGGGCCTGGAATTTGGTGTCGATCATTTCTCGAGAATGTCAGCCAAGATGGTTCTAGATGGGAACACGGGTGAAATACTGGGGGTTCTGAATCATAGTCTGAGGACCAAAAGTCCCGTAACAGAGGGACTGTATCGGTGAACAGGTGTGGGTGTGCTTCTGGCCCATCGACATGGAGCAGGGGGGGGTCTGAGAAATGGCAATGAACAAATCTGAAGGGCTGGTTAGAGAGTTCAGGTGACGGGTTCAGGGACCTTTAGGTCAAAAAGGCAAAGATCGAAGTCCATAACGCTGTGAGCAGACAACAGTGCAGACTCGCTCATCAAAGCTGAAATTCTGAGCTTGAAACCTGCGTGACATGAAGTTTCATCAAAGAGAGGCCTAAGCCTCTGTGTCTCCTTGGTGTGATGGAGAAAATAGTGCTTAAATCGCTATTGTGATGAGGACTGAACAAGACCAACTCGGTGACAGTGTCTGGCACAGAGAAAGTACAGGCAAAACTAAAGCAACCTGGAATCCCCAGGTGATTCTTGATGACGTGATCTCATCACAGGATCTGGTGTCAGGAGTCCACAACAACAATCCCCACCCCGCTGGGCTATTAGGACATTGAAATGAGACGCTCCATTCACTGAACAAGCGCTTATTGAATGTCTGCTTCCCAGACAGCATGCTAGGTGCTGGGTGGGCATACACCTATGCAAAAATTCTGTCCTTAGGCTGTGTTCCTTCTGGAATACCTAGAGGATAATCTGTTCCTTACCTTTCCTGGGCTTCTAGGAGCTGCCCAGGTTCCTTGGTTCCTGGATGCATCACTTCCGCTGCCATTGTCCCGCTGCCTCTGACTCGGACCCTCCAGCCTCCCTCTTGTAAGGACCCTTGTGATTTTGCGATTATATGGGGCCCACCCAGATAACCCAGGATCATCTCCCTTCCTGAAACTCCTTAATTGAATCATATCTGTCAGGTTCCTTTTGCTATGTGAAGTTCTGGGGGCTGGGCTGGGGACATGTTAGGGGGCCATGATTCACTCTGCCACAGAACTCTGGGGCTATGGAGTAGGAGATGGGCTCTCCTTAGAAACCAGGACGCATATAGGGCTACCTCTGCACACCAACTTGCTGAGGGTGTTCTGCATGTGAAGTCTTGAGAGGAGGGGAGCAGAGTGGGTGTCTGCAGGCGGATTGCAGATGTCCCCTCAGGGCTCACTGTCACACAGTCAGCCCTGCAGTCACACAGTGGACTCCTGTGGAGCCATAAAGGAAACATATGAGGATGCTGGGTGCTGCCACTCAGGAGCTCTGAGACCTTGGGCAAGGATATTACTTTTCTAAGCTCCAAACCACACCTCAATCAAAGGGGATAAGTGGAACTACCGAGAAGGACTGGAGTGAGGATTAATGAAAATGTCATCCATGAAATCCCCTAAGATAGTGACTGATCCTCAATAAATATCTTTTTTTTAATGCCTCCTGAATTCATCTCTCTGTCTTTCTCTGTCCCTTTGGCTGTGGCCACTGCCCCTGACCAGGCCTGCCAGTCATGCCACAAGCCTCGCCTTGGCAGCGACAGCTCCGAAGCCCTGCACCCAAGTCCCTATTAACCACGAAATCTGGAGCAAGGCTTTTAAGCTCTCTCAGTTTCAATTTCCTCCTTTGTCCAATGGGGATAAAGTTGTCTGTTGAGCCAGGTCGTCCCGAGGATTAAGTGAGATGGGGAATAGAAAGGGCTTAGCACAGTGTGAGGCACAAAAAAGGAGTGTTGTTCCTCTCCAGAGGCCTGACCTCCTTTCAGCCTCCTCATCTCGGACACCCCTTCCAGCAGCACTGGACAACCCACTTCTCCCTGCAGCGGGCCTTCAACTTGCACTCCTCAGGGGCACTGTTCATCAATACTTCCTTCTGCCTCCAATCCCAGTGTGTCCTGTACTGCGTGTTCTTGAGCCTCAGTTCTGTTCTGCTTCCCAGTAACTGGTTCAGCCTTCACTAGCCTTCCTCCTTGTCTACTTACGCAGGCCTCTGCGTCAATAAGGGACACGGAACACGAGTTCCTTGAAGAAAGGAGCTTTTCTGCGTAGCAGGTTGCAAAAGTACTCCCCCTCCTTGTCCGACCTGTTTCCTTATTTGGAACGAGCCCAGTGGACTGGAATGGCTGAAAGGGACCTAATAGCTCTAAGACCTTAACCTGACAGCCCTTGAAACAGCAGGGATCCTGTAGATTACCTGGTCTACCCTCTCCTTTTCTGGAAGGGGAAGCTGAGGGCCCAGGAGGGCCTTCACTTAATGCTATTCTCTCTCTGTCCTCCGGGGCAGGGCTGCGCAGAGGGCATAGAGCCCTGTTTCCCTAAGTAGGCAAGGGGAGACTCTCAGGCGTCTCCAGGGCTCAGGACGCCGGAAACACGTGTGTGCTCACCTACGTGTACACACGTGAGCACACCTACAGCAGCAGGGGGCGCTCGGGCCGGCAGGGGGCAGCACAGACGCGGTTTGCAATTACCGGGCGCAGCCCCCAGGGAGGAGGGCGTGCTGCAGTCCCGGCGGTGGTGGTGGTGGTGGCAGCTGGAGGTGCAGTCTCCCAGGTGGGAGGCGGGGGCTGCGGGCGCAGGAAAAGGCGCCTGGGGAGCGGGCACTCAGCTGGGCCTCCTCCGGCCCCGGGCGCGGCGAGGCGAGGGGGAGTGAGCGCGCTGGGAGCACGCAGGCGCCCTGCTCCGGCTGGCCCTCGGCCGAAGCGCGGCGCGGGAGCAGCCCGCAGCCCGCCCCCACGCCCCCGGCAGCCCCGGACCCCCCGCGGCCGGCCGTCGGGAGCGCTCGCTCAGAAGCGCAGGCCGCCGGCCCGGGAGAGCGCGCGGCGGCGGCCGCGGGACGGCTTCGGGGCTGCCCGGAGCGCACCCTCCTGCCCTCGGCCACTCGCAGGCGGTGCTGGCCCGGCCGGCGCACCCCGCAGGCAGCCGGAGCGCGGCCTCGGCCTCGGCCTAGGCGGGAGCGAGACCCGGGCCGCAGCCCGCGGGCGGTGGCGCGGGCGGCTGCGGGCACTGACGGCGTCGCGGGGTGCTCCCGGGCGGCGGCGCAGCGGCGGCGGCGCAAGGGGCGGAGGCAGGGGGCGCCCCCAGCCAGGATGCTGCGGTTCCTACGCCGGACCTTTGGCCGCCGCTCGATGCAGCTGTACGCGCGAGGAGCTGCAGGGCGCGGAGCCGCCGGGCTGGGGGACGAGCGCGACGGGGGGCCGCGGGGGGGCCCGGCCGCCGCTGCTGCCTCCTCGGCGCTGCCCGCCGCTCCCGGGGGCAGCGTGTTCCCGGCCGGCGGAGGGCCCCTGCTCACGGGCGGCGCGGCCGTGCACATCTCCGCCGCCGGAGCCGCCAAGGCCACCCTCTACTGCCGCGTCTTTCTGCTGGACGGGACCGAAGTGAGCGTCGACCTGCCGGTGAGTGACGAGGAGGGACCAGTCCGGGGAATTGGCAGCCCCCGACCCTTGGGTTAGCACCCCTCCTCCTATGTTTCTCTTGAGGGCGCTCTCCTTGAACCTTTCCTGGGATCCCCTCCCCCTTCTTCTGAGAGCACTCCTTAACCCTGTTCCCTCTCGAGTCACCCGCCCGGGTCTTTTGGGGCCCCATCCCTGGCCGGCACCCCCTCCTTGGCACGTTGCGCTGCTGTGTTACACCTTCTCTGGCTCCCACCTCGTCCTTTGGGCCTCGCCCCCTCCCTAGCGCACCCACTCCCCGAGTTCCGAGTTCCCGCCCCTAGGCGCTGGTGACAGGTGTTCCCCTTCGTCCCCCGGATTCCAGCCGGGGCCTCCTTGGTGCTCGATTATCGGTTAGAAAATGTCAAAGCAATGCGGGGCTGCCGTGGCGTGGCCCCCTTGTCCTCCACCCACCAAAGTCGCCACCAAGCCTTGATGAGATGGAAGGGAGGAGAATCCCCCACGCTTGCTGCCTGGCAGGTGCCCAACTTTGGGAGGGAGTCAGGGGACCATTTTCGTTCTCGCCTCATCCCCTCTCCGTGTCCCCCCCCCCCCATCCCCCATCTCAATGAGCCCCTCCGGTTCGCATACTCGCAGGTGGTTGGGCGACTTGGGAACTAACTCTAGAATCGACTCTCTTGGATCTGGACAACTTTGAGCCTGCAGAGCCCTTGCTGGGACGCTAGGACTCGGGCCTGGAGCGGCGGACTTTACCCCGGTCTACGTGCTTGTGTCCTCCGAGGCACCCCGGGGTGGCGGCGGGGGCCCGGGCTTGAGTCCCCAGCCACCCGTCCACAGGTGGTTGCACCCCGCCCCGCTCCAGAAGAGAGCTAGGCCAGCACTGCTGTCCCCGCCTGGGCATGCAGCTACCAACGCGTCTTTCTAGCCTCTAGGCGTCTTTCTAGCCTAGGGGCCAGATCTGATCAAATCAAATCTGCACATTAATGGGGCGCCTACTGTGCACCGGGCGCTGCGGCAGACGGTGCCTTTGGGAATCTGGGTGTGACTGACACAGCAGTGATTGAGCTTTAGGTGAATGTTACAGGTCTTCTCCGTGGTTTCAAGGAAGGGGGGTGGGGTGGGTAGGGGCGGTAGACATTAATATTCCCAGACTTCCAAAAACGAAAAAAAAAAATCCATTTAGGCCCTCCGGAGTGGGAGAAATTCGCTGGACTTCAGGAGAGAACTAGGAACCTACAAGGGTTTGAGATGGGAAAATCAGAGCCTGCCTGGCCTGGGGTTTAATGCGTCCTTGTGTAGGTTTAATTTCGAGACAGTTTCAATTTGTGACAATTTTATTTCTGTAGCTCTCAGTGCTCTCCATTGGATATCATTTTGTTACGATAATACCCTTTTGGGGATTTTTTATTCATGGAAAAGGAGCCAACATTCCCGTGCTTTAGAGCTGTTGTCTAAAATAGCATTAAAATGCTGCTGCTGCTGCTGCCCAAGACTGAGGCTCTGTAGTTTTTATTTAGCTGGGAGAGGAGGCCTGAAGAGCCGGGAGAAGTGCAGAGGGGGGCAGGCTGGCTCTGGAGTGGGCAGCGTGTGTGAGGAGAGGATGTGGCGTATTTTGCATCTCGGATCTGGGAAAGGAATGCTCTCTTTGGGAACTTTGACGGTGCTCCTTGCCGATCGGTTGATTTTGTTCTTGTTTTGTTTTTTTTCTCCTCTGTTCCCTGGGGATGGATGGTTCATTTATAAAATGCATTGCCTCTGTCAGGTTTGTGGTACAGGCTTAAGTGGTGTTTCTTGGATGAAAAATGCAAGCTGAGTAAAGTACGTGCATGCATGGTGTGTAGACACAAACAGGTACTCCAACGGGCAGGGCAGGGCGGGGCAGGAATGCTGACCTATTACAGCTGGGGGAGCTCTTGAGGGGGGTGGGCAGGCAGCCTGAAAGCTTTCTTGGCTTTATAAAATGCTACTTGATAAAAGAATTCACCGGGTTTTCTTATGATGGCAGATATTTTGATGCTTTAATGAGATGTGATTTAGTGAACCCCAAATTTTATTTACACACACACACACACACACACAGTTTCTGTCCGTGAGCAAATGAAAAGCAAATGCTGGCCTTTGTCATGTGAGCCCTCAGAGAGGAAAGAGGAGGCAAAGTCACTGGTGAGCTCCGATGTAGAGATTGGTGAGGCGTCGCAGCTTCATCACAGTCTCCTCCGCTAGCCTTCCCAGATCAGAGTTTTAGTTCTTGCCGTTCTCGGGAGTCTCGGCGGCGTTAGTGCCAGGCAGCCGGCTCCCCAGGAGCTCGCGTGGCACATGGGCTCCTGCCTCAGACCCGTCTCACCAGACTCCCTCTGTGTGCCCTCCCCATTGGCAGCTGGCCCTCTCGTCCTTACTCTCCTCCTCTGCATCCCTGGACTTTTAAAACCTCGTCCTGGGCTCTGGTGCCGCTCGGCTGCCTGTCGCGTAGATGGGATTTACCTTTGGCCTCCATACCGCTAAGCTGGATTTTCTGTCCCCAGCCACTTCCACAGGCACTTGCCAAGCCAACTATGGCTCCTTTGTAATTAAAACCCTCCGGTGGTGTTTGCCTCAGTCTGTGTTAAGCACACGAAAAGTGGTTATGCATTGTCATAAGCCTTTTTTTTTTTTAGCTCTGGTCCAGACACTCCTGTTCTAAAATTGCCTTGTCCAGTCAGCATTTATTGGGTGTCTCCGATGTGCCAAGCGCTGTGCTGAGGACAGAAAGGTGAATGAGAGGTGGCCTTGGGACTCTTGGGAAACGTGTCATTTTATTCTAAGTGATGCTACATGGATGACCTGTCGGGCTCCTCCAGACAGGGTGCTGGGGATGCACGGCCTGGGGGAATTGGGAGGTCTTCCTGGAGACTTTGACATTGGAGAGGATAGGATCTCAAATCCAGTGTCCCTTGTGCATTTTTAGAATAGCTAGTGTGTCACGTGAACTTCTTGGCCAAGCCACAGCCCAAGGCGGTCATGTCCAACGAGGGAAGAAGCAACTGCACGTGTCTTCCCCAGTGTCCCTCTTCCGACAGGGCCTGGAGCCCCCTTGTCTGGGGTGGGCTGCATCCCCTAGCACCCTTGCTCTGGCTACTTGGTGGTTTCTCAGTCCTTGATAAAATGGGAGTTAAAGGATCTTTTTAAAAAAAAATCCACCTATAACATGCAGTCTAACATGGGTTGGCTTTACAAACCAGTTGCCAAGGGAGTCCTTGGCTTCCTGTACCAACCCGAGTGCCGCCCTGAGACGCTCCCCTTCAGAAAACCTGGGCTTATCTTAAAGGTGCCTGTCCTCGGTTTGCCCAGCCCTCAGGAGTGGTCCAGTCAGGGCAGGGCAGGGCAGGGCAGGACTCCCTCGGCCTGCTCCAGACACTTTCCTCCTACTAATGCAGCTGAAGATCCCATGCGTGTGCTTGGCAGCGGCACCCACTGTTGACTCATATTAGCTCTGTGTTGACTAAATCCCTGGCATCGCTCTTGCTCGTGCGGCTGTTGCTCAGCCCCGTCTCCCCACTCCCCTGCGTGCACAGTCTCCCGGCAGCTCCGTGCGCAAAGCTGTTAGGCCGTGTGGTTGGCTGGTTCACACTCCCACTCTGCCTCGGAGGGCACGGCGTTGTCGGCCGGCACTGCAGTCGGCACAATGGGTTCCATTGTCTCTGGAACTCCCTGCCGACTCGCGGTGGTGCCGTGCAAACATGGCGAGTGTCAGGGTGAGCAGAGCGGTGGCTGAGTTTTGCCGGTTGCCTGGGCAGCCTGGGGCAGCTTTAGCTCTCTGAGCCTGGATTTTCCGGTCTTTAAAATGGGGATGTTGGGAGGCTTGTATGGCAAGAAGGATACAAGCAGCCTCAGTAAACGGCAGGATGCTGAAGGGTTGCTGGTAGCTCGTAGTCTTACGCCGCACACCTTCTCTTTGGCCAGCGGAGAGGGCTTGGGCAAATTTCTGGTAACAACCATTACGCTGTGCCAGGACATTAAACATGGCCGAGCTCTCCTTTATTGGAAATTGGGAGTTGGATGTCATAGGAGAGACGGTTTTTAAAAGTTTCACTTTGGATGAGGAAAGTGTACAACCCCTCCCCACCCCCCACCCCCAACAGAGAAATGCAAGATCTGAGGATTTTCCAACTGGAACTTCTGATCCAACAAAACGTACATGATACAACACAGAGATCGTGTGCCTGTTTGGGAGTTGACAGGGACCCTAGGTAGCACGTATCCCACCCATTGTGCAGATGGGAAACTGAGGCCTGTGAGTGTAAAGTGACTTACCTATAGTTACTCAGTGAAGAGTTGGAATGGGCTTCTTTGGGAACCCCGACTGTGTAGCCTTTGGAGGTGAGCGCAGGATCAATGGCGGGAAGGTACTCCCACCCCCCAGGCCTAATCCGGGATCGTGGCAGCGGGGCGGGGTAGGTTCCTGGCGGTTGCAAGTAGGACTCAGTCCCCTAAACAACGGGAAACTCCAGCAACATGGCTAACGTCAGTGGACACAAAGTTCATCTGGGGTTTTCTTTTGTCTGGTTAAAATTCCCAGAATTTCTGATTCAACAGTTCAGAACGCTGGACTTTTTAAAAACAAGGACCCCAAGTGGTTCTGATGAAGGTGTTTTTCTGATGAAAACCACTGGCCGCACCATGCATTCAAACCTGCCAGGGTGGGGCTGGCGGCGGTGGGTAGGACTCAGGCTGGAGGAGGGACTGGGGACCAGCGATGCTGCTGCAGTAGACCAGGTGCCTGGCGAGGAGGGCCCGGCCAGGACAGGGGCAGAGGGCCAGAGCAGTTCGCAGGTGGAGTCGGTCCAGTGTGTGGGGGAGGAGGAGGGTGGAGGCGTATTGGAGTCCAGCTTGGAGGGCACAGGTAGCCTCACACTGGTTGTGGGAAGAAATGGGGGACCATAAAAGACACCCCTGAAAACAGGAAAAGGCAGCTCCTCATTTGTCCCATCTCCCAAGGTTCTGGCTGCCATGGGCACCTTGCCTTATCCCAGGTTCCTGGGTGGCTTGCTTTTTCCTGCCCCTGTAGGCAAAGGGGTCCAATGCTCCAGGTGGCCCTGCAGTGTTTACCCCACACCCACTCGCACCCCGCTCAGACCGTGAATGGGACCATGGCGAGAGAAGCTTGGGGATACCTATATGGGTCACGAGTTTGTGTACTGTTAAAAATACCTTGTTTTTAAAAGGGGGGTTTGGGGTGGGGCTGTGGTTGGTGAACAGCCTTCCCGAATGGATGCAGGTGCAATCCCTGACTCTGGCTCCACACTTGCTGGATAGTCGGTGTTAATACGGGGTGCAGAGGGAGAGCCTGTCCAGCCTCACCAGTGGGGGGAACGTGACCCTGCACTGGTCTGGCGCCGAACAAACACTAACTCACTGAGCACTTGCATGGGTATAATCTCATAATCTCACTGAATTCTGTCTCTAGCACACCGCTGTGGACGACGGCACATGTCTGTTTAATTTTGAAGTAGCAAAGGTTGTGGGGGGCGGGGGACAAGTAGAACTTTCCCTTAGATTCTTGCACAGGGACTTAGAAAAAAATTCACAGAATTTTTGTGCATAACCACAGAAATGTTCCACCCACGCTATTGTCCTCTCCAGGGCCTGGCTCCCTGCCTGCGCCCTCCATCCACTCTGCCTGGGTGGAGCGGTCTCTCTGGCAGGAACCTGGTCGACTTTCCTCCTCCGGCCCATGGCAGCTGTCTGCGGGCAGGGTGCGCTGCTCATCCCTCTTGGAGTATGTTTGTTTGTTTTTTTCACATCGGCATGTGCTTTCCTCCCTCCCTTTCGTTTCACACTGGAACGTGTTTCCAGCAGAACAATTAGAAAGTGTAGAGAAGCAAGAAAAGTTAAAACATCATCTAAAAATCTCATCAGAGATGACCACTGTTAAAGTGTGGTGTGTATCCATTTGTACCTTTTCCTTCTGTTTTTAGGTATAAATAGGCATTTAAAATGGTGACTTTATATGGGTTGATGAACGTCCCCTTCCCCACTTCAGCACAATTCAATAGGAACTGTATGTAGACCCCGATTTTGTGTCTCTTAGGGCTGGGCCCTCACCATCCCCGCTCTTTTACATTCTCTAGGACCCTTAGCTAGGGTGGGGCATCCCCAGTGGCCGTTGGCCATCTGAGCTGTGCCCACCTGCCGCCCTGCTGGGTGAGAAGCGAGCTCCCCGTCCTCGGAGTCCCTTCCCGCAATCACCTCTGCTTTCCGGCAGGTTAGAGGTCCTGCTGCTGTGGCCACAGAGTCCCCTTGCATCCCGGGGCTTGTGTTCTGAACACGGGATTTGGGGTGGTGCCCATTCTTGTGCTCGCCCAGGGCTGCCCGTGCCCTGCTGCCAGCCACAGCCAGTGTCGCGGCCTCCCAGGTATGTCCCCTCTGCCCTAATTGCCTCCTGCAGCCTCTTCGGCTTCTCTCTAGAGCTGGATGTATCTCACTAGTCCCACCTGATTTTAATTTTGGGTTTACTTTTCATTGTTTTCCCCAATGTTTCTGTTCGTCCACCGTCTACTCTCTTCCGTCAGCAAAGGCTTATTGAGCACTTACGCTGCATTGACTACGGGGGAGGGAGTCGGGAAGGACGGGGTAGTTCCCATCTAGAAGGGCAGGCAGTGTGAATAGGTAACTTGTCACCCCACGTGACAGCGTAGTGCAGGGGGGTGAGCAACTGAACGCAGGGTGGCATTGGGGCAGGTTTGATGCCCAGAGTGACATCAGGTCGTTCCAGAGGATGCATGGGAGCTCAGTGTCGGATTCGCTGGGATGGGAAGGTGCAGGGGCCCAGCAGGTGCAAATGCACGGAGCGTGGGAGCCAGAAAAGCCCCTACCCCGGCTTTGGCTCCTTGGGGTAGGGGATGATTATGCACCCTGGCCGTGACCCTGAATTTTAAAGTACAAATGAGGAAACTTTGAAGAACAGGGGTGTCTTGAGCACTTAGGAAGGGCCAAGACTCATGGAGCATTTTGCCTGGTACTGTGCTAAGTGTTTCAATGATTGTCTTGTTGAATCCGTACAAAAACTCCTATTGTCATCCCTGATTTGCAGAAGGGAGAATGGGTTTAGCAGACAGGTTAAGGCACTTGCCCGTGCCACATGGCTACTGAAGGCACTCTGGCTTCAAGCACAGGCAGTCTGGCTGGAGGGGATCTGTGATCCGGGAGGGTCCTCCTGCTGTCAGACAGCTTACTCCCCCACCCCAGGTGGATGGGGGTCTGGGGTCCAAGCCTCAGAATGTCGGTTCGCCCAGAGCGCATTCTGCTTGCGATGGCCCTAATGTGTCAACAGTGCGGTCAGGAGTAGGCTACATTTTTAAAAAGTGCTTAAATAGAACCACGTTCAAGTTATCAGAGAGAAAAGCATTTTACATATTCCCGTTCTGCCGCATAGTGAGTGGTTGGTTTCACTCTGTTCCCTTAAATCGTTGTGCTTTTGTGTGTGTTTGTAAGCATGGTGTGTATTCTCCTCCCCCATCCAAGCCTTCCTGACACACTTCTGTCCAGTTTGTTGCCTTCTTTTTGCTTGTTGTGCTCATTCTGAATTACTTAGATTCACCCCCCATTCTGTGTGTGGGTGTGTGGGTGTGTGTGTGTGTGTGTGTGTGAGTGCAGCATGACTAATATCTATCTCTGTTTGTCTCTGGGGCTTGGAGGTTGATAGCAGAGCCCCTGGTATCTTACCTGCTGTCAGTCCTTCCCGCAAGGCTGGGAGAATCTGTGTGTTTCTTCCCTTAATTGCCATGTCTGGGAAGGTCTTATTGTCCTCTTTATGCATGGTCTCACAGGTGGCCTTGGGCCACTCAGCTAGTTAGTCCGTGTGGTGGAGCTGGAGTGGAGTTTGGGTCCCTGACTCATCTTCCAAGGCTCCTCCCCGCACGCAGCCTTGCTCTGCACACCCAGCCTCCCCGTGGGACACGTGTGCACCTTGCAGCTCCCCGGGAAGGGCGGAGTGCTTCGTGATTCAGAAGATCAGACTTTCATACGATGAACCCCCACCTCTCCCCAGCCTCTGTGCCTTTCAGCTCTTTGACAGCTGGGTTCTGCCTACCACTTCTCAGCATTAGTTTCGCAGGTTCTTTTCCCCAAAGTCATCGCTTGCTGAATGCCCAGGCTTTTCTTTTTGAAGCTAAGAACTGGAAAATGACATCCCGGAGGTCCCAGGCTACCCATGGGATCACCCAGAGCTTCCTTGTTTCCCAGCACTGAGCTCAGCCCCAGGTGTGTGAGCGGGGAGGACGAGGACCCCCTGGCTGAGCCGGTGCCTGTGGACTCGGGTCTCTCAGCTCTGCCTCTGTCCCTGGTTCGTGTTCTGAATGCCGTCCGTGTGTCTCACAGGTGCTCAGGCAGGTGAGGTGGGCCTGACAGTGCCTCTCCTTCACCCTCCCTGCGCTCTTGTGTAGCTGCACCTGTCCTGAATTATGGATTTCTAAAAATAGTGGTAAAATGTACCATAAACCGTACCGTTTTCACGTGCACAGTTCAATGGCACTAAGGACCTTCATGGTGTTGGCAGCCATCACCACCGTCCGTCTCCAGAACGTGTTCATCTTCCCAAACGGAAACTCCGAGACCATGAGACACTAACTCCCTCTTTCTCCCTGCCCCCAGCCCCGGGCCTCTGCCGTTCTGCTTTCTGTCCCTGTGACCTTGACTTCTCCGGGAGCCTCATGTAAGAGGGCTCATACAGTACTTCTGTGTTTATGTCTGGCTTCTTCTGCTTAGCACAGTGTCCTCAAGGTCAATCCTTGTTGTAGCAAGTGCCAGCACTTCCTTTTTATGGCTGGGTAGTATTCCAGCGTACGTGTTTGTCCACGCATCTGAATTATGGATTTCTGTGCTGGTCTGGGCCTTCCTAATTCAGTCCTGCCTGCTCACCAGTGGTACTGCCGTTGGAGACTTGGATGTCCCCAGCCCTTCCTTCCTGGTTTTATTCTTGTCATCCCGGCATCTGTCCCCTGGGACTGTTCTCCGGGCTCATCTCCCTCCCAGGTCGTCTGGTTTTCGTTTTTCCTCTTGTCTTTTTGTCTGAGTTGCTCGGTATCGGCTAGTTCTCCGTGTAGCATATTCTACAACCTTTTTAATGATGAGATACAGATACAAAAGAGTGTCTATGACATGAATAGAGAAAAATCATACAATGAACATTCACGTCCTCACCACCCAGTGTAAGAACACAGACCATCACCACGCTGTTAACCTCCCCCCACCCCCATGATCCCCCCTCCCACTTCCCCCCTCCTGTTTCCTGAGTTTGTCTTCCATCCCTTCCCTTCCCGGGGTTTGCTGCACGTGTCTGTTTCCCTAAACACTCTGTTGTTAGTTTTGCATGTTTGTGAACCTTATATAAATGGAGTTTTATATGACGCAGTACTGTGTCTGTGAGATGCATACATGGTAATGAGGTAGCTGTAGGTATTCCGTGGCAGGACTGCATTTAAATGTATCTTTGTTGATGGATATTGGGGATGTTTTCAGTTTCATGTTATCATGTTGCTTTGGACCTCCTGGAACTGAGGTCCAGTTCCTGGTGGCCACATATGAGCAAGCCTTTATCCTGGGTGTGTACCCAGCAGCAGAATGGTGGGGGGGAGGGGCAGTGCCTTTTAAGAGTGCAGGAATTTTTTTCCCCAGAGTCCCAGCAGCATGTTAGAACGTCCCCTGATCCGTCTTCCCCGTCACTTGTTTCTCTGCAGCTTCTCTGTTTCATTTTCAGTCTGACGGGGGTTCGCGGGAACTCCTCGTGGGCCCTGCTTTCCCCCAGTTATCAGTGGGGTAGCGTATCTCCGTGTCTTGCTGATGAACCATCTGGTTTTCCTCCCGGCATACTCAGTCTGTGATTTTTGCCCCCTTTTTTTTAAACTTGAGTTGTATTTTTCTCCTGTGTCTAGCCCATCCCCTGCTGGTCCTTAGGAGCTTGTCTGCCGTAGCACCTTCCTCTTCTGGGGTGGTAACCTCAGCGGAACCAGAGAGAGCACCTCTCTGAAGTCACAATCCGTGTGCTGGCAGGCCCTTCCTCGCTGAGTAGGAATCAATGTCTCGGCTTCAGTTTGGCTGTGAACGACCTGAAGTTAGTTGCTGCTGGTGGCTTCTGGTGAGCCTGGCGCAGCCTGCCATGTTCACTCTCATTGTGAAGCTGGTGCACAGAATGGGCCTTGTTGAAAGCATCGGAGTCCGGCACATAGAATTAGAAGACAGGTTGCTCGTCCTCAAGAAATGTGAGTGGAGATAAGTCACTCTACCTGCTGTGGAAAGTGCTATAGAGAGTTTTAAATAAGCTCCAAGGAAGGCCTAAGGTGAGGAGAGTGGAGGGGGAAATGCAATGCCCTGGGAGATTTCAGAGGGAACAGCAGGAGAACAGCTTTCCTGGCGGCCAGATGGGCATTTGCAAGAGCACTGAGCCTTGAAATAGTCCTCCCAGGGGTCCTGCTCCTTGCTCCTGGCGCTGCCAGTGCGTGAGCGCCTGTTGGATGTCACTTTGAAAAGTCTGGAACTCCATCTTCACAAAGTTCTCAGTAGGTTTGTTGAGAGAGTGTCTTTTCTTCTTGCGCGTCCACCTTCTTGGCCCTGGTTTGGAATGTCTCCTTGACCTTGGATTCTTTCTCTCCCTTACTCTACACTCTCCGGGAGGGGGGAGGGGACCCAGTGAGCCCTTCCCACCTCACCCCGATGCAGGTGCCAACAGACACTTCAGGGAACTCAGGTTCAATGAACACTCCAGAGAGACAGGAGCCCATGCAGACAGGAGGGCAGTGGGAACCACTGGGTTTCACCCCTCGAGGGACGCTGGGAGACCACCTGGTGCAAAGCCCCCCACTCTGGCCCTGTCCTGTCTGCCTCGGAACCCTCGCCGCTACGCCGCCGTGCAGCCAGCTGCTGCTCACCTGTGGCAAATGAGCAGTAATTAGTGTGTAATAGGAGCAGTTTCCTGCATGCAGCCCTCCAGGCTCCTACTCTCAGCGGCCAGGCGACATGCAGCAAGCCCATTTGCCTCCGAGACTCCCCTAGCTCTCCTGAAAGCCAACTGTGGCTCTTCCCCCTGGCCCAGAAGAAACAGTGCCGCCCGACAGCGGCCCATGAACCAGCCGTGGGTTTCGTGCAGGCCAGTCCCGTACACTGTGCAGGCTCACGAGGGTTAGTCATTAACCTGCTGCGCACTCCGGCAGCATTTCCCCGACTGCAGTCCTTTTGTTGTTCCTGCTCGCCGGGGCCTGAGACCCTGGGCCCATGCCACCTGCTCAGTCACTGCAGTCTGTATCGGGCGGCATCGGTGACAGGAGAGGGTCAGAGTGCAGGCTGGCTTGGAACTGGCCCCGGTTCGGTCCCGCAAGCCGGCAGTGGTAGGTCCCAGGGGATCCCCGAGGGTGTGAGCTGAGCAAAGGAGATGTACATGTGGGATAGTGCAGTGGGGGAGCGGGAACCCCAGGGCAGAAGTGTCTGTTCAGGGTACCACAGTATTCTGCGTCGCGCTCACTTTGCTTTGAAACCCAGAGGTATGGTATTTAGTGTTGCTCTAAAAGCTGTGGTAGATAGTTCCTCTTCATTAAAGAGACCCCTGAAGAAAAATGCAAAAATGGCGTTTTCTGAAAGGGAAAGAAGAATTGTATGTACTTGAATTACTGTGACATGTCATTCATCATAGTAACTCACTTCAGTGAATAAGCCCGTCGTCCACATATATGAGTTTTCTGGGTGGTCACGGTTGATGCTGTTTACTGACAGAACCTGTTTTACTTCAGCTACTTCATTTATTTACTAAAAATGACAACAAAAATTATGGGTCATCTAGTATGTATAAGGCCTCATGAGGAACGTGACAATGGTCAAAAATGTGGGCTCTGCGTACAAGGAGCTCAGGTGGAGTGGGGCGTGTAACTGCTCCTTCGTTGCATGCCTATCCCCAGGCCCTCTTACAAACGAGAATGAACAACTTGAACCATACAACCTGGCAGGACGACTCGGGCCCCGTCGAAGCTGCACAGGCGAAGCCATGTGGGGATTCCTCGGAGGGAGCGGTGGACTCCCACTGGGGATGGCTTCAGGGGAGGGGCTGACTGTCGGGTTGGCTGATTTTGACCTTGAGTAGCACAGGCTGGCCGGGTGGAAGAACAGTGTGACCAGCTTCAGCGAGGAGGGCAAGGGGAGGATGTGTTTGGAAAACAGAATGCAGCTGACGGGACACTGAAGCAGGGGAGACGGGAAGGGAGGGTCAGACCACTTGCAGTTGGACTCTGCAGGGTGAATGCAGGTGATGGTGAGGCCAAGAGGCTGTTAGCTGCATCGCGGGTCTAAACTAGGTGGCACTGGGCATGGGTGGGAAGGACAGGTACAGTGGAGTCCGAGGACTTGGAACCCAGTGGATTTGGTGGCTGGATTTAGGAGTGAGAGTGATGGAGAGGCTGAGGTGTAACCCCCCCCCCACCCCCGCCTGATTTGTGCATGGTGACCTTGAGAACCTCGGGGTGGCGCAGTAGGGAGGAGAGGCCCTGTCGGGTACCATATTTGCTTGGTTCTTGGTTTTGTGGAGTTTGCAAACGTAAGATGTTTTTGGCATTTTCTTTCTTTAAAGATTTTTTAAAAACTGATGAGAGAGAGATAAAGAAACATGGATTTGCCATTCCACCCATCCATGCATTCATTACCGTAGCTTCTTTACCGGGAATCCAACACACAACCTTGGTGTATCAGGACAATGCTGTACCCAACTGAGCTACCTGGCCGGGGTTGCACTTGATTTCTTTAAGAGGTCCTTCAACTGGTATAAGCTTTAAGGTGCTGTAGATCCTGGATTCACTCCTGGTTGTGCTTTAGATGAGGCTGGTGGGAGGGTCCAGCAGGCTGGACACCTGGAGAGGAGGTCTGGTAAGGGTTTGAATGCCAGGCACGTCTCACAGGGCCAGCTGGGAGGCTGAAACCGAGCGACAGGCGCTGACGCCTGTAGACTGTCGAAGCTTGTTTTCTGAGCGGCTGCTGCTTGGGGATGATCTCAGCTCCCGGAGCCCCTGAGCGTGCTCCTGTGCTCCTGCTCCCGCCGGTATTTCCAGACGAGAAGAGGAAGGCAGTCCATAATCTAGGCCACTCTGCTCTGTTGTCTCCCAAACCTGGCTGGGGTTGACGTTTTCAAGGCAGTAATAAGATAAAGAAAATGTCAAGAGCAAATAATGAAGAGGCCCAGGCATTTAAGGGAGGTGGGAGGTGGGGCTGCTGTGCACAGAGAACCAAGCGGGGGGCCAGGTGGATCGCAGGCTGAGTCAAAGATGCATCCGTTTTCTTAAACAACTGCCAGCCTAGCGAGAAGATAATGTCTTTTGTGTTTGCGGAGATCTCTACAGCTGTTCGGTGCTTTTACCCAGTTTTCTTGCCCAGGGAGGAAGAGCCAGGGCAGAAGATGCAGGGGGTTGGGGGGGGATGGTGATCTGCCTCGTGTCTCCAAGGACAACTGCGAGTCAGCTCTCGTTGCCCAGAGCCCTGGGAGGGCTGTCACCGCACATTTCAGATGCAGAACCTGCCACCTGGGCAAAGGGGCCCGGGGAAGGAAGCAGGACTGGAGTAATTCATTGGACATCACGGCTCTGAACCCGAGTGTGGGTCATTTTCATCTCAGCTGTTGGTCTCAGAAGGACAGCGGTCCCCGGAAGATGGCTCCAGAAGGGTGACGAAGACGCGTCTGTGCAGTTGGGTCCAAACCGCATTTTAAAACTCATCTCTTTGTGTTCACACTCATTATGCCGTGTGAAAGAAACCTCACACAAGGTTTATTTGTGGTTCCATGTACGTGCAGTTCCGGAACTGGCAACACTAACCTGTGGAGCAAACAAATGGAGAAAGCTGTTACCTCCAGGGAGCGGGGAGGGCCAGGGGTTGGCTGGGCGTTGGCCCCGGGAGCTCTGTGGGGAGACGGGAATGTGCTGATTGGCATGGGGGCAGGTTGCACGATGCTTTCCTCTGTCAGAGTGGAACAGCTCAGATTTGTGTGTTTTAGATGTGAGTACATTTGCCACCATCCCTGAAAAAGACATGCTAAAAGAAAAAAAGAAAAAAGAAAGAAATTGAGTGGAAGGCCAGGGGAGGAAAGCCTAGAGGAAAAGATGATAGAGAATGTTGCTGATGGGGAGGTCGAGTGACAGGTGTTTAGTGTATACTGTTTTCTTTTCTCTGGGTTGGTCGGAAATTGTCCATAATAAAAGGTTTTTAAAGAAAGGGCGTACCAGCTGATCTTCGTTTGTTCTTCCAGGAATCCAGCCTGTTTGTTGCCCTGGGAAAAGGCAGGCTCTCGGGCCCTCGGGCAGGTCCCAGCCACCCTGGCCAGAGCCTGGGCTTCTCCCTTGCTGCTGATTGGCGGCCATGATTTTTGAACTTTGGCTTCTTCATACCGGCACCTGTCACCACCCTGTCCTTTTGCCTCCTGTCCTTTTGCTGTCACTGGGATCCTGGAACGGGCCCTCCCGCCCCCTCTGTGGGACTTTGACCATCACACTCCACCCGAGGCTAGCCTGCTGCCCTCTTATCTCTGACTCCTTGAGGCCTCTGGGCTTCCAGGTGATTCAGGGGCTATGAGTGAATCCACTAAAGCTGAATTCACTTGGGTCTCTCATTTCCTTCCCACCACCTGTGTGCCTTTGCTCAGAGATACAAGGTCTGTGACTTGGAGGAGCACCGTCTCCTTGTCCCCACGCAGCTGTGAAAACGTACATGCTGCGTGATTCCAGGCCAGACAGATCTGTAGGACCAGTGGGAGGGAGGGAAGGAAGGGAGGGAGGGAAGGAGGGTAGGAAGGAAGGAAGGAAGGGGCAGGCAGAGATTGGAAAGAGGCACCCAGGGGCTTCTGGGAAGCAGGTAATGCTCTGTTTTTTGACCTGGTAGTGGTGGCACAGGTATGGTCACTTCTGCTAATTCCTCGTGGTGCACACTTTTGCCTGTGTGTGGCCAGTTTTAATTAAAAAGTAAAGTAGAAGTCTGGAAAAGGCTTTTAAAACCAGCCCCATTTCACATTAGAAAATTCGAATTTATAGGTGTTCTTTAAAAAAATTGGAAGATCCAGCCCTGGCTGGCGTAGCTCAGTGGATTGAGCTCGGGCTGTGAACCACAGGGTTGCAGGTTCGATTCCCAGTCAGGGCACATGCCTGGGTTGCAGGCCATGACCCCCAGCAACCGCACATTGATGTTTCTCTCTCTTTCTCCCTCCCTTCTCTCTCTGAAAATAAATAAAATCTTTAAAAAAAAACTTCTTACAATAATTAAAAAAAAATTGGAAGATCCAATTGCACCGTCTGAATTCCCACAGAGCAGCAGTTGGCTGGATGGGTGTGGGGACTGCCCCACCCCACCATTCCTCATGACCCCTTTCACTCACGGGGTGTTCCCTCCCTGCGCACCTTCCAGCGTGAATTTCTCAAATGCCTGGCATGTGGGCGACACCTTGTGACCCCCAACAGATCTTCCTCCCACTCTGACATTCTGCAGGTCTTTTCGAAGGTATTCGGGCGAGGCGATTCGGTGCCTGGCTTGGGGCAGTCTTGTCAGAACACCTTCTGAGGCAGATTTGAGGCCCTCGGGTACCCTGGTCTCGTGTGAGAAACCCTTCCAGCCAAATCAGTCCGCCTGAACTGGGGAAGTTGGTGTGAGCTTACAACCCACCCGAGCAGTTAGAGGTGACAAGAAGTTACTGTAGGTGTACCTAGGCGTTGAGTTCTGTTAAGTCACTTCCTATCTGTGTTTTCTGTTTGAAGAAACATTTCGTAACAATACTCAGTTAGTGCTTGGTATTCAGCTGTTGCTTTTAAAAAAATGCACATAGGATTGGAAACATTTTTTCTTAGTTAATGAGTGAGGAAAGGCTAACGTTTTGTGGGGTGAACTGGCAGGCAACATTCTTCTCTCAACCGCTCTCACTAGTGAAACCACATACCCCAGGGGAATTATCCTGATAATTCCGTCTTTACAATGCAAGCCTACGGTGAAGCTGTAAGCCTCACACCCTCCTTTCTGCATCTGAATGTGTCATTCTCTGCCTTCCTGAAGGAGACGTTTTTTTTTAAAAGACTACTGACGCACCCAGAGAGAGAAATATGGAGAGAGAGAGAGAGTGAGAGGGAGAGAGAGGGAGGGAGGGAGAGAAAACAAGTAGAAAAGAGAGAAGAAAAATCAAAGGCCAACCATAAAAAGGCAGCTTTATATGGATCCCCCCATCAGATGAATGGTGGTGGTGCCTCGTTTATAGCTTTATGACCTTAACTGCCAAGCTCACCATAGACAAGGTTACAAGTTTTATGTGCTTTTCTACTCATTAACCTTTCTGATACTCTCATGTGCACACAGAGCCAAGTAAACAGCCCCCAACTTCTGTGCCTTAGCAGTTGGTGTGATCACTGCAAGCCCGAAAATTCAGGCACGTTTGCTAGCTAGGTTCAGTGTGCATACTTAAGGGGTACCAGCCATGGGTGGGACCCCTAGGAACGGGGGGCTGCAGGGCTCTGCCGTGGCTCAAGCAGCTTCCAGGCTCACCATCAGTTCGGTCCCAGGAGCACCACTCAAAGTGTCCACAGGTCACCTGCTACCCAGCAAAGGGTCTGGCTCTCCTGAGGGATGTGGCGGGGAGTTCCTGGAACTTAGAGTCAGCGGCCCTGGCACAGCCCTAGCTGGTTCTGCCGGGAGCTTGCCGTGACCACACTGGACGAGGCCCCCTGCGTGTGTTTTCGTCTCAGCCTTGCTGTTGCTCTGGGGAACGGGCGCCATGTTACCTCCATGTTACAGGCAGGAGGCAGGCTCCAAAAGGTGAAAGGGCTTCACTGGGATCCTGCCGTTTGTGAGTGGCGGAGCCCAGATCCACGCCCGTCCTGACTTGAAGCCGTGCTCTCCCCTGTGTTAGTCAGCTCGGGCTGCCGTAACTAAGTATCACAGACCGAGGGTGGGGGGGTTTGGGGAGGGGGGCTTCAACAACGGGAATTTCCTTTCTCATGGTTCTGGAGGCTGAAGTCCAAAATCAAGGTTGGTTTCCTCCGAAGTCTCTCTCATTGGCTGGTAGATGGCCACCCCCTCCCTGTGTCTTCACATGGTCCTTCCCCTGTGCAGGACAGGGGTGGGGGTGGGGGACACAGACAGAGAGGATTAGGGCCCGCTCTAGTGAACTCATTTTATCTGTTCTTCAAAGGCGCTCTCTCCAAAGGCAGCCACATTCTGAGGAACTGGAGCTTAGGGCTTCACCTTATGAATTTTGGGGGGAGCACAGTTCAGCCCATAACACTCCCCTGCCACTTAGACCCCACAGGGGTCATCTTCCTCTGTGAGTGGGTGTGCTACGCAGAATGGGGCCCCCTCAACGCCAGGCATGTTCTGTGGACGACACCTGGGGCCAGGCCCTGTTAAAGCTGCCTTTCCATTTCATCCTCAAACTTCTCACCAGGTAAACAAATTTGCTGACACCAGCCTCGACCTGAGCTGAGGAACCAAGGTGGGATGGACTCAGACTCCCCTAGAGCCCCTGCCCCATGGGCTGTGTCGAGACACCTGGATTGTGCTTTCGGAGCTGGAGAGGGCTCCACCGAGAAAAGGGGCACCATCCTGCCAGGCCTGCACAGTCGGGGAAGCTTCCTGTGTGCGAGGCAGCAGCGCCCTGCCTGACTTTGCAAATTCAGTCGCATACCGAAGTTGCAGGGTGGGTGGGGGCGGCTGTCCACTCGAAGTTAGTGTTTTCTCTTCCGGTCTCTTGGCTGGGTGTTCTGGGAGTTTGCTGCATGTTTACTTGTATGGAGTTATTTGCATTCAGAATTGCACGGAGGGGGAGTCTGAAATCTGGCTGCGAAAAGTAATTTGGCAATTTATTTTCAGGACTGCCCTTCTTCCAGCAGCTCGTTTCAAACTCAACCTCTGGCACCAAGACATCCATCATTTTAATTGCATGTTTCTGTTTAGTCAGGCACAAATTTGTTTCATTTTGTTTTTTCTTTTATCCTGTGTGGTGTAGGATTTTTTTTTTAATTTTTCCTGGTCCATCATTTTAAAAAGCCAGAAATACTTCCCCTAAGCAAAGTTCTTTTTATAGTCAAAGAGTTTTTAACATTGAGAAAGTACTGTGAGGTTGCTTTTTTTTTTTTTTTGGTGTTGCAATTTTGGTTCTTGACCTTTCAGAAGCAGGAACTCTAGGCTTGTAATCCTAAGAAAGAAAGATGTGTTGGTCCCAGCGCCAGAAGGCTCACATCCTACTCCAGGCTTTGCTGCAGCTTCCTGGCAACAGGACCTGCCTCTGGCCTCATCTTACCCTTTTGTAAAATGAGGGACTTGAATGGGCATCACTTACTTGGTAACTGGGTTGCTGCGGAGGGCTCCGTACCAAGCCCTGGTCACTGTGGCCACCTGAGGCTGTCCTACTTGCTTCACTGTCAGATGTTTTTACTCAGCTGGGTGGCGGCTTATGGTGCTTTAGTTCAAGGTGAAAAGTCTGTCCTGTGTCCCTCAGAAACGCTCCCAGAGATTAAAATGATTGTGTCCATGAAATTACGTAGGGTAGAATATTAGCTTTGGTATCCGAAGCTTAGAAATGTTTAGCTTTTATTGCTGCAGATGCTGGCTTTCTCGCTGCACAAGTCCGGTATTTGTGACTGAGTCGGGCGCCGAGTGCTGGGGCACAGCCTCCTGACAAGCTGCACCAGGGATGTGGGGCGAGGGGGGAGGGATGAAATGTGATGGGAGGCCTGCTGGTGGGCCCTGAGTCGGGTCCCGACAGAGGCCTGCGTGCCGCAGTTTGTCGTAGTGACGTGGAAGAAAATCCGCTGTTGACACGTAGGAGTCATTTCCCCCATTGGCAGCCCACAGCACGTTCTCTTCCACTGTGGCCTCCAGCTCCTCTTCCAGCCAGCGGCTCCGATTCTGCAAGACAGGCCCAGGCCCGGCTGTGCTACACCCACCCTCCCCCCACCCCCAGCTCCTTGGCAGTGTGTGAGGTTTCCTTGAAGCTCAAGTGCACAAAGCGGAGAGAACAGTATGATGAAACCCTCATGCACACAATACCCATTTGTTACCATCTTTCTGGAGGGTTTTAAAGCAACTCCCCAGACAACTTTGTCGTGTAACCTGTAAATATTGCCGTGGGTATCGTTTAGATATAAATGCACAGACACACTGTGTGTGTGCGTGTGTATAGCAGTGCCATTGTCATACTCAACAAAGTGAACAGTGGTTCCTTAATGTCATCGAACGCCAAGTCCTTGTGCCGTTGTCCCCAGTCACCTCAAAAAACTTTTCATGATTGCTTTGTGCCAATCAGGAGCCAACTACAGACCACACTTCACTTTTGGAATAGTGCCTCTCAAGTCCCTTTTAACCCCTCAAGGTCTCCTCTCCTCTCTTCAGCCCGGTTACTGAGTTCTCAGTGTGTGGCTGGTGCACGTGAGTACGACCGCCTCCGACACTGCAGCCCTCGGCTTGAATGTCTTTCTCCTGGACAGAGCTAATGGCCTTCAGCGAACAGTGTTTTGGTTTGTTTATCCTGTTGGCTTTTTGGGGAGAACTCGTATGTTTATTATCCTGCTTTCTTATCTCAAGCAGGTGATACCGAAAGTAGTATCGCAGTTCAGGGATTTTCTTAAGAAAGGTTTTAGAGTTACGACAAGCTTTTTCGTACACACACGCATGCCACGCACATGTGCTGTGTCTGATTGTGTGTGCGGTCTTCATTCTGGGTGTCTGGTGTTGGATAACTAACTCTCCTGATGCTTGGTGGCTTAAAACAGCAACCAGTTTTCATAGCTCCTGGATTTTGTTGGTTCGGGATTCGGGTGGGGCTCCGCCGGGAGATTCTGTTGCTCCTCGTGGCATGGACCAGGCGCCCGGAAGTAGTCCGCTGGAAGACGGGCTGGTGTGGAGTGTCCAAGGGGGCTGCTCCACCTGCTGCGCGCCCGGCAGCAATGACCGGAAGGCCGGGCTCAGCTGGGACAGTTGATGGGAATACCCGCTCGTGGCCTCTTCAGCAGCACAGCCGTCTCAGGGTAGCTGGACTTTTCACATGCTGCCTGCTCGACCCCCGAGCAAGCATCCCAGGGGCAAGAGAACTGTCACCTCCCCTCGGGAATCACAGGGCATTGCTAACACCATCTTGTACTTGGTTGAAGCCATGCTGTTCTCTTCTAGGTTCAAGGGAGAAGTGTGGAGACCTTGCAGCCCTGTTGGCGAGCACCGCTGTTTCAAAGAAATAACGGTGAAACTAGCACCTTAGGTGCTTGCCACCTGGGACCTTTTAAAAAATATATATTTTTATTTATTTAATTTTTTTATTTTTAAAGATTTTATTTATTTATTTTTAGAGAGAGGGGAAGGGAAGGAGAGAAACATCAGTGTGTGACTGCCTCTCTCGTGCCCCCTACTGGGGACCTGGCCTGCAACCCAGGCACGTGCCCTGACTGGTATTCAAACTGGCCACCCTTTGGTTCACAGACCGGCACTCAATCCACTGCGCCACACCAGCCAGGGCTATTTTTCTTTTTCTTTTTAATTTTTCTATTACAGTTAACATTCAGTATCATTTTACATCAGTCTCAGTGTTTCACATAGTGGTCGACATGTCTGTCATTTACAGAGGGATCCCCCCGGTAAGTCTAGGACCCACCAGGCACCACACAGTTATTGTAGTACTATTGATTTTCTTTCCTGTGCTGGGCCTTACATTCCCCTGACGATTCTGCAACTATCCATTTGTAACACCTGGGACCTTGGACGTCCCCGTGAACTCGCCTGCCTTTTGCTGCAAGATGGGGGCCGCTGGGGTGGGAAACAGCTGCCTTAAGAGGCCTTTCCGGGCAGTCTCCTGCTCCTGGTCCCATTCACTAGGGAGCAGCGGGGACTCAGGAGGGCAGAGGGCAGTATGACAGGTTACGTGACTCGCCTTGCCTTTTAATAAAGTGGCACAGAGGGGCTCCCGGTCTGGGATTCATCCAGTGGGGCTCTGTGTTAGGGGTGTTGTCAGGGACTCTGTTCATAATGTCCCTGACAGTAGGAGTAGTTATTAAAATAGGCCCCATAGTAGCACTACCCAAAAATCAAAGAGTATTCCCCATGTGCTGTTTCGATGTTTCATATTGAGAGTGGGAGGCACGACCATTGGAGTGTTGGGTGAAACCAGTTTTCAGGGCAGCCAGGGTCCAGTAGCGTTAGGTGTCCGGACTTCATTCAGCATCTTGGGGAGCAAAAGGGAAACCCTCCCTCGAACCAACTGTTGAATCCCTTGTGTTAGGCGTGCGTGGAAGGAGCCAGAAGGAGGGAGAAATTGCGGTCAGTAGGAGGTGTTAGGCGTTCCATGTTGATTAAAAGAAGGTTCGTACAGGATCGTGGCCGGTGGGGTCGGTGAATTCCCACAGCAGCCCTGTGAGGGTGGTGCTGTTAGGGGAACCAGCGAGAGCTTTGACCCTCTGCTGAGATGTAACTCCAGCTTGGCCCGAAGGTGGTTTATCGATAGAGGCTGGTCAATAGTCAATCAATAATGCAACATGAAGTATCAGTGTTTTAAAGTGATCTCTCTGGTAGTGGAAGGTGATGTGGCTGTGTTCTGTGGTACCATGGTGAAGCCTGAAATCCGCCTGCCTGGACCTCTTGAAGCACAGCGAAAGCCCCTTGCCCGTGGGGGACAGAGAGCTCTGGTTGTTGGCGGAACTGACCAGCAGGTGCCTCCTTGCACTGACTCGCACACCACGAGGACAGCCACTGTCTTCGAAGATTGTTCTTGCTTCCTTGTTGATTGAAATTAAGGGCAGTTGTTCTTGTTGTTGCCTCTGATTGCCAAGAGACTGTTAGCCAGGCAAGTCAGGAAATTAGTGACCTGTGCTCTGTTTTACCGGAATTGAATTTCCAGGAGCTGCTCCGACTATTGATGTCCCCCTTTGCTGCAGCGTCTTGGCTTCCGTGTCCATTCGCGAGCCAGTAATTCACTTTCCATTCCCCACCGTGGTATCTGTTTCTGTCGGAGCACATGGCCTGGCATCCCAGCTGTAGCTCAGGCCATGCATGAAGTAGGCTCTGAGGAGCTACGTGTTGAATTGGGCTTGAGAAGCTTTTCTTGGCAGCGGGACATGTTGCATGTGCTTGGAGCCAGAGGGGCAGGTGAGGGCACTAGAGAAGCAGTGGGGTGAGGGAGAAGCAACTCGGTCCTGAGAATCTGAAAGGCTGGGCCCCGATTGCAGTTCTGCCACTTATAAGCAATATGGACTCGGTCACATCAGTTTCTGAAGCTAAGTGTCCTTCTCTGCAAAACGGGCTCACGCAACCTTGCTAAACAGTAAAGCACTCCTCAGCTGGTAGGTGGAATTTACAAGCTGCACAGCCTGGCCTGGCCTCGGCAGGTGAGGCGCCCTTGTACAGGGTCTTTGCACTGTTACATTCCAGTGTCGAGTCGCCAGATCTTGCTGATGGCTGAGATGGTACAGGAGTCCCCCCTCATCCACGGGGAATATATTCCAAGACCCCCAGTTCGGGCTGAAACTGCAGACAGTACCAAACCCTAGATATACTGTTTTTTCCTGTATGTGTATACACTTATGATAAAGTTTAATTTACCATAGGCACAGGAAGAGGTTAACAACAAACTATTAATAAATTAGAACCATTGTGACAACATAGTGCGATACAAGTTCTGTGAATGTGGTCACTTGGTTCAGGGGGTCCCTGGCTGACGTCTCTGTGCAGGGTATAGGTTCAGCGCTGTCTAGCACAACAATCAGCACACCTGTTCTGTCTGCCCTCCACCCACAGATTTCGTACCTTCTCCCCCTTAACTAAATAGTTATCACGTACTGAGGCTGTTACTTTTGCAGTTTAAAGTGTGACAGCAAAACTAACACAAATTTCTTTTTTTTTTTTTTTCACAGATAGAAATGCATTCTTACCGTAGATCTTAGCAACCTTAGCATGCAATTTTTTTTTTTTCTTAAGTCAAGAACTTTCACCTTTTCACTTCAGGGAAGTACGGTACTTGACAGCATATCTGATTGGTAACACTGATAACACTGGTCTGGAGCACTACTGGTCTTAAGCTCTGGGTCCATTATGAAGTGAAGTCAGGGTGCCTTGACCTCGAGCCGTGCTATAGTGTGACAGTCAAGGCAATAACCCAGGTGCTCGCCATGTGACCGACAGGCAGCGGAGCCAGTGCGGTGTGGGTCTGCAGGACAGGGATGAGTCACGTCCCAGGAGGGACGGGGCTGGACAACTCGAGATGGCATCGTGCTGCTCAGAATGGCACTCAATTTAAAACTCAGGAATTATTTGTGAAATTTCCTATTTAATATTTTCAGGCTACCGTTGACTGTAGGTGATTGACACTGTAGAAAATGAAACCTTGCATCGGGGGGTTGCTACTGGATGTCTCACTCGTGAAGACATTTCAAGGTCTCTTTAGTTGGTCATTTCAGATACTTGTGTTTATGACATCCTGGAGTGAGCAGTTTGTATTTATTTATAGTGACTTAGTAGCGAGGGCAGTGGGGACAGAGACCCCTGGGCCACTTTGTGTGTGTGTGATAGAGAGCTGGTTCCCTACTGAGACTCATACAATAGAAAACTAGCAAGTTATCAAATTGTGAGGGTGTGGGTGGGGAGCTGGGCACTAACCATGGAAATGAGCACTTCCTAGAAACAGTTGAAATGGGCCTCGAGGCAGCTGCCTTCTGGAAACTGCGGACCAGGAAACCAACTTCACCTGAAATCCACCTGAGGTTATTTAAACTAGGGGTGTTAAGAAGTTACCAAGGAAGGACTTGATCTCTGGGGACCTAAATGTGTTTACAAAAGTCCCCAAAAGACACCGGGTGCAGTTTTTCTTCAGAGGGGACTCCTGGACTGGTGTAGATCATGGACTTCCTGTGCCTCGGGTCTTGTTAGGCATCTGGCAGAAAGCACATGTTGTTATTCCTGTGGACAGGTGAGAGAAATAAACGGAACCTAATATTAATTCCCTTGTGTATGTAGGACACCACGGTTTACAGGGCATGCGCGATCGCTTTCTTGCTTTTTTTATTAATGCAATAACTTAACAAGGTTGACAGGGCGAATGAGAGCACTCCACTTTTCAGATGAAGAAGCTGAGACTCGGAGCCGGGGCGGTGGAGGGGGTGGGGGGGGTGGTTGCCAAAGTTCACTGTTGAATTGCTAGAGATGAGGTGGAACTGGGTTTCCAGCCCAACCTTTGCCTCTGAGAGTCCCACACACGGCGCTGCAGTGCTACAGTGTTGAGGCCACCACCATGTGGGTGGCTTTGGTACTATAAGACCAAAGGGAGATACCGCACCCATCACCAACCCTCCGCTCGCCCCTGTGTATCAAGTTTCCCACGTGTTGTAAAACTGGAATCCGTGACTGATACATGGACAACAGTCTGGGACTCATATGATTCTTAACAGGCTAAATCACGGGGCAGTTTAAATGAGATGAAATTTAATTGGAACAAATGCAAAAGCCTGCACTTTGGTTTAGAAACCACCTATCACACAGGAGTTTTGGTTATTTTTTAACCCATATATAAACGTCTAGAACTTTATAATATTTTGCGCGTATAAGGTGTGGCATTTTCATTAGTCATGAGGACAGGCTGCAGTGTGGCATGCTTTCCAAAACACCAGTGTTCTAGGCTGCGTAGAGCAGACCGGGGTCCAAGAGGGGAGACGGTGGTGCCAGGGCCCTGCACCCAAGTCCCAGCTTTCTCCAGAGCATGCCTGGCAGAAATGGAGCGGGGAGACCAGATTTCTCAACAGTGGGGCGTTTGAAGACTGCTGTGGGAACTGAGGATTATTCTTACTTCACATCAGTGGTTATGTTTATTGAGACTCAGAATATTAGACGGTACAGAAGCAAAGACGAGCGTGCCAGGGTGCTGCCAACGAGACATTTAATAGCGATGATTGTTACTTGAAACTGGGATTGGCTTTGCTGTAGGCGGGGATAGGAATGGGGATGCTGTAGGCAAAGGAACAACCCAGGAAAAGCTGTAGGGGTGTGGCTTTACATAGGAGAACACAGTCTGGCATTTGACCGAAGCCAGGGTACATGTGGGAGATAAGGTAAGTGTTGGGTTGGGCACTGCTGACGGTGCGGAGTCCCTGCCACGGGCCGAGCAGCCTGCCCTGCATCCTCTGGTGGATGTGCTTGCGCAGAAGAGGGACCGAGGTGAGAGCGGCAGTGTGTGAAGGCCATTCCAGCAAACAGGGAAGATGATTTTAGGAAGGAGAACCTAGAGGGAGGGAGACCTGGGGCCCCTTGGGGCTGTTGCTGTGGTCTCTGCGGGGTGATGTGGCCTGAACCACGATAAGGACAGGAAGATGGGTGCAGAGGGACCTGCCACCTGATGGATGTGGAGCAGGGGGACACATGGGAGCCTTGCATGCCTGCAAGGAGACGGCTCCTAAAATCCTTCCACTGCCCAGATGTCATGCTTTCCATTTTAGTTCACAACTGGGATGCACACGCTCGGCTGGCACACTCGCTCGCAGCTCATTTCCTCCTTTCGAACCTGCCTGCGATGCCTGGCGTCTTATGCTAGTGAGACTGATGAGACTTGGATGGGTTGGTTCTGTCTTCCTTGTTCTTCCAGGACCACAGCGGACCTGTTACATCGCCGGCGGTCAGCTTGCAGTGAGACACTGCCAGCCGCCTCTTATCTGAGAGGGTCAGGATCGCCCATTCAGTTGGGCGGACAGTTAAGACATCAGCTGTCCTGCAGCCTTCCTTATCAGGAGCGCGGCCGGGAACTCCTGACTGTCCTGCGAAGATATCACAATGTCCATACCTTTCCCTGCTGGCTGTGTGCCCTGGCCCAGTCTTCGGCTGGCGACTCTCGGCTCATATTTTACACACGATTTTAATGGGTTGGGTTATTTTTAGCTGCTGTTACATCAGAAGGAGCTGCTACAGAGGGACATGACGACTCAAAATCACTGGTGGTTGGTCCTGGTGAAAAAGGGATGTGTTGATACGGGAGGAAGACAAGCTAGGCAACGCGGGTGCACAACTCGAGGGCAGCGTTTGCTGCCCTGCAGTACTGGGGACAGCCCGCTCTGTGGGTCTTAAAGGAGACGGAGCATCGTGGGATTCCAGAAGGGTGACCTGGACTTAGTAAGGGCTTACACTGTATATATCCTGCTTAGGAAGGCAGGGAGGTGGTGGTATGGCTACCCACGGTTTGCATGACTTGGCTTTCCAGGAAAGCTTTATTTGGTGAGGCCTCCTGTAGCTGTTCCCTTCCAGACTTTGTGACTCCATTGGATGACAGTGCCTAGTACGATGGCTAGCATGTGATGAGCAATTGGTAAACATTTGTTGAGTGAGTGGATTCGTCATAGATGGGGAGACCTTGTTGACAGTGAGGTGACAGGGAGTGGCTTCTGGTCTAGTCATATTAGTGGATGTCCTATTGTAACCACGAGATAGCACTACACGTAACAGCCACAAACTTGTGTTGAGGTAACTGGTTTTGGAAGTTCAGCACGCTTCTCTAGGCGTTTGTTCCTGGAATACTCAATTTGAAAAGTTTTTAATGAGTGTGTTCTCATTTTTAGGCCTGCCACTTGTGAAATACCGGTCGGTTGTCTGTGCATGGCCCGGCCTGAAGGCCTGTTTCTTGGACCCAAACCCCACATGCATCCCCTATCCATCATCCATCCATCCACCCTTCCATCCTTCCATCCATCCTTCCATTCATCTATCCATACATCCTTCCATCCTTCCATCCTTCCATACATACATCCTTCCATACATACATATATCCATCCATTCATTCTTCTATCCATGCTTCCATCCATACTTCCATCTATACTTCCATCCTTCCATCCATCCAACCATCTTTCTATCCATCCTTCCATCCATCCATACATACATACATACATCCTTCCATCCTTCCATACATACATCCTTCCATACATACATATATCCATCCATCCATCCTTCCATCCATCCATACACACATACATCCTTCCATCCACACAGCAAATAGACATTTATGGAGTGCCTACTGTGTGCCAACCAGATGCTATGCTTTGGGGATGGTGGGAAGGGGGAGGTGGTGCTCAGATGACCACAGCTGGTCCTGCCCCAGAGAGTGATCAGTCTAAAGTGAGTAACACAAGAGCACAGGCAACTGCAGTTCCGTGTGATAAGTGTGCATGTGACAAAGGCATGTGTCTACTTCTGGGAATACAGGGGAGGGGCACTCACTGCCCTGGGTGGGGTGCGGGAGGCCGCTGAAGGACGGAATGTTTGGATGAAGCCTGAGAGGAGAGTGTGTGAGCTTCTCAGGGCGGCCCCAGGAGGGATGTTCTGACTGACAGTTCAGGTGAGTCACGTTGTCTGGAGCCTCCTCAGTTTTGAGAGTGAGCAGCCACTCTGCAGGCTGGGAGCAGTGAGAGCTGGGGTTCACGTGCTGTAGCCCCGACCCTCCGGTCTTCATCCCACCCCTAGCCCACTAGGACCTCTGTTTGGAGGACCCTTCTATTGCAGCCCTCATAATTTTACCAGATTCCTTTTAGAGCTGGAAAGGGCCATGGGGAATTCTCTCTTCCAGCAGAAGAGACCAAAGAGCACACTTGGTGAAGGGAGCTGAGTGGGGGGAAGTTTATAAGTGAGTAGAATGTTATTTCTTATCCACCAGGCCCTCTGTCTGGCACCTCAGTCCAGCTGAGGGTCTGCCAGGAGAGGAGCCAGTCTGGCTTGGCAGAAGGCACTTGCCACCCCTAGAAAGGTTCTTTTTCCAGCCTCCACCATGAACTCCTTCTAAATTAAGAGCTATGTTAGAAAGACATCAGAGAAATAAGGTTTGGAATGACTTAGAAACTTAGGCTAACCCCTTCATTCACCATGTGCAGAACTGTGCTTTTTCGGTTTGTACCGTGTGTGTGTTAAAATTACATACCCGGATGGTGAGCCCTGAACCAAAATAGGGAGCGGTGGGGAGCAGGCTGGGTACAGGGCCAGCTGTGTTCGGGTGGCCCTGTGTGTTCAGGACGCCACATCTGATAGGCAGCTGCAGGAAAAGCCCAGCATGGCCACCTGGATTTGGGGGAATTATGAATGGTTTCAGGTCACAGATTGTGGTGCACCTGGGACCAGAGCACAGGTCTCTTGCTCCTTCCCAACGCAGTTCTCTCTGCTGTGTCCTGCTGCTCGAGCTGCGCACCAACTAGTTTTGTCCCAAGGACACCTGCTAATGAATCGTTGGCGTCAGGCTAATAAGTGTTCCACAGGGCCAATAGCACCAGATCGTAGGAGGAAAAAATAGAAGAGGGATTGTTATAAGCAAGGTGGAAGAGTGCCAGAATGGTGATTTTATTTTTTAAAAAATTGCATTCGCTGTCGAACAACTGCCAAATCATCAGTGTGAAAACCTGGGCAGAAAACCATCCCCAGCGTCTCCATCCTAACACAGCTGTTTTAGTTTTTGCAGATTTCCTGTTTTTATCAAGCGGTCCCCGAACAACGCGTGCATATTTTTATGTAGTTGGAATCACAGCTTCTTCCTCCTTTCTAGTCTCTTGAGCTAACGTTGTCCTAAGAGTGCCCCTTCTTTCTATCTTCATAGTTTTTTTAATAATGACTGAACAGTAGTCTGGAGTTTAGTGGCTCTGGTTCCGTGTCCTTGTGATTGGAGTCTGGTTGTGTCTCCTTTCTGTACCCCCGTCCCCCCATCTTATTTCTCCAAGAAAGCTGTAGGGGACGTCGCTGCACATCAAGCTACCTGTTTCCGTCAGGTCGTTGCCTTCAGAGGAGAATGTCTCTAGGAAGGAAAGTCTGAAGGAAAGAAGCTGAATTCCAGTGACTTTGATTTGATTTTTGTTTCTACTTTTTGTTGTTGTTTTATATAGCACAATTACAGACGAGCACATAAAACAGAGGTGCCGGTTAATGAGTTACTAGAAGGCAGACGCCCTGGTACCGCCCCACCCAGGTCAAGAGCTGGAACACTTTCTGACAGCCAGAAGTTCACCCTGTGCCTCTGCAGTCACGTCCCCTCCCTGTGTCCCCTCCCAGGCATGTCCCCTCCGGGCCCCAGGAGCAACCACGGCCCTGACTTGATTGTAATCTCTTCTTTACCCTCTTTCCAAGCGTTATCACCCAAGTGCTTACATCCCTGAACATAGCCGGTTAGATATCTTTTAATCTGTAGGTGTCTCCTCCATCTCTTCTTTTTCGTATATTCTGTTTGTTGAAGAAACTGGGTCAGGTATCCTGAGGAGTTTTCTAGAATGTCGCACAGGCTGGGTATTGCTGGTTGCAGTTCCAGGTAGTTTAGAACATCCCTCTGCATTTCCTGCCGTTGGCAGTTGGACCTGGTGCTTGACTCAGTACTGGGCTTGGTTCCGCCCCCCGCCCTACCTGCCCTCCCGCCCTCCCTCCTTGCAGCGAGAGAGGCAAGGGGAGCAAGATTCTGTGCTGGGGGGTAGGGTGTTCTTCGTCAGAAGGTATGTAGCGGCTGGCCGTCTCCCTTGGGGGTGCTAGTAGGCACTGGCGCCCCATGTGTAGAGCCTGCCATTCGGTAGAGGTTGCAAATTCGTGATATTGCACTTCTTTTACTTCATCTTCATTTATTGGGAATAAATGAAAAACTGCCCATCTATTATGTTCAGTGGCTTTAGTGAGATTCATATATGATATGATTTACCTATCTGAGGTTTACAATCCAGTGGCATTTAGTATATTTTTAGAGTTGCACGTCTGTTAACATGACCAATCTTAGAATATTTCATGAAGGACCCCCACCCCTGCAAAAAAAACTTGACTCACCTTAGCTGTTGCCCCACACACCCTGCAGCGCTAAGCAACCACAGCCTGATTTCTGTCGCTAGATTGGCCTGCTCAGGACATTTCATGCACTACGTGGTCCTTCGCACTGGGCTTCTTTCACTTAGTCTCCAAGGTCTGTTCATGCTGCAGCGTGCGTCAGAACATCATTCCTTTTGATGGCAACATACTATTGTGCTTTATGACCCAGGCCACTGTTTCTCCGTTCATCAGTTAATAGACATTTGAGTTGCTTCCACTTTGGGGCTGTTATGAATCACGCTGCTACGAGGATTTTTGTACAAGTTTCTGTGCGAACATCGTGTTTTCATGTTTTTTGAATGTACGCCTAGGAGTGGAATTGCTGAGTCAAATGGTAACTATGCTTAACCGTCTGAGGACCTGTTAAGCTGCTTCCCCAAGTGGCTGCACAGTGTTACCTGCCCATCAGCAGTAGGTGAAGGCTCCAGCTTCTCCATCATTTGTCGTGTCTGTTTCATTGGAGCCATCCCAGGGAGCGTGCAGTGGTGTCTGATGATGGCTTTGATTTGCATTTCCCTAATGACGGATGATGTTGAGCACCTTCTCAGGTGCTTATTGGGCTTATGGAGAACTCTCTGACTATATCTTTTGCTCATTCTTTAGTTGCATATTGCCTTTTTATTATTGAGTTGCAATAGTTCTTTATTCTAGATAGAAGCGTCTTATCAAGAAGCCCCTTATCAGAGATATGGGGTTTATAAAAATCTGTCTCCCATTCTGGGGTGTCTTTATACTTCCCTGATGTCTTGGTGTCCTTTGAAGCACAAAAGTTCTACATTTGGATGATGTCCAGTTTCCTTTTTCCTTTGCTGCTTGTGGTTTTGGTGTCATAGCTAAGAAACCGTTGCCTAATCCCAGGGCATGGAGATGAGTGCCTAGGTTTTATCCTGAGCGTGTCATACTCCCAGCTCTTACGTTTAGGTCTTTGACCCCCTTGGAGTTGATTCTCGTGTGTACCCTCGTCTACTCTCTGATTACCCAGTGCTAGAGTTAAAGGCAGGGTTAATGTTTGATTCCCCACCCCCTTTATTTACCAGTTTTTATGATAAAGTGTGGGTTCCCTGACGTCCTGTGAAGTTGTTATTGGCTGGGTTTTTTCTTTTCTTTTTTGTCCTTGGGAGTGCTTAGCTTTAATCATTAGTTTATATTATATTAAAGCCAATTAAAAATTTTAAATCTTGCCTAGTATGACACACATATATATACAATATGCAGAGAAAAGTGATTTAAAACAAAAATCTCTTGGTTCCTTACCTAGCGATCATACTCTAAACTTTCATGTACCCAATTGCCTTTCAGAAACATGCCAAAGGCCAGGATTTGTTCGACCAGATCGTGTACCACCTGGACCTCGTGGAAACAGATTACTTTGGCCTCCAGTTCCTTGACTCCGCCCAGGTCGCGGTATGTACTCCTTTGATTCATTTCAGGACAGATAAGCTTTTCATTGCTAATCACAGAGCAACAGTTGCTAGAAGCTAGTAGAGAAACACAGGCATGAAACTGATATTGTTGCCATGACGAGCACTGGGCTGGTGGTGACAATGCCCATGTGAAAGGCGTCCAGGCTGCCCCGCCCCTGAGGTGGCCAGCAACCGGGAGAGGAAGGGCGAAAGAACGTGCTTGTCACGTGTGGGGCCGAGTTAGGGAAGCATCTCCAAGCACAGGGATGCAGGATGGATGGGCACGTTTCTAGAATAGGGAGAAATCATCACCGGAATTCTCTCAGCGGGGCTGCTTTTATTTTTAACCAGCAGAAGAGGCTGCACCACCATCGCCTTGGGAAGACGTGCTGGGCGCGGACAGCAGGTGCCGTGAACACGGCTGAGTCCCAGCCAGGCTTGGGGCGGGCAGGGGGAGCAGGTCTCGGCTGTGTTGGAGAACCATCTTGCGGGCTCCAGGAAGTGGTCTTAGGTCAGCAAAGACTTCCCTCGCTTTGCTTGAGACAGAAGTGTTCACCGGCAATGCTGGAGTGAGCGACCTGGACACAGCTCAGGATCCCTTATTTAGAAAGTGGGAGTGACTTCAGAGTCTCCCTCCCCAGCACAGGCTAGCTTTGGGTTTCAAAGGTAATCTGTTCGACAATCTAAAAATATTTAGTGGGTGCCTCATAGGCACGGGTCCCATTCTAAGCTTTGTGGATAAAGCAGTATACACACACACAATATGACAGGTAGTAATAAGTGTTAAGAACTAGAAAGCAGTGTAAGGGGACAGACAGAGTAAGGGGCGGTGCTGTTTCAGACTGTGTGAAAAGGTGCATCCCCTGGTAGGAGGTGTTTAAGCTAGAGGCCAGGAGTTCCTCATCCATGGTGGAGCCTTTTTACCCGAGAGACACTTTTTTGATACTTCCCGGGAGCCCCACGTGACAGCTGTAGAGTGAGGATGCTCGAAATTGACGCCTGGGAGTTGGGTCTGCCTGCAGACGGTAGTGTGAGGCTGAGACCACAGATGATACAGTGGAATCAGGACTTCAGTGCATCCTGGTTACAGTGCCTCCTGGGCAGACCCTCCCCCTGCCTGAAGGGATGTCCGCTCTGCACCTTCAAGACGTCCTGTCTGCTGCCAGCTATCCCCTCCTCAATGACTGTTGCCGGGAACCTTCCAGCCACCTCTTTGAATGACCGCCCTGATTCTTTCTCCATTTCCCAGCCACAGACTCTCCCTCAGGCCCACGGGGCCCTGGGGAGGAGCAGGTCAGCCCTTCTCTTTCCACCTCCCTGCCCAATTCTGTTCCCTTTGAGGTGGGGTCACCCAGTGCCCCGCCCTCCAACCTCAGCACTGTCCTCCGCATCCCTCAAGGTCTCTGGCAACCTTGGAATTCAAACTGTTGATGCTTCTAAAGACTCTGGAAGCCGTTTTCTCTCCTTGAAGCTTCATTTGACCAAACCTCACCCAGACTCACGCTGCAAGCCCCGGAATTCCCTTTCCCCCGTTCCATGATAACTTCCCTTGTCTCCGTGTTTCCTGTCCCTCTGCATCTGGCCTTGGCCCTCCACAATCCCTTCCTGCCTTGTTCTCCCCTCTCCCAGCCTCCTCTTGCCCTTGCCTTCCTCTCGGGCTGGTGGAGTCCCAGCCATCTCCCCTGTGTCCTTACTTGCCCTCTGATTCTCCTGCCCCCACCACTGTCCCCGGGCCTCCCCCTGACTGACACTCTGGCCCATCTGTTTCCTCTGCTGCTTCTCCCGGGCTGCCAGGCATCGCTGGAGAGTCACGGGCTACGCGTGTTGGCACCAGCGCCGATCGCGGGTTTGGCAAAGTCCAAGCCCCAGGTTGCTTTTGGAGCCTTGTTAGCTCCTAGTGGGCTCTTGTTTTGTCAAGTCCTCACCCAAGGATATGTTTATTGATTTGAGAGAGAGAGAGACAAATGTTGATGTGTGAGAGAAACATCAATAGGTTGCCCCCCATACGCACCCCAAATGGGGATCAAACACGCAATCTAGGTACGTGCCCTGACCGGGAATCAAACCTGCAACCTTTCGGTGTACAGACGACGCTGCAACCAACTGAGCCACCCGGCCAGGGCACCTTAATGGACACACCCCTCAGTTCCCCTTATGAGTCTTGACCACAGACATGTAATCCAGTCCCCACAAAGACTGTCCTTGAAGTTGGCCTTCCCTCCTTCTGAGAAGACCCAGATTATTTGGCTAAAACTCCTTGTTTTCTTTCTCTAAGACAAAACCGCCCTCCTTGCCATTTTGTCTTCAGGGAGTACGCCTGTTTCTCTGGTGTTGACACCCCCCAGCTCCACAGTTCCGTTTCCTGCTGTTTCCCAAGTGCCAGAAGTAGCTTTCCTTCCTGTCCCCAGCACCTGGCCCTCCTCGGCCCTCCCCTTCCCGGATGCCCTTCTCCATTCCGCCTTCTCCCATGTGTCTTAGCCTGTACTGTAGCACCTGTGCCGTGTTTTCCACTTCAGCGTATCTGTGGCCCCGGGCCAGGACTCAGACCTGGACCTTGTTCCTGGCTCTGCCCCCATCTCAACTGGTGGGCTTTGGATAAGCCACCCTTTCTTCCTTGACCTCAGTGTCCTCACCTGTAAAATGGGCTTCTCAGACCTCTTCTCCCAAGAGCTCTTCCTGTGCTGATGTTCAGCGATGCTGGGTTGGGTCTGAAGAGGAGGCAGGCATGTCCGCCCACACATCTTTTCCAGTTGGAAGGCAGAAGATCTCTGTCATTTCTGCCATTAGAGCCAAGTGCCTGTTGCTCTGGTGGCGTGTCCTTATGTCCAGATGACCCTTCTCCAGCCGCTTGGATTCCCAGAAAGCCAAGGATGTGACCGCATTGAGAGACTTGACTGTGAACCGCTGCTCACTGGGCTGCCGGCTGTCCCGCCTGCCGGTGCCCTGTCCCTGCGCGGCAGGATGCGTGCTCACGGCAGGCTCCGGGCTTCCTTCCCGGGCCGCACACCTGCAGGTGCCAGCACTCTGCGGGCTCTGACGCCTTTCCAGGACCCAGCTCTGCGGTGCGCTTTTCTTCGCCACAAAAGCAGGTGCAGGGTCCTCATTCGTCTGGCTCTGGACCCAGGAGAGTTGCTGCAGCAGCAGCAGCAGCAGCCCCGGCTCCTTCTGCTCATCGGTGTGATTTCTGAGCTGGGTCCAGGCCATGCCTGCACTCACCTCTGTGCCTTTGCTGGTGCCGATCCCCCGCCTGGAGTGCCCTTTCTCACCCCGTTTCAACTCCTGGCCACCCTTCAAGACCACGTCAGGTGACACTCTGTCACAGAGTACGTCCTGAGCTCCCACGGCGTTTTCCAGCTCTGTGTAAACCTCTGAGCTGATTGTGCCTTCTGTGACAGCTTGCTCGTTTGGCCTCGGGTTCTTTATTTGTGTATATAAACAAAACCTTTCTGATCAGGCCCTAAGACTTATTACTTCCTCTTTTGAAGTTGGTGGCTCTTGGTGACAAGGCACACACACCTGCGAACCTTAGTCATTAGCCCCAGAAAGGCCCTAAGGAGCCATCTGTCCAGTATTTCCATCTCGATGGTGAACCCCAAGGTTTGGACCCCAGTGAGTCAGCGAGCAGCAGAGCCTGACTTAAGCCCAGAGTTCGCAGGTTCAGGTTTAAGTGCTCCTTTCCGTTCCCTGCAAGCTCGAGCCTCAGTCTTCACCGCTGTGCAGCGGGGGTGGTGATGTCTATTTCGCAGGGAAGTTGAGGGGCTTAGTGGGTTATGGGAACAGAAGGGACTTTATAATCTGACATGGGTAGGGGTCTTCTCTTCCGAGCTGGACATTCTGAAGGGGCACCAGCAGTTACCCCAGCCCCCAGTGGTGGTATGCTGAGGTTAGCCGGAACCTGCCCGGCCGTCTTGCCTCCGGGAGACACCTTAGCAATTCAGATGAGCCCTCAGCTTCTGGGGTATCACTGATTTTTCAGAGGACCTGGGACAATGCTGGTAGTGGCAGGTGACTGGGTGTGGTGGCAGGTGTGTTTCTGGGGAGACTGGGTAATAGATGGGGGCCTGGGGGAAAAAACGGTTTACTTGTCTGTTGGCTTATTACTCCATAATTGAGGCTCCTGCAAGGACTGACACCCCCCACCCAGCCCCTGACGTGCCAATCAGAGTCTGGCCCAGGCAGGGCTCTTGGCACGGCTCTCTCCCTAAGTAACCAGCCCGCATCCCAGCTCCCTGCAGAGAGCCAAGCCTGGTTTCCATAGAGCCCTGCCCAGCCCTGAAGCAAGGTCAGAGTCTGCTGGCATCTCCTATTTTTAGCAGTTGGGACTGGGGCCTCCTGTTTCCTTTTCCGTATCAAAGCGGGAAGGCCACCTGGGAACCCTCTGTGCTGATCTCACTTCTGCACAACTGCAAGGCAGGGCAGGGGTTTGAATGTTACATAGCAGAGCTCTCCTGCTGAGAGCCGGCTCTGCCTGCTCCCCCGAGCTTTCTCGGTGGGGTAGCTGCTGTTTGCTGATTTCTCCCTCCTCTCCCCTTGGCACCTAACTAAAGGCTCCAGGTTACTCGGGTCTGACACTCACCGCTGACCTGTGAAGCTGACCAGGGAACAGGCCCATTTGACCAATGACGAAGCTGAGGCTCAGAGACATTGGGAGCCTCATAAAAGTGAAGGGATGGGGGCAGCATTCAGTGCCTGGCCTCATTCCAAAGCCCAGCACTTTGCACTGTGGGCTCTGCTGGTTGCCTTACACTTGGTACACACACACACACACACACACCCCTACCTCCCACCCCCTGGAAGAGAACATTTGGTCAGTAGCTGGTCAGCACACTTTGACTTGGAACTGACTCAGTGCTGGGTCTGTGGTGCAGAAGCAAGCTGGACACTGTCCCTGCCTGCCACATTCTTCAGGTGAGGGACTCAGTGGATCCTTGGAATAGAGTGGGTTCAGTCCTCCATTTGGGGAGCCTGGAGGAACAAAGCCTAAGGGTCAAGGGTCGGGTGGCCACGGTGTCCCGGGGGTAGGGTGAACGTGGGGTGGGCCCCAGAGGATGGAGGAGCACCAGACAGAGGAGCAGCAGGGATCTGGGGCAGGGATAACAACCTCCTCAAGGAGCGGGAGTCCTCCCCACCCCTGGGGCGGGTGTGCTAGAGGGTAGGTGTCCACCCCGCCCATGTGAGAAGGGACCGTTTTTATGGTGATGTATGTTACAGCAGGGAATGCAGGAAAGGTGATTCTGGCCTTTCTCTCAAGCCCTGGCAGCAGTTTTTCCTCTGGTCGTTGTAGAGTGGAATTGGGTAGATGGGGGCTAGAGGCCCGGGGCTGGGAGATAAGGATGACAGCTGCAGGAAGGGCCGAGTGGCCGCCTCAGGGACTGGAGCAGCTTCCCTCTGATGCTTGTCTGGAGAGTCTTCGCATTTGCTACTTGTGTGGACACTGCTGGGCAGTCCCCCCACTTCGGGTGTACCTGAAGGGGAAGTGGGAGAGTGTAAACACTACTAGCAAATACATCACTGTAAAAGTTTCAAAACCTTCCTTCCATTTGCATGGGTTCGTTACCGTTTCCATGGACACTCAGCTGATTCTTCAGACAGTGTGCCAGGGGCTAGCTCGGTGCACAGATGAGGAAACTGAGGCTGGGGCGGGGATCCTTGCTCATATACCTACCTGGTGAGTGGCAGAGCTGGGACCTGAAATCTGATTTCCTGCCTCTTTCCATTTTAGTACCGACAGAGGTGAAAGAGCTTAAGAAATGCTGTGGGCCTCCCAGCAGCTGGTTTCTGAAGGCTGGCAGGGCGAGTCCGTTCCTGCCCGTGTGCAAACATTGGTACTGAGTGGGAAGCTGTTGATAATGGGGTCTCTGCAGCTGATGTGGACCTGTCCCCAAGGAAACCTCAAGTAGCTGGTGTCAATGGTGAGAAGGAGGAGAGATGCTTCCCGTGGCAGGAAGGCACTCCAACCAGCATGTGGTGTGGGAGCCCAGAGCGCTGGCAGCGACATAGCCAGGGTTAGACTTCTGCCTCCTCCTCCTCCTCCTCCTAACCCTCCTCCTCCTCATAGCGCTGTGATCCTGGGGACCTCATGCGCCATCCCCCAAACCCCCTCTCCTGTTCATGACTACCTTCACCCATTCTGAGGCCTAAGAAGGTAGGGGATGTGATATGGTCCAGTGTGTATTTGTTCTGGCCCCACCAAACAATTAGTTCTGATGCTCTGCCTAGAGATAACACCTGCAGATCCCAGAGGTCAAGAGCTCAGTCTTACAAGGTAACCGCCCCCCCCCCCACTCCCCGCAAAGCTCACACACATTTCAGGTGCCAATCACATGATCTTAGGCAGTGACCATCTGCAACTGGCCTCATGCATGCAGTATAGTTCCAGAGCTTTGTGCTGTGAGAGCAGACGGGCTTTGCTGGGTCATCTCACATCATGGTTTATGGGAAGCGTTTTGCCAGGTGGACTTGGATGAGAAGTTCAGATCAGAAACCCACTTTCTCACACCCATTAGAGTGTTTGCGATAAATGTCTTGCCCTTTGAACTCAGAAGTGCACCTGTCTGTTTCCAGGGATTGCTTTAATGGTCAGTTAAGAGGGCTGGGGCCACTCGCGGTGGCCTTTGCTGACAGGCGGCCTGGCTGTGTTCAGGCAGGATGCAGGTGAACATCTGAGACAGGTCCTGCTACTACAGGCCTCCGAACCAAACCCAGGATACGGTTCACTAGACACCACGCAGGCCCTCTGTGCCTGGTGTCCGCCACAAGGTGGTTTTGTTGGATGAAATGCAGGTAGGTGATCAGAGGCTGGGCAGCCCCTGTGCATCTAAGAAGAAAGTCGAGTCATTTTGAACTGGTTGGATACAACACAGGTTTTATCATCTCTCATGTGAGGACGGTGACTGGGTTTCTTAGCGCCTATGATGCAGGCAGGCAAACCTGATCGGGAGGCCACGGGGTCAGGAGCTTTTAAAAGGGAGCTGTTTCTGATTTCTATCCCAGCTAAGCAAGCCCCAGACTTTTCACAGGCCTCCATCCTGGCAGGTCCTGCTCCGGGCAGGGCTCCAGGCCGTTGCTGGGCAGGAAGGAAGGGAGCTCCTTAGCAGTGTGGCCAGAGGGAGAGCAGCCTGCTGTCCAGTGGAAAGAAGCATCTAGCCGTGATCTGTCTATGCATTAACGCTGGGGGTAGACATTTGGCTGGTAAACCGTGAAATCGAGATTTTACAGAGCTCAAAGAGAAATTTCTAGAAGGGGTTGTGGATGTTTCAAGATCCCCAAGATCATTAGGACACATTCCTGGGTAGGAGACGGTGTGGGAAAACTTCAGCACTGACTATTTTTAAGGGGCACGCTGGGCACCTTTAAAAAACACTCACCCTCGGAGATTCTGTTCAGTGGGTCTTGCTTGGGTGGGGCCTGGGTGTGTCTTCGTGACGTAATGTTCAGCCAGGGTTGAAAACCACAGCTAAGGAAACAACACAGGTTGGGCTCGGATCAAGACTGGACTTTGATCCTAGGTGGAGAGGTATAGTGGGCTCTAAGCTCGTTCTCTCCGAAATATGAGAAGGAGACTTGAGGCGGGAAGACGCGGGACAAGCTCTTTAAACTGAGGCTCGGGGCCTGATAAGGTCCGAAGGCTGGGTGCAGGGAGGAGGATGTTCTTTGCCAGGGAATGGGGAATTCTTCCGAAGGAGGGAAGAACGGGTTTAGTCATAGCCATTAGCATGGCCCCTACTGTGGCCGGAAGGGAAATATTACACTACTTGAGTCTTTATCTGCTCTCCTCCCAGGAGGTAAGGTCCAGGGTTCTCCTTGCTGGTTGAGGGCTGCAGTGAGACCCAATTCTCATGAGGCAAGTGGATCATCAAAAACTGCCCGATAAGCCCTGGCTGGCATAGCTCAGTGGATTGAGCTGCTAACCAAAGCATCACAGGTTCAATTCCCAGCCAGGGCACATGCCTGGGTTGCAGGCCACAGCCCCCAACAACCGCACATTGATGTTTCTCTCTCTCTCTCCCTCCCTTCCATCTCTAAAATTGAATAAATAAAATCTTTAAAAAATGCCCCATAGGCAGACGACGAAGGAATGAGTAATGAAGTGCCAACCCAGCCCACCCCCTGTGGAAGGAATAGTCTCAGTAAAAGTAAAAAAAAATCAGGTGTCCACGTCAAAAAGAAAAGTCAACAGTAGTCACAGCCCTGTATGCAAAATAACCCCTCAAAATCTTTCTGGACCTATCTGGGTAGAAAAGACTAATTTTTACGTCAGTGGGATTCTGCCCAGTTGTTTTCTTCTGACATGGCGCCGTGGGCCTCTCTCACCACGTGAGTCACTGTGGGCCCCCATCTGTGTTAAAGGCTGAATAGTATTTCATTATATGGATGAGCCATTTTTTTAAATCCGTCTTTATTGGTGGGCATTCAGGTCATTTCCAATTCGAAGCCATTAACAATGCCTTGGAGATGCGCATCTGGCTTCGTTGATCTGCTTCTTTCATGACAGGCAGCTGCTGCGCTGGGAGTGGACAGGACAGAAGCCCACGTCCTCCCATTGTGCTGTTTACAGCGTATTGTATTGTAATTCATCTGCTGTTTGCTCTTCTGTTTCCCCGTCCCGCTCCTCCCACACAGTCACAAGGGGCCCTTTGCAGAGGGGTAGAGTACACTGTACTAATTTAGTCCCGTCCTCCTTCATTGTTAGCAGGTGCCGGGGTGGGGTTGCCTCCAAAGGTATATTGACAGGCAGCCGAATGGCCTCTGAGCCTGAGCAGCTAGCGAGCAGCCCAGTCTGGCTGTCATTTCAGCCATTACTCGAACAGCGACGTTTCACTGTGCATCCAGGTTCCAGAAAGTGATGGGGAGACTTTGCTGCTCTGTGTGCTTGGCACAGGAACCCCAGAAATGATCACGGGAACCGATGGCCCAGAGGGGTGCACCAGTGTTCCCCAGTGTCCTTTTCCACAGAAGTTACGCTTTTGAGGCTCCCTCCTCAGGACTACGGCATCAGCCACTTTGACATTCTAGAAAATGTTCATGCGGGGGGTGGTTTTGTCATTTTTTCTGGGATGCATCAGCCTGAAGTGGTGGTTCTGGTAAAAACGGGAGGAAGTTGAATTGCTCTCGATGACCAGAGCCAAAGCATCCCTGCCGGTCTCTCCATCTTTAAATGTGGGTCATTTTCCTGGCGGAAGACTAAAGGGGTCATGGGTGGCGGTTTTATAATTTTAGAGTTGAGGGCGACAGAACTACAGGACCAGTGTGTGACGAGAGAGTCTCAGAAATGCAGCGTGCAGTCTTGACTGGATTAGTGGAGGAGACTTGGGCTCATTAGGGAAGATGGACTGTGACTTGAGGAACTCGGAAGGAAGAGGCAGTTGGCTGCACTGACTTCACAGATCAATTAGGTAAAGGGTTTTAAGTCCTTTCAGGCTCCTCTTTGAAAAGCTTATGGAAGCTGTGGGCCCCGCCCCCCAGAAAAAATGCACCGTGTGCACAAGCACAGATTTGAATACCATCCCAGGCGGTTTGCAGGTCCCCAGCCTGAGAGCCTGTGACCCAGTCGAGTCTCTGGTTTGTATGGGCAGCATTACCACGGTTTGCGGAGGAGGCTGACCCTGAGGGCTATACACGCTTGCTGATGTGCTCCATTCCTAAAGAAACGTTTTTCTTTCCTTTCAGCACTGGCTGGACCACTCCAAACCCATAAAAAAGCAGATGAAAAGTAAGTAAGCAGAATTGAGCCGACTCATTTCTTTCTCTTATCGGAAAGTAAACTTCTTTGCCAGTGTTTTGAGGTGTTCCATTTCCATTAGAACTTGGGAGCTTTATTAAAATAGATTCAATTTTAAGTGCATGATTGTTAATGTCTCAAGGCTGGCCAAGCAAGCATTTGAGTTTGAAACTCAAACAAGCATTTTTAGTAGATATTAAAAAACACCTGTGCTCTCATTTGCACTCAGGCAGCCCTGCCAATGAGGACTGATTAATCTGCTGTTCAGCAACAGGACTTTACACTTAGTATGGCCCCTTCCAATGAGTAATAAAGTAGACTCAGAGAATGGGGGGTGGGGGGAGTGGGGCAGGAGAGACCTGGGAGAGCAGGGCAGCTCTGGCGTTCCAGGTGTGGTCCCCCATTTCTTCCGTGTTGTCTACGCATGTCTGGGTAATGTTTTTCAAATTTAATGCTTACGGGTATGTTTACTATTTGGATCCCAGAACTCTTGGTTGGGTTGGTGTCCCCTTCCTTTAGCCTGCTTAGTATTTTGTAAAACGTTAATATCAGCTTGGAGCATCCGGACGATGAGGGATGAAAGCAAAATGTCAGCTCTCAGTAACGCATCTAGATGAAGCTGTTTTTCCTCCAGAATGAGGTGCCTCGCTAAGCCGTTGTTGCTGACAGAATTCCTTTCAGTCCTCCAAACGAGTACTGAAAAGAACTCACTAGCACTGCATGCACTGCTGTGCCCTTCTGGTGTACTAGCGACTGTGTTGATAGAGCTCATGTGTTTTTCCTTTTGTCCATTCCGTGATCTTCAAAATCGGGGGGAAACCTCTTCCACCTTCCACCGCCAAAGGTTCAGTTGGACCCGCCTATGCTTTGCACTTTCGAGTTAAATATTATTCTTCAGAACCGAACAACCTTCGTGAAGAGTTTACAAGGTAGGACAAAATGCAGAGCAAGATCCCCACCCCCACTCCCGCCCCCCAGCCCCACGTAGCTCTTGCTTCACTTATAAGTTATGGATGTTTCTACACTGTGAGTTTGCCTCCCCCTCTCACTGCTGCCTTTACATTTCGAGCAAAACTTCTTAGCCCTTTGCCTGTGCTTATCTCTGTATTTCGTTGAAAAAGCCACACTTTGCTTAATTTGACCCTTAGTGGATCAAAATGAAAAGATGTATTTTCTCATCACATTTCTGTCCGGTTGGAGCTTGGGTAATTTGGTTCATTCTGTGGCACTTTATTTTTATGTCAGACTAGAAAGGGAAGGCAGGTATTGGAAGATCATTTCTCAGCCCAAAATTTCCATCTTATTTTTTTTAAGGGGCTGCAAAATCTCCTCTCACTTGTTACAGGATCACTGTTGTTAAGTCTATGCTACCTGCCCAGCCCCCCTGAATTCCCTTTGTGGTGTCAGATCAGGAACAGTGTTGAAGCCACAGAGACCTCAAAAACATGTGAAGTGTGGGGTTTTCTCCCAGGCACCCATTCATCAGTGAGATTTTCCCCCCAGTCCTGCGTGACAGCCTCGGAACCTCCTTGTCATTGTCTGTGTGACAGACAGTAGAGGTTCCATGTAAGCTGCTGGGCAGCCCAGGGTGTTGACCACTAGCTTGGAGATGACCCCCAAATAACACTTAAAGACCGCTTATCATCTTCGCCCCCCCACACCACCACTGAGAGGCCCATGGGGCTCCTGTGGTTAGGTTTTTCCTATAGGAATTGGAAGTTCTGGCCACATCACAGTGTGTCCTCCTTGATGGGAGCACTCAGTTCAATGGTGGTAGAACACCTGTCGCAGGTGGGAACATTCTGGAATGTACCAGAACCTTCAGGCCCACTGTTGATTTCTGGGTCACCCACATCATCCTATATCCATTCGACAGAGAACGACTATCCGCATCGTTTTCAAAGTTCAAACAAATTAAATCATTCTAGTATTTTTTCCTAGAGTCCTTCTAGCTGTCATCAAAGGCAGTGATTCTTAACCAGGGTTGTGTAAATCAGGAACACCTGGGAAGCTTTTGACCAATCAGATTCCTGGGGACCACTCTTGTGTGTGAGATTCTGGTTCCCTGGGGATGGAGCGGAGAGTGTGGGCAGCTTTTTGTTCTTTTCATGCACTCTGAAGTGGTTCCAATGCCCACGTCCATCTGGTTAAAAACAACAACAAAAAAACACTTATTTAAGCCAAGATACTTAATTTTTTACCAAAGTGGACCCCACTTGTGTTATTTGCTGCCTTCTCCCCCATTTTTCCTTATCCCTGTAACCAGCAGCTGCAGTGAAGCTCCAGGACTCTCATTTTGTGTGTGTGTGTGCACATGCACTCACACGTGCACAGTTTTTCAAAGGACAGAGTCTGCAGCTAAACTGCATTAGGAAAAAGTCTTAAGCAGTTGCTATCTACTATCAGCTATATATTTGATAGGATCAGATGCAACCTTTCTGGACTCCCTGGTGGGGCTAGCCGAGGTCATCATGCCAAGGCTCCACCTGCCTGTTTGATTGGACAGGTCTCAGGCAAGCACGCGCACTGCGCGAGGTGTTTGGTTCTCTTCTCGGACTTGGAGCGGCTGTGGAGGCCGTCACTGGACCATGCCGTGTTCCATGTTCCATCCTCCAAGTATCTTGCAAGTTCTGTACATGTATTCACCTTCCTAGCTAGAGTCTGGGTGCCTTCTGGAGACTCAGGAGGAGACACTTCCACCACTGTTCTCACCTGAGTCGGACTCTCTTCTCATGATGCAGAACTCCGGGCTGTGGGCGGGGCGGGTTTTATGATGGGCAGTTGGGATCGGAAGTGGCTGGGAAAGAGTGACCCTCTGTTGACTTTTGTATATGTTTGTCAGGTACCTGTTTGTTTTACAACTCAGGCATGACATTCTGTCAGGAAAGTAAGTACGTTTTTGTTTTAATTCTTAAACCCAGGATAGATAATAGTGTATTTCTAAATAATTCACTGTTTTTGTTTTTTAACTCTCTTACCCTTGTTCCCTTTTCAAAATTCAAAAAAAGTACACCAGGCATTGTAAAGTGAGTCTAATACTTGTATCACTGTCATCATCTTATTTTAAGTGATTACTCTATGGCTTGAAGCATTTCCAAGAGCATTTAATATCTTAAGTGATGTGTATTTGGGAATAATTCTCTCCCTGATCACATCACTGGCCCATTCATAATGGCTTTTGTCGTATTTGCAAGCAAGATGCGTTATTAGTATGTATACACTTACAAGCATTTGGACAGTCAAAAAGTCTCATTCATCGTCATTTGCATTAACTAATGTAAAGAGGTAATGTTCTGATTCCGATAGAAAGAGGTTTAGACATCTCATCTCATTTCCTTGGCCCCTCTTAAAAGTAGTTTCTAAATACTAGGCCTCTGGCCACCCAAAGAACGTTGAAGAAAGGAACATTGGCACTGAAGTGGTTGATTTTACCTGCAATATTGATTTATTCTGAAGATACAAGATTTACAGTCATAGCTTTTACAGTTGTGTTATTTTTCAGCATATATATTTTCTTTTGCTTGAAAAACTAAGACTATACTGAATCTAAAAAGCAATACCTGATATTGACCAGAATACATTTTTGATTTTGAATATCACCTGAAGGAAATTTAAAATGTGATTTCCGAATTTGCAAACTCTTCAGTAGAATATGTGCAATAAAAATCTTAGTGGAACGTACACTATAGAACAAGTAGATTGTACAGTGTATACATTTGCCTTATCCAGCCATGCAATACAGATCTTTGATTGACGTGTGTATTATGAGTATGTGTGTATTTTTTCTCCCTCCCCCTTTCTCCATACTGTGCTCCTCATACTAAAGGCCTCTTAACTCTAGTAAATGTCCTCAGTTTGGAAAAATATTAATGGCGACATCTTGCATTTGTATAGTACTTTGCAGTTTCTATGCACTTCAGCCTGATTTACTGTACTTCAAACAGAATAGCGTTCTGGTCCCAGCACTGCCTCCTACCAGCTGGATGACCTTGGGCAAGTGGCAGGACACTCAGTTCCTCGTGTCCGAAGGGGGGAGGGGAGCACTGTCAGCCCCCGTGCTGCAGGGCTACAGACTCCATGCAGTGACCAAATTGGACCATATAGACGACAAGGCTTTGAAAACTATGAAGTGCTATACCAATGTACGTCATTATTATTTTTCTAACTAAATTTGCAATATTAAATATGAATGAGATCCTGATTTGTGGTAGCAAATACACTTCTGTGGCTCTGCCTCAGGTATACGAGCGTATCCAGCTGTCCTGACAGTGTTAGATACTGTGTCTGTCTGTTTACTTTTAATATTACAGTCTTGTCTCAAAGACATAAGGCAGCTTGGAAAGGTGCATGTACTATGACAAGATAAAATAAGCTTCAGAATAATAAGATGAAGGGAAGGCTTTTCATTCTGTTTCCGAAGCTGCCCCATTTTTGTAAAATTCGCTCAAATTGCCCACAGGTTTGATAGAACCTATACCTAGATTGGGTTATTTTACCATATGATAACCGATTTTGGGAAATAATGTAGAGTTAAGTCCACTTGTTTGCATTCTTTAACATGGGTAGCAAAAATAGGAACCACAGAGAACAAAAATCATCTAAGGATTACTACCTTTCGACAATAATGACATTTTGCATGGTTATGAGTGTTTAAGTTCATATATGGAATTAATTCATTCTCTTTCTCTTTTTTGTCAAGATTGAAATGCCCATATGAAACAGCTGTGGAATTAGCTGCTCTCTGTCTACAAGGTACATTGTTCTTTAGTGGTCATTAGTATTTTAAGGTCCTTGCTTTCATTTCCGCAAGCGAGTGTCTGCTGTGTGCCAGGCCCAGCACTCTGCTCTGGTGGTACGAGTGAATACGACATCATCTCTGTCCTCAAGTGGCTGTGGTCCCGTGAGGACCATCTGTCAGGACCACGTGCCGTGTATGCACAGAGTGCAGTGTGGTTTCTCTGAGAAGTGAGACCTGGGAGGCTTGGGAGGGGAGGGCCCGTTGGGGGTTTAGGAAGTGAACGTGGTCAGAGGATCCAAGGCACGAGCAGAAACAGTGTGTGCAGAGAGGGACTGGCAGCTGAATGGTGCTGGAGGGTGAAGTGGAAGAAGCTGGGTCAGTGGGTGGCTCTGGACCCCTTGAAAGAGCGTGAATAGCATGCTGTCAGCAGTGGTGCCTTTGCAGGCTTTTAAGAGGGAGGCAGGCCTGGTTAGAAGCACCATTTATTAAGTTGGGAGGCCTAAGTGAGGAAATGTGTATAAAACTCGGATATTATAATCATATTCCTATCCCCTGATTTTGACTTTTTGCTTACTTGCCAAATATGCCTTCTTGGGTAGCTCTGGCTTATGCTTTTGGCTGACTCACGTCTGTGTGCTTGTGACTAGGGGCTAGAGGAAGACCAAGCCCGGGCTGCGGGTGCGGTGAGGAGGTGTTGCCGTGATAAAAGATTAAGTTGATCAGGGCTGGGGGTTCAGTATACACACACACACACCCCCCGAAACAAACACAAGAAAACAGCACTGCTAATGCAAGAAGGGTCTGGTCATTAGACTTAGGTGTTGAGGGAGGAGTCAGAGGTGACTCATAGGCTGCCACCAAGGTTAGGGGACAGAATGGTTAGAAGAAGAATTGGGCTTCAGTGGAGGAGACGTCAGAGGAGAGTCACTTGGCTGAGAGGTGCCAGTGGAACCCCTAATAGCTTCTTAAGGATGCAAGCCTGGCTCAGCGAGAAGCATCGAGAGGGGAGTCACCAGCGTGTGGGTGGGAAGTGGACAGTCAGGGGCTTGCCCACGTGACCGCCTGCGTTGACTGTGCCATCCATGGGATGCACCAGTGGATCTCCCCAGTGCACAAGGAGCGCTTGCCAACGTCTCCAGCACCGACTGAGAGGACCCTGATGTGTGACTGCACATGAGGAAGCTCGTCAGCACATCAGATGGACACGTGCCATGGGCCCGCTTACTCGTGTGCTCGTGGGCTTCCCTGGAACCGTGAATTACTCGTTCATAATTACTGAGTATTGTTTTGGACACCATCATAAGATTTGGCGTCTCACTTTCGTATTTACCAATTTCTAAACATCGATCTAAGTCTTCAAGGTATAAAGTCAGCACAGGCTTGCTATAGAAAACCAGAACAACAGCACAGCAAACAAGCGGAAGGAAGGCGGCAACCCTCCGTCCTGCCAGCCATGGGCAGCCAGCAATTCTGCCTGTGAGTTTTGAGCGGAGTTTGAAAGATGTAATTCTGTTCAGAATCGCATATAAAATTTTTGCATGCTTTTCTACTTGGCATTTTTCGTGCAGGCATTTTGTCCTGTTTATACTCGTAAAGGCAGTTCTTACTGACTTCAGGCCACGCCCATTCCTTAGCTTTCATGTTCTCTAATGGGTGCTTGGCATATGGTAGGTGCTCAGTGAGTGCAGAATGAATTGAATGAAGTCGAAGAGGCCCCAAGGACTGTGGCTGAAGGGGGAGCCTGCCCCTGAGGTTGGAAGGCATTGGTGGTAGAAGTGACAATACTGTCACCTGCAACTGCTCTGCCAAGTACAGTGCTAAATACATCATGTCCATAGATTCCTGATACAGCTGTCCTTACAGTAAGTGCCATGATGATGTGTGATGGCTCGGGGAACTTGGAAGTGGAAGTGAACGGTCCACTTTGACCGGGCACAGATTTCTCCAGCTCGTCGGGGAGCGTCCACCCTCAAGTTTCTGAGTTGCCAGGAGGTCATACCATCAGGCTTGGTGGCCCAGCAGTAGATGTCAGGGTATAGTCATCAGGATAAAAGCATCCATGTCAGACTCGGGGCCCCCAGTCCACTGGAGAGGTTTCTTCCTCAGGCCCTGGGCGCCATAGGTAAGCCTGTACATCGTCTGGAATGATTAGAGGATGAGGCACACACGTCACCACCACCCTACCCCCCCGCCCTGTGTGATGGAGGCATCGCCACATTCACCAAGTCCAGCTCCAGTGGAACTCTGTATGCCTTGCCCCAGAACCAGTGCAGACAAGAAGAATACCAGCTATCCTTGAGCCCTTCTTAAAGAAATGGCCCATTTGAGCGGGAACAACATCAGTGTGATTTAAGATGCAGTCATTATGTCAGGTACAAATAAAAAGGCTGAAGACAGATGGGCTAATGTCTATGGCGAGTTCTTGTTCCACTGGCCCCCATGCCCCCCCGTCCCTATTCCATCAGTTAACGCTGTGACTGCTTTTCAGTTCAGCCACAGCCGAGCCAGCTCTCCTCACATGGAAAGATCCCTAGAGCCTCTCTGTGGATTTGAATAACATGAAAGGTGGTGTTTCTTCCCGTGCTTGGTTGTCCTTGAAGGAGTGATGCTTCCAGAGTTAGGATGCGCTGGCCCTGCATAGGGACTGTGCTCTTTGGGGAACTAAATGTAGGGTAGGTTTGAAATTCAATGCAGGCAAGAAAGAAAAACAAGGGAGGAAGGAGAATGGTACCATCATTAGTTGTGTGCTCGTGATCTCGTTTCATCCTTGTATCAGTTCCTGTTTCATCAGAGACCCCCAGAGAAGTTAAGGGACTTGCTCAGGTCACACAGCGGAGGCGGAGTTCGTGACCTCCTGGGTCGGGGCTGTTTCCGCCACCCTCCACAGCTGGGGCCCTGGCTGCAGAGGTCCAGACTGAGTGCAGCGTCAGGCTTTGCCAGCAGGCTCTTGGAAGGCAGGCATGCTTTTGCAGAGTGGGTCTCCCCTAGGCCTGTTTTAGTCCAATAGTAGGAGGAGGGACTCCAGCCCCCTCGCCGGGTCCCAGGGGAAACTTGTTGTTGTCTGGCCTCTCCCTCCTGTGCTTGATGGCCTCGTTGGACTTGTCCAGACGTGACACCAAATGCAGGGCTCCATGGTCTCACTTTGGCCCAAGGGAAGAGTGGTTCATACCAAGGAGATCTCGTCCCAAACTGCCCCTCTGTGATTGCCAGGTCCCTAGTTTCAGGGTGACCTCTTGGTCAGAGGTCAGTGGTGGCCTCCCACCTTGGAAGCCCAAGGTGCCAAGCAGCTGCACACCCTGACCCAGTCCAACCTGGTGGTCTTCAGGGGGCCGTCCACTTCCACATTGTAGGCGAGGGGCTGCACTCAGGTGAGGAGACATTGCCCAGGTCCCTGCCCAGTGTCAGATACTGTCCCATCCAGTCCCCCACCACTCCTCTGTGTCTGTGTCAATGCTGCCTCCATGTGATCAGGGAAGTTTTGTCCACTTCTGCAAGCCAGCTGGAGTCCTCGGCAGCCCATGCCGGGCCCAGTGTGGCCCACATGGCATGGTGGACAGGGCTGCTGGGTACAGAGTGAGGTGTTGTTAGTGAAGGCACTCAGGCATATATGCCGGCCGGCTGGCCAAGTGATGAAATTTGTTGTGTTAAGCCGTGGTTCTCAAAGTATGTTCCCTGGGTCAGCCACATCAGCATCTCCTGGGAGCTTGCTAGAAATGCAAATTCCGAGGCTTTATTCTAGACCCTGGGGGTGGGCTCCAGCGCTGTGTGCTGTAACCAGCCCCCCAGGTGACCTGGTGCATGCTCGCGCTTGAAAACCACTGTCATAAATAAGTAGTGCTTTTCAAAGTAACGGGTGCACCAACCGCCAGGGCATTGTACGAAAAGGCAGGTTTTGCTTCAGTAGGTCTGAGGTGGAGCCCGAGATTCTGCATTGTAAGAAGGCTCTCAGGTGATGCTGCTGCTTCTGATTAGGCGGGGTGCGGGCTGGTGACCCCCCTTCTGCAGCAAGGTAGTAGAGGAGCCTCTGGAGGATTCTTTTTCATTCTGGGGTCCACTTCCTGAGCTGCAGAGGTGCAGTGTTTGGGGTGGGGGTGGATTTTTCTGTTTGAGTCCTGGAGGAATGGGGGCCCCAGGTCCTCAGGTCCTCCACTCTGCAGGAGTACTCAGTGAAAGCAAGGGTCTGGCGGCATGCTTCGGGCTTTTTGCAGGGATTGCCCACGTGGCTGCCCCTCCTCTCTGCATGACCGGCTTTCTCTCTGTCTTCCGTTCTGCCTGAGTTGCGGCAGCTGCTCTGCAGCCCTCGTTCTTACCCCCTCCTCCCTCGCTCCCTCCTTCTCCCTCCCAACGTGTTTGTCTCCTGGATTCTGCATGTGCTGAATTCTTGATTGGTCCTCTCCAGCACTGCAGACCCTGGAGTGCTGCTCAGACCCACCTACTTAAGAAGAGCTTTGTTAAATGGATGTTTCTGGGTGGGTCCTCATTCTCTGCAGTGGCCTTTTATCACAAATTCAGGCTCTACCACTTCAAGGGGGAAATATAACGAGGGACCTCCCTGGGCGGGGGAGGTAGTGGGGAGAAAGACCGTAACCACCAAGATGCTGGTGTTGTGCCCGATGGGGAGGGTACTGGAATGACATGGGGATTCTGAATGTCCACGTGGGTGCCGAGTGGGAGTCCCGTCCTCCCAAAAGGCGAGAGTTATGCATTTGGGGTACTTGTGCCTTCTTACCGGGCAAAAAGCGCCTTTGGACCCGGTTACAGCAGTCGTGAAAAGCATTCAATGTCTCCTGTGTTTTCTCCCTCTCCTGAAACTTGCAGCGGAGCTTGGGGAGTGTGAGCTTCCAGAACACACACCAGAGCTTGTGTCTGAGTTTCGGTTCATTCCAAATCAGACAGAAGCGATGGAATTTGATATCTTCCAGAGATGGAAAGAGTGCAGGTACCTCGATGCATTTATTTTGGGATGTGTAAGCGTTTGTAAGATGCTTTTGTTTACCATAAAATCGCAGCCCCGATGCTTCCCCTCTCTCCCGGGCTCCAGTCTTGTTTACCCGAAGGCCCGCACGACGTCTCTCTTTCCAGACATGTACATACAGTAGAAACCAGAGCATACTCCCCGTTTCTCTCTGAATCGTACAGCCCAGTCCTGACCCGCCTGTTGCTCCCAGGCTCACCTCCCAGAGAAAGCGAGGAGGTGCTGCCCTGATACAGCCCACAGGCCTGGGTCTCTGTCCATGGTCTGAACTGAAGGGGAGACCCTCGGAGGGACACTCCTGTTTGAGACCATGGGTTGTGCGGCCCTGTATTCCAGGACACATGGTCACCGCAGCTAAAACCAGCCCTGCCAATGTTTCTCTTTGGGCTTTTTCCTCCTTCCCCCAGGGGACACCCCAGTCTGGCACTTTTATGCCTGGACTGCCAGTGGCGCCTCCACTCACAGGGGTCCCAGACTTTAGCCGCTCTTCCCTCCCAGCCCATCTTCCTCACACTCTGCCACTCCAAGTCGCTCTTGGACTCAGAAACTTAGCGTGGTTTTCCTGTTGTCCCTCAGTCATTTTGGAGGACGCATGCCTTTTTGGAAAGTGGAGGGTGACATTAGCACGTGCTTGTATCACATAGAAATGTGTGGTTGCAGGGTCATCTGCACCCCTGTGCACAACCCCCTACCCCCGGCCCCCTGCAGGCAGCCCTTGTCAGCAGGCAGACACACACACCTATATCTACACACCAAAAAAGTGTCCCCTATGTCCCGTTATAAACACTGCTCTGTCCTCTTCCCAGTCAGGTAACGGTCTGCTCTGGAGGTGTGTGAATAAAAATGGGTGTCCCTCGTCCCTTTACTTGCTGCATAAAATCCCTTAGTGTGTGGCTGTGCCCTTCAGAATATGAGTGTGCGAGTTGCAGTTTACATGTGTTTCCATTGGTTTTTCTAAGGGGAAAGAGCCCTGCCCAGGCGGAACTCTCCTATCTGAATAAAGCGAAGTGGCTGGAAATGTATGGGGTAGACATGCACGTTGTCAGGGTAAGAACTGGGCGCGTCTAAGGCATTGGGTCTCCCTGTGACTGAGCAGTGTGTGAGCGATGTGCAAACCAAGTAACGTGGTGAGCGAACTGTTTTGCATTCTGCTCTGTGACGACCTGTTAGAACCTTCTACCGATTGTCACTTCATTTATTTGTAGGGAAGAGATGGCTGTGAATATTCTCTTGGACTGACCCCGACAGGCATATTAATCTTTGAAGGAGCTAACAAAATAGGCTTATTCTTTTGGTAATTTAGTTTTGTCTAATATTAAAAATGTCTTTTCCTATTCTGTGGTGGAATTTTATGTGATGGATGATTATTGAGGGATATTTGCAACACCCTGATTCATTTAAAAAAAAAAAAACACACCATTCTCTCATCCATGCGGGTGTGTGGCAATGGCAATGGCGCTTCTGGATAATCACCCTTAAATGAACGAATGATTTCTTAGCAAATCCAAGCTTTAAAAGTAGAAAGGACACTGCTGTTTGATGTGTCGTGTGCCTGCAGACTGTGCTTTTACAATGTCTTCTCTCTGACCAGGCCTAAAATCACCAAAATGGATTTCAAAAAGAGCAAACTGACACTGGTGGTGGTGGAGGACGATGACCAGGTAATCCTTGCTCCGGTGTTACCCACCCCCTGGCCCTGAGTGGTCCTCCATCTGTGCCCTGCGCACCCACTGACTCGAGAACCCCGTGCTTCCCCGCGCAGGGCCGGGAGCAGGAGCACACCTTCGTGTTCCGCTTGGACAGCGCCCGGACCTGCAAGCACCTGTGGAAATGCGCGGTCGAGCATCACGCGTTCTTCCGGCTGCGGACCCCGGGAAACAGCAAATCCAATAGATCAGACTTTATCAGGCTGGGGTCTCGCTTCAGATTCAGGTGGGTGCCATTTTTTACGACATGATCACTTGTTTTGAAGGAGGGCAGCAGTGCCACTTTCTGTGCAGGGAGCCACGGGCCCCCCAGCTAGGGACACGGAGTGTGCACATCCTGTCCCCGCTTCCTTAAGACCTGACCTTTAGCCCAGTCCCTGGAGCCCTTTCGGCCTCTGTTCTCGTTGATGAAGTGGGGATAATGATAACAAAGGTATTACTAGCTGGCACGTAGCTTTAGCTAGACTGTCTGATACAGTAAGCACTGGCCACATGGGGCTCTTTAGGTTCATTCATAGCAAAGGAATTTTAAGATGGAGTTTCTTGGTCTCACTAACACGTTTCAGGTGACCATGACCCACAGGCAGGTGGCGACCACCTTGGGCAGTGGCAGCCATAGGATGTAAGCAGCACCGGGGCTTCCCAGGTGCCAACTGACGGGCCTCCTGGCAGCCTTCAGAAGACAAGTTCTCTGGTGGTCCCCATTTCACAGATAAGGAGACTAGGGCCAGGGGGTTACACAATCTGCCCAGAGTCACAGACGGTTAGTGGTGCAGCCGAGATTCAGTCCCACGCTGTCTGGGTTTTAACATTTTAACCACTCCTCTGTTGCCTTTCACATGCCGACGTCAAGAAATCCGGTGACATTTAAGAATGAGAGCAGAGGTCAACATGTGTGTGAGTGACCCAGGGTAGGCTCAGCAAATACTTGAATCTGAAAAGACCCTGAAAAAATAGAGAATTTATTCTGCTATGTTTTTCCTTATGAGTGTGAGACCGTGCCTCTCAACGTGCATGAAATCTCCCTGGGTGTTTGTTAAAAATGAGGATTTATGACCTCATCTACAGCCTTCGTCATCGGAATCTGTGGGTGCCCACCTATGCATGTATGAATAAGGCCTGGGCATGTACCTTTGGAATGCACTCCCAAGGCTGATTTCTGAGGCACGTTTGCAGATCTGAGCACAGCGCTTACCAGATCTAAGACTTCACATGTTTCATAACCTCTGCCCACACACGGCATGTCCTTGAACTCTGTTTAAAGTGCCAAAAGATCTGCTCATTTCAAATCTATCTACTGCGCAAGGGAATGGCTGTGCACTTGTGTTTAAAGAATTGTTTTGTTTGAATGTATTTTTAAATGCCTCGAGGTGAGGGCAACAGAACCAGCTCCTTTCCGAGAATCGACTCAAACAGGGTTCCGTGGAGGGTGTCGGAATGACAGAGGCTAATGGAGATGGCACGTGGTGGGCTGGTGTGTGCTCTGGGCGCAGTGAGGGGGACAGGCCCGTGGGGGTGGAGGCCGAGGCAGGATTTCCCATCCTGGGAGGCAGCTCCCCCAGGATTTGGCCCAGACCAGGCTCCCTTCTGCTCTTTGAGGAGAAGCTTAGAAAGAAAGGGGGGTTTAGGGATGAGCCCCCCTTGGGGGCCCTTAGAGCAGGTGGCAAGTGGCTCCTTCCTTGTGATACGTCTGAAACCAAGGGTGGCTGGAGCGAAGCAGCGACTGTCGGAGAAAAGCAGCCCGCCTGCTGGAAGCGGGGCGGAGCATGGGTTGGAACTCAGAAAGCCTTGGTGAGAGCAGCAATGTTGCCCTTAGCATGGCAGGCGAAGCCAAGGTTCAAATAAGTGGTCATTGATAACAGCCTTTTAAGAGATTTAAATGTCTGTGCAATTTGTTTTATGAGAGGTTATTATATGTGCGAATCGGCGCTCTCTTAGTCAAATGTTCCAAGTACTTGAACCCACTTGGTCTGTGCAGCCAAGTCGCTGGTACCGAAATTGTAGGTTTTGTCCTCTGATGGCAGTTCTTGCCTCTGTCATACAGCCTGGGTCTGGCACAGGTGATTTTATTTCCAAATGAAGGCAAAATTCAGTGTGTTCTCTACCAAATGAGTCACCAGAGGTCGAAACTGACATTGGAACTCTTGGAAATAAAAGCGCACCTTCAACTATGTGTCATGAGCTGATATCCTCATATTGGTAACATGCAGTAAAATATTTACTTTCCAGCGGGCGGACGGAATATCAGGCTACACACGGGGCCCGGTTACGAAGAACCAGCACCTTTGAGAGGAAGCCTAGTAAACGCTATCCGTCCCGGAGACATGCGACGTTCAAAGGTTGTGTGGTTTTCCTTCTGCCTTGGAATTTTACACTATGGTTTAGTTCATTAGCCCCCAAGGAGCTAGGTAAAGCAGATGTTGAAGGAACTTCCTACTGTTCGGCTCTGTCGTTCTGAAGCCTTTTATTTTTATTTATTTTTTTAAACTTTTTTTTTTTAATTTATAGAGAGGGAAGGGAGGGAGATAGAGAGAGAGAGAGAAACATCAATGTGTGGTTGCTGGGGGTCATGGCCTGCAACCCAGGCATGTGCCCTGACTGGGAATCGAACCTGCGACACTTGGGTTCACAGCCTGCGCTCGATCCACTGAGCTACGCCAGCCAGGGCTGAAGCCTTTTATTTTTAAAAAAATTTTATTTTTAATTGTGGCGACATGTAATACTATATTAGGTAAAAGCAGATGTTGAAGGAATTTCCTACTGTTTGTCTCTGTCATTTGAAGCTTTTTATTTTTTAAAAATTTATTTTTAATTTTATACTGATATTTAATACTGTGTCAGTGTCAGGTGTACAGCATAGCAGCACATCAGCATTTATATTTGATTGGCCTGGCACCAACACCTTCCCCTTCTAGAACCTTTAACCCACTCCTTCCTTCCTTTCTGGACCAAAAGTACATCCAGACATCCAGAAATTCTCTAAAGTCATCCTCAGCTGCTTTAGTAGAGAGAAAAAAAAATGCCCAGATCCCAGGAAATGTTGAGCTCATCTTCAAGAAAAACCCAAGGAAGACAGGATGAGATGCTTGCAGAGAGGGGTGCCAGGCAGGGAAGGGCCACTAATGGCAGGAACGGACAGTGACCGAGCGAAGGGGTGGGGATGGGGGGCCCTCCCTCTGTCCCAGGGGCTCTGTGGCCTCCCTGACAAGCATCGTGCTTGTGTGTGTAGTCCATTGGGTCAAAGTTGTGCAGAAACACCTCAGGGTAAGGAGGAACTTTCTGGTGGGGCTGTCCAAGGATACTGCTATCTAAAGACAGCAGTGAGCTCCCCGCTCCCCCGAGGAGCATGCAGACCCAAAGAGAAAGGCCCCAGACCCCTGGCTTTGTCTGCCTCTGAGGGGAGGGGCATCCTCATGGCTCTTCCAGGCCCCAGGTTCCATGTTTCTCTTCTACTTTCTTTCCTGGTCTCCATCCTCCTTTCCTCCTCTATTTTACTGACATTTTCTCCGGCCAGAGTTCTGGCATCTTTGTGAAGCTTTGAATGGTTCTCCATGCTGCATGCTTTTTAAAATGAGGCGGAGTCCAGATAAATGAGCTCTACCTCCTCTCGGGCCCCTTCCATAGACTCACATACTGCCGCCCCATCAGCGGGGACTGCCCTGAACTCCCCAGTAGGTTCAACCTTGTGTTTAGCCTTTAGCACCATACACCTCTCTGCCTCTGTCTGGGTCAAGCCTGGGAGCTCCTTGAGGAGGTCAGTGCCTGTCATCCCAGAGTGCTGGGCCCTAGGACTGGGCTCTTTGAGCTTTGGCCGAGAGACTCCGAGGGCCAGGCTCAGAGGAAAGGCTGTTTGCATTTTCTCCAGGAAGGAGAAGCTGCCAGGGCGAAGAGTCTGCCTCCTGCCGTGGAGGCTGCTCTCAGATCCCAGAAATCCCCGCTGCGTGGTAAAAGTGATAAAGCTGTCTAAGATGTCATGCCTCTCTGATTTTTCTTTTTGTTGTTTTGTTTTGTTTTGTTTTGTTTTTAAAGCAAGCAACCCGGTGATAGCAGCTCAGCTCTGGTAAGTGCCCCCAGGCTCTGGGGTATGACTCTTCTCTCTATTATATTTACTTTCAATATTGACTCTTCCCTTGATACAATTAAATCACTGAGTGAGTTTGCTGATCTTTTTCTTTCTTTTTCTTTTTTTTTTTTTTTCTTTTCCTGCTGCCTGGCTATACCATCCCCCTGGCTTTCACTAAGTACACAGTAGAGTGTTCCAAGACAGTTTATTTTTTTAGAAAACACAGCTGCCCTGTTTGAGTAGCTCCGTGCTTTGTTTATTATACCAGTGGGTGATAAAGGTGATAGGAATGTGAGCAGCGCACGGCACTCATGGCATCGCGGGCGGCGATGGGGAAGGAAGGCCGTGCTAGGCCCGGGAGCAGGCGCTAGGTGAGTGCAGGTACCAGGATGCACTGGGTGGTGGACAACGGTCGTGCCATGGAGAAGACCTTTAGTAAACACTTTTACTGAAATTTCTGCAGGAGAAAGCTTGTCCCACGACTGAAACTCGAGCCCAAAAAGGGAGCAAACTTTTTCTGTGAAGTACCAGATAGTCAATATTTTCAACTTTGCAGGCTGTACGGTCCCTTCTGCAAGTGCTCAGCTTTGCCGCTGGAGCACGAAAGCCACAGCAGACAACTTGTAAATGAAGGAACCTGGCTGTGTGCTGATTGGACTTGACTCACTGCTGCCAGTGGGCCAGGTCTGGCCCATGCGGAGTGGTTTGCGGGCCCCTTCCTAGCACAGGTGTTCTTGACCTTTTCCATACATTGGAATCACCTGGTCAGCTTTGTCACATCCCCATCAGCCAGGCCACAGCCCAGGCTGAGGGGCCGCCCCTGAGGAAGGAACCCAGCATCTGTGGTTTCGAAAGCTCCCGGGAGATTCCAGTGTGGGGCCCGAGTGAGAACCACCATGTTACCTAGCCTGTGCCTCTTTTTCTCCCTCTGAAAGTGTTCCCTTTGTTGGGTTTTGACTTGTTAGGTGGACAGCTGCTGGAGAATCACAGAACGCAGCTGTTTCAACCCCTGCCTCCAAGCCCTAGCAAGTGACCAGTCGCCCAGTTAGTTAGCCTCTCAGCTGTCAGAGGCGCAGGCCTCAGGTTGCCTGGGAGGGAGGATGACCTTTGAGGCCAGCATGTTTTGGCCGTGCCCAGCATGCTGGTCAGTCAGCAGAGCGCACAGTGGAACCAGTAGCCAACACCCGGGTTGGTGGCGAGATCCCTGGCAGAGAGATCAGGAGGCCTCCATCTTTCTCATTTGCAGACAGGGAGGTTGGGCTAGATTGTGTGTGTGTGTGTGTGTTTTCAAACTTTTTTGGCCTCTGATTTTCAGCCACTGCCCCCAGATGTACCCTGACAGAGAACAGAGGAAAGTGGCCCTCCTGGGGATGAAGCTGAGCGAGGAGCGAGGGGCCAGTGCCTGCTGATCACTGTCCCTCCACCCCCACCCCTGCCCCAGAATAGCCCCCAAGGCTCTAGAAAACATAACTGGCCCTTATATCACTCATCTGGGAACCCAGCCTCGAGTCTCTGGTTTCAAACTCTCTGCAGGACCATTCTGCTGTGGCCCAGCCTCAGACGCTATGTCCAGGCTCAGCTCTCAGCACCTGAGGACGGGCCGAAAGGTCCTGTGGCACTGCTGTGCCTCACGCCTGCCCCCCCGGGCTCCGGCCCCCAGGGTGGAGGAGGGTGGAGGGCTCCCGCGTGGGTTAGCTTTAGGCCTTCCGGCTTGTCCGGTTTTGAGCAGCCCTGCGGCAGGTAGTATGCTCACGGTATTTTCTCCTTTCTCCACCTGTCAGCGAGTCTTGCTTTTGATTCTCAGTGGTTTGTGAGTTCCAGCGTCTCTTTCCTTTGCTAAGGAAGTGATTATGTCGTTTGTTTGCTTTTCCCTAATGAAATCACATTTTGCATTTAGCTTCTAGTGGAGATTATATATTGGGAACCAAAACAAACTAAAAAAAAAATCTCCCCCAAAATATATAAAACCCCAAGTAAATACACCCGTTAGGAACAAATGAGCTAATAACCACTGTCCGCAGCTGTGGCATTGTTCTCCGCAGCCTGCGGCATCCGGGGTGGATAGGATTGCTGTGGGGGCCGGGAGGAAACGGCACTGAGGCTGGAGAGGCGATGCCAGAAAATAGCACCTTGCAGAACCCCGTACCTTCCTGATGCCGTGCAGCCCGAGGTGCATCTGGCCCAGAGCCTGGCTCTGTGCATCAGCCCTCCCTGAAAACCGGGGCACAGCGTCGTTTAGACCCCAAGCGAGGCTCATCACCACGATATTTCCCTCTCATTGTGGAAGAAGCAATAAAGCTCGATTTTGAGCACGCCACCCTAGCGACACAGCCCACGGATGGTGCTGTGTTTGTCTGAGGTTTTCCTGGCAGGTGCCAAGCTTGCCTATTAAATAACACGGTATGCTTTACACCAACCTTTGCTGTTCATGCTTTTCACTAGAGTAGTTATACCTGAGAGTCCAACAAAATCGGATTGTGCACGAGAGCCTGGAAACTTCTTGGCTTAGTGGAAGCCATGTAGGCTGTAGGATCAAGTAGACATTCATCCTAGTCCCAGCTCTGCCAGTGATTAGCCGGCGGACTCTGCACAGGTTTCCTAACTTCTCTGTTAGGCAATCCTTCCTTTATCTATAAAATGAGGCGGTGACATTTATCGACCACAGAGCCCTGTTGTGTGGATTATAACAACAGCAGATGTGAAGTTCCCAGTACAGAGCCTTATATGGAACGAACATTCCAGGGTGGTAGCCAGCTCCTGGCTTCCTTGGTGTTGGCAGTGGGACCCACAGAGTCAGGTGCTCAGAAGTGGCTGGTGGCCTTCCCTCCAGCTGCAGAAAAGTCAGGGCATCAGTGGAGCTGCCTGGCGCCGTGGGCCCCCTGGCAGTGCCAGGGCAGGTCTGGAATGGGAGCTAACATGACTGGGTTCGCCTCATTGGAAGGACCACCTCCTTTTTGCCACTAAAACATGATGTGCCAGCCAGGATTCTGGCGCATTACCCACTTGTTAGTATTCGTGAGCTCTGAAGGAAAGCTGCTTTTGGTTTCTCCAGTCGTATGTTCATTTAAGTAGCTAATAACCCAACAGAAAGGTATCCATGGAAGTTCCTAACAGAGTAGATAGGGCTTAGAATTCGTTCATGATGGTTAAATATGGGCATACCTCGTTTTATTGTGCTTCACAGATGTTGTGGGGGCAGGGGGGTGTTTGTTTTTTTACAAGTTGAAGGCAAGACCCTCTGTCAGCCAAAAGATGACAACTCCCTTTATTGTGAGACTTGGTTTATTGTGGTGTTCTGGATCTGGACCGCAATATCTCTGAGGTATGCCTGTAAATCAGTAATAATGCCACCGTACGAACTGTTACATTCTCACTTTTCTTTTCTCCCCTTTAGCTCTAAAACAAATCCTGAAGTCCATAATTACCAGGTAAGATACTGCTTTCAAAGGTTTTCATGTAATGCTTCTTAAAGTTGCCAAAGTTTCCACACTGACCAGCCATTATGTTTATAGTCAGATTTTAAAGAATTAATAATATGGGTTTTTTAAAAGATTTTATTTATTTTTAGACACAGAGGAAGGGAGGGAGAAAGAAAGGGAGAGAAACATCAATGTGTGGCTGCTTCTCGTGCGGCCCGCTACAAGGGACCTGGCCCGCAACCCAGGCATTTGCCCTGAGTGGGAATCAAACCGGCGACCTTTTGGTTCACAGGCCGGCACTCAATCCACTGAGCCACACCAGCCAGGGTGTAA